>NC_141230.1:5682500-6095000 GCF_054856515.1 Filicampus tigris
AAAGCTTAGTTTCTATGCCAAGCGCAGACTACTTCTGTTATCAAATTGTCGGATGAGTTGAGGGCGAGGCAACTCACTGTGCCAAAATGCCAGATTGGCTCAACAAGGCCCCAAACACGCTTGACTTGACTTGCACTGGCACAAAAATGAAGTTACGCCCGTTTTTACAACGAGCGCACAGTCTATCAAAATAGTGCCCCATGTGTTTACTTGTTACAAACTGCCAAGGTTGCATAATATTCTCAGGGCACCAAATTGATTGAAACTGGACTGCTCTGGTTGTCTTCCAAGACATTTCACCTCTATCTGAGCAGGCTTCATCAGTCTAGATAGGACAGCGCTATGTATTAGCAAGGTGGCTAACAGATAGCTAATAGGCTAATGCTATCCCAATCTACAAATGAAGGAAAACTCAGTACTTGTTCACTTCACATAATTATACCTTAAGGGTTACAACGCTTGTTATTGTGGGTGGAATGGCTCAGTGGTAGAGTGGTCGTTTCCCAACCCAGAGGTTGTGGGTTCGACACTTGGCCCTTGTGACAATGTCAAAGTGTCCTTGAGCAAGCTACTGAACCTCCAGTTGCTCCTGATGCTGCACCATTAGTAAGTGAATGTGAACTCAGTGTGAAGCACTTTCAGTGCCTTAAGAGGTGGAAAAAACGCTATACAAGTGAAAGACCATTTACCATTTTACCATATAATCGAAGCATTTCTTACAACAGACTTGGAACTTTGTTTTGGGGTAAGGTACATAGAGTCCAATAATTGAAGCCTATGGGGTTCATTATTGTGAATTGTTTCTTAAAGAACATGAATGGATTACTACTACTACTCCCCCAAAATTCTATTTTTGACACTACAGTACTTTCTGCAGGGGTAGAGAGTATTTACATAAACATGTAAATCAAATGCTACTTTGTAGTTTGAAAAAATGTCTCGACAAATTGGGAGTGGATGAAAACTTGCGTGTTTAAACAACATCTTTTATAACTAAAAATGGATGCAGTGGTTATGAAAGGACAAAAACCAATTTGTAACCTCCAAAATACAAATATCAGAATTTTTCTCAAGGCGGATGTTTTCGAAAACAGTTTCTGTCCATACACTAAAAGTGGCTGCCTGTAAAAGCATGAGTTTTAAGAGTGGAGTCTGGACGAGACAGTAATGACAGAATACAGCGGGTAGAGACTTTGCGCTTATAACGCTTCATAATATTTACTACACAGCTTATGGACTCACATTATTAACTCATTCAGTGCCAGACATTTTCAGACCCTCTTTCACCCTAACGTTTAAAAAAAAAAAAAAAAAAATACAAAAAAATATAAATAAGTTCCTGGGACTTAATGGCTGGACTGTAAAAAGACAAGTCAATTCGTCAATGGCAGTGAATGAGTTAAACAAAGCCATAGAATATACGCTAACGAAGACAGTCAAGATAACCAGTTATACTTCAAATTGAAAATGTATCCTGGGGTGACACAATGACATGTCAGCGTTAATGTTGGCTAAACTGAGTCAATTCTACAAAGTGCTTTCAAGGATTGCCACCAGGCCAGCAGCCAATCAGATATGTCAGCGATTAGATATTCAGGTCCACTAGAAGCCGACTGGTGGAAGAAGGATTACAGAGTCCTTTTCTGTTCCCCGTCCAAAGTTTTTTTGCTAGCCCAGAATAGTCGATCAAGCAGATGGTCGTTGCCACACAGGCTGGTGAAGTCTGTTTTCCTTCTTTCTGGTGACGCTCACTTTAAATACCTCGCTGTGAAAGTGAACCCAGAATGGCACCAAGTGGTGGGCTTGAGAATCTCACATCAGCCCAGAGCCAAGGAGAGTCTCGAGAGGGAGCCCCTTCCTCGTACCCCGGCCTACAGACACCCCTCTGCGGGCCCTTCCAGGGGGCTGGACTGATCGGAAGGAGCTGGCACATTGACCAAGGAAAAGCAAACGTCTTCCTTGAGCTGCTTTATGCTGCTTAAGGCCTGGCAAATGTGAAAAGAAGCCGAAGGAAGGCGGGAGCGGGGATAGAAACACACGCTGAGATGAGCGATGGACATATCCACAGTGACAAGAAACTCCTGTGTCCCCCGTCACCTTTTGGAGGTCACGGTATTTTACGCTCCGACCAGCAGTGCACCCTGACAGCCATAAATCTGCTTCATTAGGCCCAACACAAGGCAGCGTGGAGGCTATAATGCCATAATGCACGCTCTGTTTGCAGCGCCATAACCTGGCTGCCCATGACCGACCTGCCTCCTCCCGGAATGCTAACACCACACTGATAAATGCAGCATAGAGGACCCGGACAGTCAGTAGGTTTGCATGGACACTTTAGTCAAACTACGACCATGGTCTGGTTCCGCACAAGCGCAACGTGAATGTCTCAGTCGAGCATGTGAACCTTGGGTGAGCTACGTCGGCACAACTACAGTTTGTTCGATAAGCTATGAGACCTTTAGTATCTTATTCAAGCTACAACTATGTGAAGGTTTTTAACATAAATGTTTTAGTCAAGCTACTACGACATGATTGTCTTTATTGAACTATGTAAAGGAAAATGTCTTAGTAGAGATACAACAATGTAAAATTATTAGTTGTGCTACATCAATATGAATATACTCAACATGAATATTTTAGTTGAGCTACAACAAATTGAATGTTTTGATCGCACTTCAACAGCTTTAAATGTCTTAGTTAAGTTATGACAACAAAGAATTATCTTCCAACACAAATGTGTCAGTCAAGCTGCAACAACCAAATTGTCTTAAGTGAGCTACGTCAAGGAAAATGTCTTTAAGGTAAATGTTTTAGTCAAGCAACGTGCATTTCTTAGTGGAGCTTCAACATCTCAGGCCCCTATCCCACTGAGGGGTGAACAATCGTGACTGTTGGCAAAGGTAGAAAAATGCACGTTCACCTCAGGGTTCCTCAGGGTTCATTCAAGGTCACAAATGTTCGCAAACGTTCGCCTAAGGTTCACCAGATGTTCACCAAAAGTTTTGGTGATTTTAGCGAGTACAGGCGAATGTCTGGCCACAATTTGGCGAACATTTGTGATCTTCAACGAACCCTGAGAATCCTGATGAGAACGCAACATTTGCTGTCTTCCAAAACAATCGCAAATGTTTGCCGCTCAATGGGATAGGGGCTTTAGGTGAGTTAAAAAAAACATGGAGTCTTTAATATAAGTGTTTTAGTCAAGCTATGACAATTGTCTTAACTAATTTTCGCCAACAAAAATGCCTAAATAGAGGTACAACAATGTAAATTTCTTAGATGAGCTCACAACATTCACTCAAAATGAATGTTTTCGTTGAGCAACGACAAACTGACAGTCTTAGTCGAGTTAAAACAATGTAAATACCTTAGCTAAGTTACCAGAATGTGGAAAGTCTTCAACGAAGATGTTTGCAGCTTTGACAGCATCATTGTCTTAACCAAGCCACATAAAGGTGAATTTTAAACAAAGCAAGTGTTTTGGTCAAGCTTTGAAAATGTGAGTCTCAAACTATAACAACACAAATATTTTGTCAAGGTATGACAAGATTTTCTTCGATGAGCCTCAACCAGGTGAATCGATGAATTTTAAAAAAAAATTGGAGCTATGGCAACGTGAATATCTTACAACTACGTAAATGTCTTCGGTGAGTTATGAAGTCACGCTATGACAACATCTTTGACTTAACCAATCTTTGTCAAAGCAAATGTCTTCAACATAAATATTTTGGTCCAGCTGCAACAAGATGAATGTCTTCAGGCCTTTTCAAACTGCACTTAGTTTTCTTGGCTTTCGCTGTGAGGCAGCGTGCAAGGACTACAGCACCCTGGTGCAAGGTTGACCTATTTGGAGATGCTAGCGTAGCATCCTATCAGGAAGTAACTGTGAGTGTTTTCCCGCTGGTTGGCTTTTGCTGTTGGCACTCTGAAATCACACACCAGTAGCCTCTCCTACGATGCCGCTGTTACACGGCGTCCCGTCCTCACTTACACAATGAATGGGTTTGTCCGTGTCGCGCCGCGCATTGCTAACTGCAGTGTCAAAAGGCCTTTAGTCGAACTACAACAACGCAAAAGCTTCAGTTAAGTTCAGACGATGTAAAGGTCTTCATCGCATTATGATAATGTGAATGTCTTAGTTGAGCTACAACAACAAGAATGTTTTCTAGGAAATGTTTTAGTTGAGCTAAGGCAATGTGAATGTTTTAGCCAAGGTATGAGAACAGTTATGACAGTGTACATGTCTTCAACGTGAGCCTACAATAACATTGTCTTATTTGACCTCTACAACAACAACAACAAAAACGAATAACTGTCCAAGTACCACAATAATAAAACCCATGTGCACATCACTTTATAATTGTGACACAATAGATGGCGGTTTTATTAATTTTTTCAAATTGATCTTTATGGAACGGCTGCAATGATACTCACGAAAAAGTTTAAAACAACATAAAAGGTATGTTCAAATATGGAGCAGGGATCATTTAATTTCCGGTCATTCAAGGTAAACAGGTATGCAACTTTGAACTTTTGCAAATAAGTTTAAAACTTTTTGGGGAAACAATCTTTCAGAATGGTAATTGGGCTTGAGAAACACATTAAACTCACCCAATATCAGTGTTAAATCTTCTTCGCTCATCCGTTTTTAACTCATTCACTGCCAGACATTTTCAGACCCTCTTTTACCCTAACGTTTGAAAAAAAAAAATAATAATAATAATAATGAATTCCTGGGATTGAATGGCTGGACTGTGAAAAGACAAATAAATATGTCCTTGGCAGTGAATGAGTTAATTGTTGGGGAGAAGGAGGAAAGTAATCCGGCTCATATTGTTCTTCTTTTGTTGGACGAAGTTACAGCACTGCTCTCACAAGCTTTTTGTGTAGTTTTGAGTGACAAATGGCACTCGTGTCAGCTTGGCTACTTGTGCTGTCCCCAGGTACAGGATGATAGTCAACTCAAAATGTGTGATAGGCAGCTGTGTTCCGTTTTGGCTCCCTGTTAATGTTCTTTTTCCGGTTAACCGTATCAAGTTGGATTATGTTGCAATAAAGCAATTCATGTATTGTAGTCATGCGTATGTTTATTTGGACTGACACATTTGATTCGTCGGAGTAACACCTTCATTTGCATCTCAAGCTGGTTTTAACACTACTTGGGTCAAGTGACCGTGAGCCAATTTAGTTAATTTTTTGGGGGGGCATGCGATCTAATACTGTACATGGAATTGAATATCCCTGCATGGGAATCAGGCCCCAAATATGTGCAGATAAAATTAAATGTCATTTGGATGTCTAACAATGTGAGTGCAGTGCAAACGGACAGATCATATCTGTCTTGTCAATGCGATCTGGATGCCAACAAAATACGGAATTCCACAACAAAATGCTATGTAACATTTAATAACACATTTTTTAAACTTTTGACTATGCATATTTAATATACTACAGAGGTGCCTTGAGATACACGTGCCTTGACTGAGTTTATTGAGATACAACATACATTTGAGGTACGAGTACCCCTCACACCCCCACCGTTCCGGCAACATTAGGTACAGTCGTGTAATGCGCTTGCATTTTCCGTGTTTCTAGGAGATGTTAAAAGCAAATATTATTTTTGTGTTTTCGTACGGTGTCGAGTGCAATTTTACATTTGAAAATAAACATTAAAATGAAGGAATGTTGGTGTTCTTTAGGGAAACTGAAACAGATTAATTGCATTTCCATTTTTCAGTAGGGGAAAGATGATTTGAGATACGAGCGTAGTCACAGAACAAATCAATCTCAAGGCAACTCTGCAGTATTTTGTAATCCCATAATCCATGTTTTTCCAGTCCATGTACAAGAATTTCAATTTGTTACTGTTTAATTGAGTTTTTTTTTTTCCTGCAGCACGTGTATCTTAAAGAGTTTATCCGTTCTGCTGGTAAAATGGAATTGTCTGATTGCATACTGGATGCCTCCTATTCCAATGTGAACCTGATCAGCAGTTCCGTTGCGACATTCCCGTCATTTTATATGCTATCTAGGTGAGTGTTCTATCCCGGTTGACATGCTTCCACTTTGAATAATCAACCTGGCTGAGTCACGCCGTTCACTGATTACCTTCTGAAAACAAAAGGAACACCTTAAGAACAGGCCGCCCATTCATCCTACTTTTCCATGACGTGCATCCGCCGTGGACACACATACACACTTGAACGCACCACTTATTGGAATTCAGAGTGGGGCCCAGGTAGGGGAAGCTATGCCCATATATGAGCATAGGAGGAACCGGGCCAGGTGTGTGTGCATGCGCGTACACATGCACGCACACTCTCACACACACATACAAAGTGTAACCGTGACGTTGCCTCTGAGCTCTTAACTCCAGCCTGAGAACGGCAGCGCTGCCTTGTTGCTGTATAAACAAGCCAGGCGTCACGCGGCCAGCGAACTGAGGGAAAGTAACGAAGGAAGGAATGAGCGTTCATATAGTTGACATTGTTCCGCTGCGAAGCACAATTTTACTTGCATAACTCCATTTCGGAAAAAAAAAAAAAACAAAAAACATTTTTGGCATGTCAGGAAGACGTGACCCCCGTGACAGACTTCAATGAGCATGTGTGCATGTGTGTGTGTGTTGGTGTGTGCGCGCGCGTGTGTCAATGAGAACAAAAATGTGGGTCAAATGAAAGGCTGCCACAGGTAAATTATTGCTTCATTGTTGAAATGCGATGACTCAACAAAGTCAATATAGCGACGCACATATGTTTAACAGCGCTGTAGTTAAATGAAAAAAGTTAAAAGAAAACATACGACAGCGCAGATGTCTTCAGAAAAATCAACTGACTTTTTACATTTTCATATTGGTAGTATTATTTGTGGACAATCTCTAATGTGCTTGGTTAAAGGGGAAATCAACCCCTAAATATTTTTTTCAAGAATATGTTCCCAGCAGGCCCACTAGTTGAAACACAGCATTCTGATTAATATTGCGTTTGTGCAATATGAGTTAAGCAGCAAAATCCACCCGTTTTTAGCCATCTCTGTGGGCGGCCATTTTGTCACTTTTGTCGACTGAAAATGACATCACAACTGCTCAGGGCTCAGGTAACAACCAATCACGGCTCAGCTTCAGAAAACAGGTCAACCGTGATTGGTTGTTCCCTGAGCCCTGAGCAGGTGTGATGTCATTTTCCGTCGACGGAAGTGACAAAACGGCCGCCCCCAGAGGTGGCTAAAACCGGGTGGATTAACTCTTATTCTACAAATGCAATATTTATCAGAATGCCTTGTGCCAACTAGTGGGCTTGTGTAGAACATACTTGAAAAAAATATGTTTGGGCTGACTTCGTCTTTAAGGTTCAACTTGACTTAGACGGATTTTCATTTTGAATGCTAACAGCCAATCAGAATTACCACTTTTTTACACAGTGCAATCGATGGCACAAAATTAATTAAAATCCCATATAAAAAGCACAATGACTCTTATTTCTTCATAATTTATTTATTCTAACCCTTTATACTTAGGTTTGTTCCTGCTTGTATTTTGAGCAGAACCGGGCATTTTTCTCAACTTTCTCTGTCTGTTTATCGCCTAACGCCTGCAGCCGGGCTACCCTTCCGCCGTCCGTTTAGCCGCCTTTTTGTCCGTCCGGTAAAAATAGTAATCGCCTATAGGCCAGTCGCCTATCATTTGTGTTTCCAACTACAAACTTCGACTAAAGTCCACTTCCCACAGTGCATATGAATGGACATTTGCATGTTGATACGCAAGTACACACATCATTCATTCATTCATTCAGTGGTAGGCGAACATCAGTGGTAGGGTGCAAAACAGAGAAGTGCTTACTGTCGGAGCTTAAAGTGTTGATGCCTTTTCGTAAAGTGCTGTGATGGGATATTATATGTTAAGATATTAACAAACACTGTGGCCATATTTTGAAATGAAGTACATTTTTTAATATTTAGTTAAACATATTTGCTGTGATAAATATTTTTATTTTTTTAAAGTACCGGTACATGTTTATCAATTTTGAAAAAATGTTTTGCATTTAAATCCTTATTGGTCCATTATAAATTCATGAAATATAATATGATGCAACCATGTATTCATGCAAATTTTGGGACATTTTATGGTTTTATTTGTTTTTAGGATTTGTGGTGGGCGGGATTTGGCCGTAGGTTTCCCCACTCCTAATCTAGGGCATTCGAACAGATGTAACACTGGATTCAAAGCTTTTTTGTCAAAATGTATAAAATAATGAAATGAGCAAACACTGAATCACTTAACAAATTATAGTCATTTGTCACTTTCCTGGCGTGAAATTATTTTGGTGTACAAATTTTAGAACAATTACGACCAAATAATCCAACTGTATTAATTGATCAATTGATATTTTCCTCACCCCTCCTCAATGGCTGCAGGAAGGCGTCAGGCCTGCTTCCTGCTAAGTAGTACAGGGCAGGGTTCATTCCATAAGGCAGTGTTGATAAGGCATGGGGGGAGGGGCTGTGATTGGTGAAAGCAATGGGGGACAGATTCCACGCTAATCACATCGAGATTCCCCCGAAGCACCTCGCCGCTAATTTCCATTGACGTGGACCCTTATCAAAATGCTCGGACAATACATCACACACATGACAATGCGATTTGGGGAATTCAGCGGGTAGCGCTAATTCCAACGATAGCCTGAAGTGAAGCTATATGGACGTTTTGGCTCAACTGAAGAGATTTGCAAATTAGACGTTTGTGAGAGTTGTCGGACTCACGAGTGTGAGACGCTTGCAAGAACAACATCGGAGAGCACGCGCGCACATAAATAGACACACACTGGTGGTCAGCTGGTGACAAAGCCCCACCGCTGCCCCTCACAAAAAAAAAAACCAAACACAAGCGCGTCAAACCTTGGCATAGCCAATCATGTGCGGCGTCCATTCATAAAGAGTCCAAGCTCTGCGATATGACAACCCCTCCTCCCTCCCGCCTCCTACTCCAGCCGCTTCATTCATGCCGCCACTGCCGCTGAGCAGAATGAGCGCTATGTGTGTCAAATGAAGGGAAGAATGAGAGAGGGGGAGGGTGCGGGGTGGGGGCTGTTCAGCATGACCGAGAGAGGAAGCAACACCTCCATCTGTGGCGTCGAAAGTCGGAATCAATTCTCACGCTCAATGTCAGGCATGACACCAGTCATATGACCGACAAGAATCAAAAAAAGCCCTTGAGTGGCTCTAAAATATATTGACGACACGGGAAAAAAAATGACCGGCGAACCATTTCTGGCCCCCCGACCCTCAGTTTGGAGATCACGGCTTTCAGCGTTAAAGCTTAACTTAGAACATATGATAGCCATCAACAGCAGCTCGCACTCTCCTCTCATGGGAACTTTTTAACCCCCTCCCCTCTTTTTTTCTTTACTTACCCAAGCTTCTTCCTCTTGGCTACTTTCGGAATGAAGGGGGGACCCCCCATCCCTCATCCCCTCCTCTCCCAGTCGTCTCCTCTGAGAGTCCTCCATTTCAGACTGTCCCAGCGCTGTCCAGTGCTCGTCTGCCTCCGAGCGGGATTCCGGCGTCACTCTTTAAACTTTAGCCTGGTCCATCGGTGGGCGAGAGAGGAGGAGGAGGAGGAGAGAGAAAAAGAGAGAGAGAGAGAGAGAGAGAGAGGAAAGACGCGATTGGGTAACAAGTTCTCACCCCCATCCTCGCTTGGACAAATCACACACTCTCGCTTTCAAAAAAAAAAAAAAAATCTTCACTCGTCTGCCTTTTATTCCTGCTGTTGCATTCTTCTAAGCGTAATCAGTTACAGGCTCGCTCGCAATGACACATGCACACACACGCACACACTAATATATATATATATATATATATATATATATATATATATATATATATATATATATATATATATATATATATATATATATATATATATATATATATATATATATATATGTGTGTGTGTGTGTGTGTGTGTGTGTGTGTGGGTGTGTGCGTGAGTGCGGGGGTGCGCGTGTGTGTGTGTCCCTCTGGGCGAAAGGTGCTTTCCCAGCGCTCTGGAGACATCGCAGCCGTTAAAGCTCCACAAGCCAAACTAGCGCTATCACATGTTTCCTCTCTATCTCCCTCGCTCGGCCCCCCAACACACACTCTCACACACATACTCTAGATCAGTGCTCCAGCACTCTCTTTATAGCGTGGCTCTTCAAATGAAAAAAAAAAAAGCGGGGGCTGGCCAAGGGGAGTGTCCTGTTACACGGCTCTTAAATGAGGTTAGAGAGAGGACATCCATTGAGAAAAAAAGAGAGGAGGGAAGACGAAGGAAGGAGGAAGGAGAGGGGAGGGGAGAAATTGTATGTGCATGCGTGTGTGTATCGTTAGGAAATCCCCGGCAAAAGAGCTGGGACGCCTGTGGAAATGGACCTGAAGGGTGGAGGACGATATAAGAGGCAGGGGTCTTCAGCCACTTGAACAACCTTTACTAGAGACCTCCGCCATGGGCAAATGATCCATTTTGATCAGCACTGAATTGGACACTTTCAATGATACCCAACTCCTGAAATTTGTCATTTGAATTGGAGCTGAACGATTATGGAAAAAAATCGAATTGCGATCTTTTTTCCCCCCACAAAATTGCAATTGCGATATAAGTTGGGATTTTTTTTTTCACGGTCCTTTTCTTATTTATTTTTCAACAATTAATCTTTGTTACAACAAATAAATATCAGATCTGTTCTACATTATAGAATACTTAAGTAAAGGCAAATAAAACATTAATTAATATGAAAGACACTTTATCTACTACAATTACAGGTACAAACTTACTAAATATTTTGAAGGGCAGTTTGGGAAGCGTTCAACACGACAACATAATTCTGCCACACAGGTATGGTATAAACATAAGTATATCGTTACTGTCCTGTGAAAAATATTTTTGTCCATTTTTTTGTCATTTTTCCTGTTTTTACGCAAATGGTGTTTCCGTGATATGGTAACCCAAATTCCAAAATTGGACATATGTGTTTTACATAATGTAAAGGTCCACTGCACTTTGTAATCACTCAACTTCTTATATAGACCAATAAACAATAATTCAGTGGCTCTACCACTTCATACACATCACTTCATTTCATGAAACATGATATGAAAACGTGGACTGCACTTCTGAAATCACTCACTCAACTTATCATATAGACAGATAAATATATAAAACGTACAGTACATGTATAAAACTAAAGTGTACCCGATCTCCAACCGGTAGGAAAAGTATGATGATGCCTACTTGTGACGTAATATCAAGCGCCAGCGGGCATTGCACTCGGCGGCAGCTCATCGTTAAACATCTTTTCGGCTGTCTTTTTGGTTCGCACAGATGCGTCTTTATCTGTCGTGGCTCAAGTAGCGGCAAACTCGGCGCATACTCGTCACCGCGTATGTGCTCAAACTTCGACGACACATAAATGGCAGTCAACTCTGACAACGGCGGCACACATCCGACAGCCATGACAGACACTTCCTCGCACACGTGCTCCGACATACGAGGGCGTCCAAAACATCACAAAATTGTCAACACACATACACTCCCATATGAGGTGAAAAGGATCAATCATGTTAGAAATCTGAAAGCAACCGCAGCAGCATTAGCTTAGTGTTCTGTGAATCTCCTTCTCCCTCCGTTGTCAATAAATAAATGACCATTTAAATCGCAGCCTTCGCAATTAGAGAATCGCACTCAAATCGCGATTATTTTGCAAATGCCATTAATCGTTCAGCCCTAATTTGAATTACTGACGTACCACAAATGCGTGGATGTGGAGGACCACAATATTTCCCACAGGATACCCTCAGTCTAATTATTTATGATACAGCACACGAATACAGTATGTTGTGCTTGTATATTATTTGTTGATAACAATTTTGCTACATAGAATGCTGCTTACCATAGCTGCTGGTGTTCAAAGTCACAAATACATTATACAGTATATAGTCTCACAGCCAGATGTTGTAAAAATCTACATTAAAACTGGAACTTCCCCATTGCGGGACTAATGAACTATTCCATTGTGGAACAAAAAAGTTTGATCAACATGTCTTTCGAACGGCATTATAGAAATTTAGGAAGGGTATGGGGTGGTGGCGGCATCTGTAGCAGCACCGAAATGTAACGGATGCTTTCTCAGCCCATGTAACATCACTCCACAAAGTTTTATGAAAATGAGTTGTATCATTGGTGAGAAACAACGCAAGGACCACCAAATTGTGACGTTATCAGAGCATGCCTCAAATTTCACAAATTTTCCTTGGGTCAATGCCGTACTCCTCCAGAAAGGTATATTTGTAGTTTCATGATTTGTTTTACAGAGTGTTGCTAAATAAAAATCAAACAAAGAAACAAACAAAACGGATAGTGCTGAACAGCTGGTCCCCAAGCTTCACTTCTTACAAGATAAAAGTACTGACATCATTAAAAGACGCACAAGGCGACCAGAATAGGCAGTAGCTAACAACACGGGCGGAGGTCCCTGCCATGTGTTGACCTGAGAACAACCCTGGTCCTCGCCTCTGGTGTGGCCCCCCCATCCCCTGCCTGCCTTCACCTACTTCCTGCCATTCTACAACCACACAGGCCATGGCTGCCAACCACACCTATCGAACAGTGCGGACCCTCACCACACCCTTACCCACCCTTCTCAACCCACTCGCTGACTCTTGGGGGTTCAGGGCGGAGGGTGAGAGTTTCAAACCTCCAGGAATGACATAGCTGGCCGCTTACTCATAAAGACTGACTCATCAAAGGCAACACTGCTGCACCCATGTTACACACACATTGCCACACATACACACTTTGCCTTTGTCGGGCTTCATTCATAACTTTTAAATACACTCCCTGACTCACTTCCTTGGACATTTGACCCAAATAGCCAGGGTTCTTTTCCCGCTAAAAGAATAAGTCCCGAGCCATGAATTCCATCTGAATGTTTACACCTATTCCAACTGAGAGATTTTTTTTAAAAGTGAGAATTCTGCTTGTTTCCCACCCCGGCTATGATGAGCTCATGAGGCTGTGGAGGTCCCGACCCGATCTGCAGCTCCACTGATCTGAAATGCTTGTTGTCGTCCAGAATAACAACACTGTGACATAATGCTTGCTGCCCCTTGTTACCGCACAACTCATCTGGTTTGGTCTAAGAAAAGTCTTGAGTTGGTCTCTACCCAGCTATGGGTTGTCCTAACCCAGGATACAAGAGAACTTTACAGTGGGTGTGGAAACTTGTATCTACTGTATCATAATTTCCAGAGTTGGGAATTTTACTAAAATTTGCCGGTCCATTTATCGCCTTGCGTCTGTACCGTGGGTACCCTTTGCCGTCCGTCTATCCACCTTTTAGTCAAGCCGGACCAAATAGTAACCGCCTACAGGTCAGTCCGACTATCATTTTAAACAGGCTTCGGTTAGCGTTTCTGTCTACCAACTTCACTACGGAACGTAGAATGGTTTGGCAACTCTGGTCTATGGTACAGTTAAGTGTAGTCTGAACAAAGCCTTTGGCTGGTTTGAACCAACAAAGTACTTCTGGCCTGCCCAAAATAAAGTTTTCAAACTTTGATTGTTTAATGATAATGGACATTATGCAAATGGATTTATAAACAGAACAATATTGTCCTTTAGGTTCAGTATTAGTACTGTACACTGTACACGCAGAAGATTGCCCAAAAGTGTTATGGTACAGATGAGCTGTTTAGGTACCATTTACAGTTCTGAGCAGTAAGCACAAAGGGCTACAGTGCGGGGTGTCACTTGGACTTCAAAGACATGACGGTGATCCGGTTTTGGCAAAAAGCCTCAGCGTCCGGAGCGCCGCTGGTTCGATTTGAGGACAGAGAGCGAGTGGGTGTGCGTGAATCACGGCTTGTCGCGTGTCGATCCGATGAATGAACGGATTTGTGTTTGCATGTTGCTCGGCGTCGGGTTCGACAGGCGCTGCTGAGCTGTGGCAGCAGGCAGCGCTCAAACAGGAGATGAGTCAAGACCGCAGTGGCTCAAATGACTCAAGAGCTGCCAAAAAACATCAGGAGTCACATAAACGCCGTCTTCGGTCCCTCATTATTCAGCATTCTGTCACCAGCAGTTAGTAGATGTTTGTACAAAATAGCACTTACTATACTGAAAGTTTTGACTTTTTTTTTAAGAATACCAGTTTTATTTATATTTATTATGGCAAAGAGAATTGTAGTGGTGCTAAAGTTGGTGTTTTCAGCATAGCAAGTCCACCGTGTTTGTGTGTCAGCATGTCTGCCATGTTTGTAGTTTCTGTTACTGCACAATTTGATACAAAATGTCCTAGCAAAATGATACCCATATTCCTGGAAGAACCGAAAATTACAACAAAAAAATGAATTGATGTTCTCAAGAGAATTTAGTTGGCTTTGTACCAAATATAACCCTTTAATTACAGTATAAAAATCACATATTTTTAGACTTGCTTAACTTTGTTTTATTAAATTGAGAAAATCCAACCATTGACATCACAACATAAAAGTCACACTGCATGTCCTGCGATATAGGAGGAAAATATACTCACATATTCTTATCTAATTTCAAGGGTACTTAATAGGTCTATACTGTAGATGTCGATGTACAAAGGTACTATACTACTGTGGTAGCTCACCCTCAAAGAACATATGCCTTTTTAGTACCGTTTTTTCAGAGTGGTTTGCACGGTTTAACAGATAATGAACAATTCTCCATTTAAGAGGAAAAACGTGCTTGCTTCATACTGTTTATTTGTCAGTCCCAGTTCAAGGCAGTGTTAGGCAAGTTACTTCCAAAATATGAATGTTCATATAATAATATTAGATATTACTAGTTACATGTGAAAGTAATACATTTCTTTACAGTATTACTGTCTTTGTAGAGTAATGAGTTACTCAAGTTTAAGTTACTTTTAAGCTACTTTTTTTTTTTTTTTTTTTTGAGCAGAGCCGGGCATTTTACAAAAATTTCCCGTTCCATTTATTGCCTTCCGCCTGCAGCTGGGGTACCCTTCCGCCCTCCGTTTATCCACCTTTTTGTCCGGCCGGAAAAAATAGTAAATGCCTTTTGATCGGTCCGCCTATAATTTTAAACGGGCTTCCGTTTGCGTTTTTGCCTACAAAATTCGACCAAACTCCTCTTCCCTTCACAGTGCATATGAATGGACATTTGCATGTTAATATAACAAGTACACACATCATTCATTCATTCATTCAGTGGTAGGCAAACATCAGTGGTTGTGTGCAAAAGGGAGAAGTGCTAACTGTAAAGTGCTGATGCCTTTTTGTAAAGTGCTGTGATGGGATAAAAAAAAAACCTACAAGCTCCTATTCCAATAAAGTTGTGACACTGTGTAAACGTAAATAAAAATAGAAGACACAGGTAAATAATTTTCAAACTATATTATATTGAATACACTACAAGAATAAGATATTATTGTTTATTTGTTGTTTTTTTAGGCAAATATCTCATTTTGTATTTGATGCCTGCAACACCTTCCCAAAAAAACTGGGACAGGGGCCACAAAAGACAGGTTGAGTAATGCTCAAAAAACATCCGTTTGGAACATTGCACAGGTGAACAGGTTAATTGGAAATAGGTAAGTATCATAATTGGCTTTGAAAGGAAAATCCCCCAAAGGCTAACTTGTTCACAAGCAAGAATGGGGCAACGGTCACCACTTTGTGAACAATGTGTGAGCAAATAGTCTGACAGTTTAAGAACAACGTTTCTCAACATACAATTGCAAGGAATTTAGGGATTTCATCATCTATGATTTATAATATCATCAAAAGATTCAGATCATCTGAAGAAATCTCTGCATGTAAGTGGCAAGGTCAAAAACCATCATTGAATGCCTATGACCTTTGACCCCACAGCTCATCTGAGATAGAAAAGTGTGGTGTGGTCTGACGAGTCCACATTTCAAGTTGTTTTTGGAAATCATGAATTTTGCATCCTCTGGGCTGAAGAGGAAAAGGACAATCTGATTTGTTATCAGCACAAAGTCCAAAATCTAGCATCTGTGATGACATGGGGTGTGTGTTGGTACCCATAGCATAGGTAACTTGTACATCTTTGAAGGCACCATAAATGCTGTGAAAGATACATACAGGTTTTGGAGCAACACATGATGCCATCCAAGCAACGTCTTTTTCAGGAACGTCCCTGTTCATTTCAGCAAGACAATGCCGAGCCACATAAATATTGTAAACATACTGTGTGACTTTGTAATAAAAGAATGTGAGCACTAGACTGGACTACCAGCAGTCCAGACCCGTCTCCCATTGGAAATGTGTGGTGCATTATGAAGTGCAAATAGCGACAACAATTCCACCTGTAAAGCTTCAACAGTTAGTATCCTAAATCCTACAATCCCAAAAGTCCTAAAGTTTATGAGTTTGAACAATAAATATCTTGACTTTGTTTTGTACTCAAATGAAAAAGATTTGCAAATCATTTTACTGTTTTGTGTTTTAAATTTACATTTTACACAACGTCTCAATTTCATTGAACTTGGGGTTCGTAATTGTCCCTCACAGGAAATTCATCTTGGGAACGTAGGGCGACATGGTTGTATTGTATTGTGGGGCATCAAGCAAGGGATCCACAGCAACGAGCCTGCCCCAGGTCAGTGTGGGATATACACAATACATTCTAATTGGGCATGAAAATACATTATTTGAACTTGAGGTCTCGCAGGACTAACCTGCTGATTATTACAGTACTTTGAAAATACAGGTGGACTTTGCACAAATGACTCAGTATACTTCTGTGTGCAACTGACTTCTTTTCTAGTGAAGCGATTAGAAACTGTCCAAACAATATGTCAGAGGGGAAAAAGAAAAATGTGTGCTTGTTGTCTATGTACAGCACCTTTGCCTGTAATTTTTCACATTGCAACATATATATCATTCAGTTAATAACGCCCTATAACGATGGCAAAATAAAATCATGTTTGTGGCAAAATACAACATTTTATCGTTTTTGTTATGGCAGGAATGGTCATTAGCGAATGCATAGGCACAATTATGCTCATGCCGCTGGATCAATGACTAATTATGAACATGTTCATAAATTATGCAAGTGAATTTAGAAAGATTTTGTTCAAAGAACTCGGTAATTAGTTTCACAATGCCATATCTTGCATATGACTTGCTTGCCTGCTATATTTGTCAAGAGTCAGCATGTTTGATGGTTTCATTTGCAGTGGGAGTTCATGTTCGAGAGTGTGCAGGCATATTGATGCACATGTATGAGGAAATTACAATGTGAAACCAAAATTGACATATCATAATAATGCAGACATAAAATTTGGGTTGAGCACCAGGTCTGTATCAGCGTGGAAAGCTGGGAAATATGAATCACCAGGAGATCTTTAGATTTCGCCATTAAAAGTGGCATTTCAATTTATGCCAAGATTTGTCGTAAAAAAAAAACACATTGTTGTTCTTGCATATATGAGCAGTTTTTGCCATTTTAGAATGTGACTCAGCCCATTGTGTGAGTCGGCTGCTCGCTTTCTCTGGGTGGATACAAGGGCGGAGATGTGCATTTCAACAGGCGGAGGCCCTTCCTTCATGTTGCCACACACACACACACACACACACACCCACACACACGCACACGCACGCACACAATGGAAAGGAAGCTGGGGATTCCTGAGATTCCTGTGGACAAAAAGGTGTGAACTCGTGCAGCCGAGCAGCCTGGGAATTCTGCTGCGGTGTTCTCGGGTAGCAGTTTAATGGCCGACAGAGGTGCTGGTGACACAGGCGCAGATAAACAAGACTTACACAGATAAGGTCAAAGAATTCAAACAACAGAGGAAAAGTTAAGGAGAGGTGGGTGGGATGCAACAGATAACAGAGACGACGTTAAAATATTTGGGATGTTTGGGAAGCAAGCTGTTGAGAAATTATTTTAGAGCTAAATAATTCGCAGTCTTGCTGTCTTGTTGTTTTCTCATGCCAGATTTACAAACTGAATTATTGCATATATTGTATTTTTTGGACCATTGGTCACACAGTATTATTATGCGCAATATCAATGAACGGGTCTATTTTCATATTTTCATACATAAGGCATTACAAGGCACTTTATTTTTGTTAAATATTGTATGTTAAATAGTTTATTCTAATTGTACCATATGTTCATTTGATAGATTTAGTGCTATTGTGCTAGGTTCATGGCAAACAAAATATTGGGTACCGCTTGCTTTTGTTCGCCGTGCAACTGCTGCACAGGGGTTGCTTCCAGTGGAGGAGGGGATCATAGGTGACGACAGACAAAAAAAAGTTTGAACATCGCTGATCAATCTGGTGAGTGACGTTTGTGTTACTGCTTTGGCTAATGCTAAATGCTATCTTGGTTGACAGTTCAACAGCTGTAAACAAGTCAATGCACTCATCATTATGCAAATTTTTTTTGCTCTGTTCCAGGAGCTATTGGAAGCTGGCTGTGTTGTTTACTTTGCACCAGTCCAGACCCACATTGTAAGATTGGAAATATGCCGCCAGAAAAGCTCAGTTTGTGTGAATCTACATCGACCCGCAGCATTAGACTAGTAGGACTACATTTCCCATGATTCTGAGACAAAGAAGCAGGAAGTCGTTCCGGTTTGACGAAAACAGATGCCTGGAAGCGATTAGATGCGCATGAGAATGAGAACGCAAACATAATAGAAAGGAATTTGATTTAAAGACGGCAAACTGAAAAGCCGACATCCATCCCTACATAAGGCACTCCAGATTACAAGGCACACTGTTGATTTTTGAGAAAATGAAAGGATTTTAAATGGGCCTTATGGTCCTAAAAAAACGGTATATGATCTTCTTTCACCTAAGGCTCAACAACACACCCCTGTTGGTAACTTCAAGCAGACCGATCATCAAAACGTTTGCCACATTTGACCAGTGAGAAGATGGCATTCCCTGATCTGAACAAAGTAATTATTAATGCAAGCAGAATGAAAAGTAAAAGGGAACCGAATCAAAAATATGTTCATCCAATTCCAACCTAACCAGACTTTTGTGACAAAGTCACTTGTTTTCTGAAGCTGAAGCTGAGCCGCAATTGGTCGTTACCTGGGCCCTGAGCAACTCTGATGTCATTTTCAGTCGACAGAACTGACAAAATGGCCGTCCCCTGATATGGCTAAAAATAGGCGGATTTAGCTATATTCTATAACACAATATTAATCAGAATGGCCTGTTTCAACTAGTGGGCCTGCATAGAACATATTCTTGAAAAAAAAAATGTTAGGGTTGAATTCCGCTTTGAAAAGCATTCCTCCCCTTTGTTTGTTAGTGGGATTACACAAAAACTATACAACCGATTTGTACGAAACAGTAGGAAGGGCTGCCAGTACTTTCAAACAACGACACATTAAAATTCACTTAAGATCCAAATTCATTTGTACATTTTAATCCACTTTCATTAGGGCCAAGTGGTGCAGTAACCTACCCCATTCAGCTGATGGAGCTACCGGAGTGAAGTGAAAGAATATTGTCTTTTTATATACAAATATATTGGCAACTGTGCTGCTTATCTGTAATGAAATCAAACAAAGTCAGATGCCATAAATAATTGGTAAAAACATCTGAATAATACAAAAATATATAATTTCAGGGTGGAAGAGTTTTTGTTCGGTTTGTCTGCGTTTTGTTCGGTCCAACTCTTTTTCTTTTTTTCTCTCATGAGTGCTAAGCCAAGATGGTGGTTACGGTGGCCTCTCATGATTCACACTCGACTCTGTTACCAAGGCAGGTTACGACATGTGCGTCACATCTTTCCAGTAACGCGGCAGCCAATCATATTGCAGCGGGATGCCTTCCTGCCTTGGAGGCTTCTCAAGTTGAATCCATAATGACGCTAGCATTACCATCATAAGCCACCGCTACTGAGTCTTAATAACTCCAACGTAAGATCTCTCGTACATAAAACAGCTGACTTGGAATTACAAATCACTATGTTTGTGGCTGAGGTGTTTTGATTATCATGGGAACTTGGCTTAACCCGAGGATAAGCGGTGCTAGCACGCAGCTAGCTGGACCTCGTCATTAAAAATTGGGAGGCATATAGAGAATTCCGCCAACGTTTAACTGATTTGGATGCAAATACCCTCAAATTAAAGCTGACAGCCTGCAGCTAAAGCACATCTTGTTGGTTTCATTTCAAATCCACCGTTGTGGTGTTTGGAGCCAAAAAGATGAAAATTGTGTGTGTCCATATGCTATGAATAAAGCGATGAAGAAATTACTTTATGCTTGAGTCGCGCTCATTCACATATGATTGTTGTTAGGTAGATAGTTGTAATACACATAATAACTCCTCTATCCCTATTGGATATGAATTTTAAGTTACAATACAATAACAATAATTGTAATGAATAATCATGCTATGAACATTCACTTTTAAGCGAACTACACAAGACAATTGATTTTTCAATGCATAACGAACTGAACCAAAAACCGTGAATAGAAAACCAAGATATGAACCAAAGCGTGGATTTTGTGAACCATTCCACCTCTAATATAGGCCTTATTTTTAGAAAATTAAAATTATCCCAGTTTCCTCCCACATTCCCAAAACATGCACGGTAGGTTAATTGGATACTCTAAATTGCCCCTAGGTGTGATTGTGAGTGTGGATGTTTGTCTTTGTGTGCCCTGCGATTGGCTGGCAACCAGTTCAGAGTGTCCTCCGCCTACTGCCCAAAGACAGCTGGGATAGACTCCAGCACGCCCGCGACCCTGGTGAGGATAAGCGGATTGGATAGTGGATGGCTGGATGAAAATTATCCCAGCTGTCCTTATTTTCTATAAAATGATTGATTGTAATGATAATTGCTGATCCATGAATATACATTTTTTAAATTCATCATTCAAATATTCCACAGAAGACGACAGATGTAGATCCTTATCGTGAACTACCAAACAGGTTTATAAATTTTGCTGCAAATGTGGAGGAAGCTGCGTATAGAGAAAAAGCTTTTTATTGATCATTGTGGCATATCTATATCTTCCACAGAGTCTTCATTTGTTTGGCAGGTAGCACCCAGGTTGTAATGCACATTATTTCCACCTATATTTGGAGGACAGTTTTGCTTATCTTATCTATCATCATGTTTTTTTTTTGATATATGGTTCCACCGCGCAGGTGGTCAGTATTCTGCTGAGTGCCATTTGAGTTAAACGGGTCACAGTAGTGTTAACTTCACAAGGGGCTTGGGGGGCATGCCCGAAGGAACCACGCTGACTATATTAGGCCAGTATGTTTGTAGCAAGCACTCAATCCAACTGTGATGTCATGGTCACGCTGGCGAGGCATGACTGCATGTCTTATCTGTGCCCACTGGGCTTGTGGTACAATGCTGTCTGTCTGACCCTGACTCCCCCAGTGTGTGTGTGTGCATGTCTGTGAGTGCACTGCCCTGCAGTAACCCCACAGAAACAGGTAAAACGCTGCAGCTTCACCCGTGATCCGTTTGGGTGACACAAGAATTTTCCATGATTATGGGTATAATGACAACACACACATACACACACGCTTCTATTTTCGTACCACATAAAAACTGTGAAACTATTTAAGGCATTAGTATCAAAAATTTGGCCCGGGGCCCATCTGGGGCCCGGGTATTATTGGCCAACAAAACTTTCTGCATGGTTCTATTTTTGAGATCCGGCTCTGACCCAACCCGCCTCTGCCCAGCAACCCACAAACTTGTCACGTTAGTGAGTAGAATTCATTTCCCGGTTCTCCGCCAATCACCTCTGTCACCAATACCTGCATATGGTGCCTTCAGAAGATTATGAAGAGGCCAAGCATTCCATAACCCCTAATTACTACTGAAAATCTCAGTCAAGTCCATTGACGGATTCATAATGTTGTCATTATTCTTATTTCTGTCACTATTATTATTTCGATCATCGGAATTGGTTGATGGTCCAACCAGCACTTGGACACTTATTTCAGGACAATACTGTTCTATATAAATTGTGTCTTATCAATTAGTATTGTTGCTCACGAACAAAACTAATATTGTTATATTTGCTCTTTAAGAATTCATTCGTTATAATTTTATCAACAATTACAACGCAACACATTTGTGTGACATGGTTTGACTGTGCTCAGTAAATATTTTGTTTTTTCCGATCGACATTGAGTTACCGGTAAATAGCATGACGCACTGAGAAGAAAAAGAAGCACATGATGAATTCTGAATTTAAATGCAACTACGCTCGTGTCTTGCCAATATATGCTTTTCTAGCTAGCCTAGCCTGTTCGATGCGGTCTCAAGTCTGACTTTCAAGTTAGCAGTTTCTACATTTATTGACTAGTTTTATGTTTTGAACCTTGTGAGCTCTGTTACACACACCCACACACCCCGACGCGTGTGTGCACACACACACACAAAACAGTTTAGGTGTTCACTGTTGTGTTGCGGTCTGCAGTCCTCATCCGTCTTTGCAAATGGTTAATTAGTATGATATCTGAACCAGTAAATTCTAATGACATCTCATTCTTTCACTTCACAGGCATGTTTGAGTGGTTCCCACCCTCATATTTTTAGGACAGGTGATAAATGGGGGTGAAAAGGTTACATTTCTTCAGCGTGAGTCATGTTTGATGAATTGTTTGACCAGGAAGATGTGAACATTCATGAAGTATTATATCATAAAACATCATTTAATTAAATTGTCATTGATAAAATAATCCAAAATTAAGCGAGAACAAAATATTTTGCTTGGTATATAAATGTCAGTATGAAGTAACAAGCTTCTTTTTTGGAACAGCAACAGCCTTTTTTGGGAAGTAGAGGTGTAAAAATTAATCCATTAATCAACAACTAATCAATTATCAAATTAATCAACAACTATTTTAATAATAAAATCATCGTTTAGAGCAGGGGTGGCCAATCATTTAGAGCAGTGGGTATTCCGCATGTTTTATATGTCACCCTGGTGCAACCCATATTATATGATCATTTGAATCAGGTGTGTTGCAGCAGGGACACATGGAACGCAGGCAGGTAATTGCCCACTGCTGGTTTAGAGCCATTGTTTAACTTTAAATTGTCCAAATCCATTTCAGCCTTTCAACAGTAACTATTCTCTGATTTCTGTAGTCCTTCATTAAAGCAGACAGATTATCTTTTGTGTTTAATCAAAATAAGATATTTGCAAGCATCTGATTTTACTTGGGAAAATAATGACTGAACCAGTAACTGAATCAGTGTTTCCAAAAGGTTGCTGAGTACATCAATCCAATTCATGTGATATTGCTTGATTGTTGTTTAGTCGTTTTCTTATCACTGAAAAAAATACCCAATAAACAACAGTAATTGGTTCGTAAACAGTCATTGGGGAACAATGATTTTGTATTGCACTTTAATGCAAACTAAAATTGTATCCCATTACTTGATTAATGGATGGAATAATCAATAGAATAATTGCTTCTACAAATATTTTTTTAGTGACAGCCCTACTGACGAGCTGCAAGAGACCCGGGAGGGATACTCACAATTGCATGATTTCAAGCTACATCATACACTATTAACAAAAGTGTGAAAAATTAATGGAACCGCACTATTACGTGATGCTACTGGGGTTATTAAGGGCATGCTATGGTAATGCGAGAATAATCACAACAGAACAGGATATGGTGCAACGTCAAACAGCACTAATCAAAGTGTGACAAATTCACGGTTCCGCACCATTAGTTGATGTTATTGGGGTAAACCAGAGGTGGGTGTTCAAATTACTGTCTGCTGTCCATTTTTTAGAGGCCATGGCATGTAGTAAAAATAACATTTGACACAGCCTGCAAAGCTATTTCCAAAAGTATATGGAGGCAGCATGAAAGCAGAAGGTGTCGAAAAAAATTGAGGGTTTGCTACACCCACATCCCAGATGGGTCTGACGCCACTGACAACTATACTACAACTACTTCTGCAAATAAATGGGTTTTATCTTCATCTTTTCTAAATATGCAAAGAAACTCCTTGCAACTAATAAAGTAACATTTTCTCCATTACAGAGAATAATGATAATATCATTTCAGAAGCAAAAATGATTTTGATGACACCCTCCACTCCATGTCAAAGTCCAATTTATGAATATGTGTCAATTGTATCCTTTGATTTTTCTGTAGGTGGACAACAATGAGTTAAACATGAGTGCAGGCTACTTCGATCATGCTAATGATATGCTGCAGTGTCAGAAAAGGTGCAGGTTCAATAACTTGAACAGAAATTCATGCATCTACCTCCTAAATTGGATAAATTCTTCCTTGGCCTACTTCTGTTTGGGGAAAAATAAAAAAATAAAAGGAGTAAATGACTTTTTGGCGTATTTCCGATTTTTTATTTTTTTTTTCAATGTCTGTGAATCGCAGTGTGTGAACGAAAGTTTTGACATGGCAAAGTTACAGTAAGCAGCTAAGTCAGTCAATATGAATTCAAGCACCCCATCTCAAGTGACTGCACACTCTGAAAACAGTCGGGTTAAAAATAACACAATTTTGGGTCAAAAATGAACCGATCCACGACTTGGGTCAATTGGAACAAACTTTGTGGGTTGTTTTCTGCAAAAACAACCCCCAAAATAGGTAGCTTTGAACAAAGCAACCCCAAAAATTGAACTGTTTTGTACAAAACAACGCAAGAAAGTGGGTCAAATTGACCCCGATAGTGGATCGGTCCATTTTTGACCCAAAATTGTGTTATTTTTAACCCAACTGTTTTTAGAATGTGTGAAAACTACAACTGCTTCTACTGAGACACACAGTGTCCACACTGTCAGTGGAGGTATGACGGCAATGTGACTCGTCTGAAGGAACGACGCTCCACTTTGCCTCCTCCGTCCTCCCCCTTTCCTCTTCCTCTTCCCTTCAGAGGTGCGAGAGGGAAAACATCTCCAGTGAGTGAATGAGCGACTGTGCTGCCTCGCAGGACACGAGAGTGGCGAGCACTGCCAAGGCGGTGAGGGGTCACGCCGCCAGGAATGCAGCGTCGCTCTCCGGCTCCCCCGGTGGAGAGCGAATGCCATGACGCTAGGCGTCAGCGCTTCTCAGGGCATTTCCTGCTCTCACTTCCACCTGGCCCTACCCCCGCACACCCATGCTGTCATCCGCCACTTCCCCACCACTCCCACCCGGGCCGCTCCCCCTTGGCGCCGACACCCACGCCCCAGACTGGTGGACTCCCTGTGACTTTCCCGGAGACCCACCTTCCATTATCTTCACGACTGGCGTAACCAGGAAGCTGGCGTGAACGCAGCTGAGCTCACGGGGTCGCGCTGGCCCCGAGCCCGACCTCCACTTCTGAGAAAGCTTGATTGAAGTACACAGAAATGTAAACCCCGTGTGCCGAAAACCCAAAGAGCAATTACACACATGTTTTCGATGAAAGCGTTCTCTCTGTTGTGTGCTGCTCGCATTGTCAGAATTTGACTTTGTAGCCACGCATTAAAAAATAAAAATATGAGAACATTTGTTGAGTTGACAGCTTTGAATTTGCCACTAACAAGTCCGGGATGTCGTCCTTTCGCTAGGAATACCCGACATAAGCAAGACTAATTATAATCTCATCTGATGAGATTCGATTTGCTGTATGTCTGATCATGTCAAATGGGATTTTTATTGATAAACTCAAAACACTGCACAAACTGGATTTATTACAGATTAAATTGGGTTTGATCTTATAGTTTTAGAACATGCACATACCATACATAATAACATTCGACTTTGGAGATGCAACTTTGGAGGGTTTACAATACGCCTATATTTTTCTTTTGCAGCACCATAGTTTCATGAGATGGAAGCTAACCTAACGAGGCTTGGGATAAAAAATACATAAATAAGTGAATTGATCCGTTTTTTGCTTGATTGTTTATTAATGAATTGTGTCTTGAAGCAAAATAGCTGAATTTGAGCACACTATTTGGCCCAAGAGATAGTTTGCTGTCTCGATAAATTGGTGTCAAAACGTAACTTCAGAACATTCAGCAATTCCGACAATTCTGATAATCTGTATTGATATATCAAAGAGGTAAACAAGGACGTGGCCACAAAGTGACCAGTGCAGGCAAACCACCTTAGAGTCTCATCACAATAACCGTCAAATCACTGCTGTCCAATAAAAAGCATGTCCTTTTGTTCTAATTTTTCATCTTTCTTCCTTTTGGCCAAAACACAGAGAAAACATATTTTTGTATTTTGTCCAAAGCTCACAAAGATTCTGAGTTTCATGTCTATGTTCCAATTTTGAAGTCTATTTCCAAAATGCATTGTCACGTCACATCAGCTGTTTTAACAGAGAAATACTTGTTTTCACCTCACATGAAAGTCACGTCTGAGGCAGTGCAGGACGACAAACCGCTTGTGAAATCGTCTTAGCGCGTGTTGACCCGCCACAGTTAGTCCCCCTGATGTCACTCCTGATTGCTTACGACTCTGTATAGAAATACATGCTCAAGTGTGGCATGTGAGCCATGGCGGATTAGACTCGCTGGAGGTTTTGTCCCCAACGATGAGCAATTAAATGTGAGAAAAGGAGCGAGCGGTTCCAGCAGAAGTCTCATCTGTCTAAAAACCAGCAAATATCTGCTCTCACAGGAAATAAACAACCAGTATAGCACAAAAACAACAACAAAAATATTTTACTGTTAAAATAGTTTAAAAGAATTGTTATTTAAGGCAGTTTCTGCAATCAGCTGAGTGCACTCTGACAAGACCGAGGCACGAGGTGGAAATGATTACACATCAAGTATTTCCAACACAAACAACTCCATAACAGAAATCATAGCACAAAGAGGATGAGAGAGGCACTGTACGATTTGTGATTGCGGGGTGAGAGGAAGGCTTCCATCGTGACTCAACGACAAAAAGGCTACTTCCTCGTTCAACAAGAATGATGATGTGAAACGTTGGCGGAAGGTGGGGACAGCTTCGTGGTCAGACGGACGGAGAAAAGAGTTCTTTTCCACTCCATCAGCGCTTACAGCACTTGCTCCAAAGAGCCATCCAGCAGCGTCCTCTCATTTTGGGGGTGCGAAGCAGGTTGACTCACAAGCACCGGCCCACTCAACAACAACAACACCAGCACCACCACTACTACCGCGCACCTCCTCCTCTTCCTTCTCCTACACTTTAGCTCAACCCCAGCCGTACCCCAGCGTGGGAGGCAGGCCGGCCCGGGACCAGAAGAGAGCCTGGGGCGAGGCGCGCACACACACACACCGCCCGCACGGACCCACAACTTTTTCATGCACCCACGCACACATTAACACACACTTCCAGCCCACATGCGGTACCCACGCTGATTTTTTAAAGCGCCTCTTTAATGATGTCATGTGCACACATGTGAAGGGATCATGCAGGGGAAACATGTGGGCGTGTGGGGGCGCTAAACTGAAGAAAAAAAAGTTGCTTTTTGGTTGCACATGATTATAATGTGTTAAACGAACACATATCATTTGTTTATTCTTGAGGAAAACACGGGAACATTACATCGGCTTAACACGTTTTAATCATGTGCGACCAATGTGCATGTTTGAATTAAGTAGATCCACTACTGAAGCTACTGTTAAATTTTGCTCACACACACACGCGTTAAGGAAACACTGCAAAATGCTCTACACTTATAGACCACTACATTGGGTACATCTCCACAATCAAATAAGCCACATCCAAAATTCTAATAATAATAATAATAATGATGCTCATTTCTGAGGAATCATTAACAAAATATGTTTTGTTTTTCTGGCAGTGCATCACATTGAGAGCTGTTTCTATGATTTAGGTTGAGCGGATCAACATATTAGAAGAGAAAACGCATCATATGATGCTGTGTAGTCAACCGAGAAGAAATGAGCAACTAAATGAAATTAAAAAAAAAAAAAAATCATAATAATTTGCTTTTAGACTTGTTTTGTATATGGTCAGTATTTGGCCCATGGTCCTTAGTTTGCATCATTTGACTCTATTGTTGAGAAGTGCCTTGCTATACTCATATTTTAGCAACATATATAGTATATTAACAGCTACTTTTCTACTCGTGGATGTGGCATTGAAAAGAAATAGTCAACCTAAATATCACAACTGATCATCGGTTTCACTGATTTCAACTTACAAATACCAACCGACACAAGCACATAATTATAATTGATAAAGAACAACCAGTGACTTCAACTTTGCATTTAGAGAAACGCTTGCAAACTTCAACAGATAAACTTGTGAAAAGAGAACATTTTAGTCCTCATTAATAAATGATATTTATTTATTTATAATAATATTTATAAATTAATAAATAAATCCCACAGACCTTGATATTGATGTATTTTTGTATATTTTTGTTCACTGCTTCACCTCACTTTTCTGATGCTGCAATGAACTGGATTACGTATGCGAGCTACTAACTAACTGAAGTGTGCTACACCAGTGTACACAACAAGCACAATAATAAACACTGCGAAATGAGACATGTATTGCGTCTCACTAGATCCACTTAATGTTGTGGCCAGTCAATGCAGAAAAATAAACTGAAATTCATATCATTTGTGTGGGACTCACCAGCAGGACGGGAGGCTGTGAGGGTCATCCGTGAAGAACAGGTGGAGGAGGGGCACGTCACTCCCACCCTGTCCTGACGCTATGGCGTTGAGATCCTTCAGATTGGCTGGGTGTCACACGTTGTGGGATGGCAGCGCTGTGAAAAGGGGCCAGATTGCTCATTAGAATATCTCACATTTGCGCGTGGGCGAGTGTTAAGCGAGCCCGCCCCCTCTCTGCGGGCTTCAGGAACACTCGTTCTCCGTCCAACGCCATGCGAGGTCCTGACCCGCCGAGTCTGTCCGCTACCAAGCCAGTCCAAGTTAGACAAGTACACAACATGATGTGAACTTTGCATATTTATTCTTGTTGTGAACATTTATTAGCAGAAATAAAATTCAAAATAAAACTTTCCATTATGACTTGGGAGTGAAGAAAGTTAAATCAGTTATAAACCACAAAAGAAGCACAAATTAATAAATAACTTCAATCAAATTGATTTTTCGATCATTGCTTGAAAAAAAAATATATATACATATATATATATAATTTTTTAATTCAATAAGGTCTTCCATGAGCCTTAAAAAAATGTCATCTGCTAGGCAAAAGGCTGTGCACCCTTATATTTAAAATATATATATATAATAGTACCTGTGCTCTTTTGTCTTTACCCAGGCACCTTCAGCAAATGCAGCATTGCAGGATCTGTGAGGTGCACACACACACACATAAAAGACAGTCACAACAAAGCTTGTGAGGGTCATTTGATATACTGCAGGCTTTTTCAATGTGCCCACTTCAGCATCCCAATAGAGATGGTGCACCGCTCGTCCCCAGCAAAAGAAAGAAAAAACAAAATAAGTCTAAACAAAGCTCAAGCAGGTTGCTCAATGTATTGGAGCCTCAATTCTCAATATTTCTGCCACACAGCCAATTCAATTTAGTGCACCTCTCTCCCTTCTAAAAACGAAATACAAACTACAACCAAACAACCCGTAATGGTGCTCACAGCATCTCACCTTTTTACACCATGAAGCCCATTAAATATCCCGACAGTGTTACCACAGCCCCTCTTCCCAGGTGTAAAAAAACAAAACATAAAAATATCAGAACAAAGCCCATGATTAATCCATGCATCTGATTTTCAAAGATGGAGCCCCGCTCCTCCCTCAAAACAAAACAAAAAATAATGCCGCAAAGCCAGTCAGGGTGCACCCATACTGTAAATTTCAGCCTTTCCCCAAATGTTTTGCTGTTGGGCACACACCTCCTTCAACATCCTGACAGAGTTGGTGCACCCCCTCTCGCTCTTCCAGAACAAAACATAAACAATGTCAAAACAAATGGCGTGAGGGTGAGCCTATGTATCACAGCCAGAGTTGACGCACCCCCCTCCCACGCACAAACCAAAGCCAATTATATATAGCCAATTAAAGTGTCAACCAAAACACTGTATCAAATAAGTTTCACTTTATTTGTAAAAGGTTATGCAAAATCAAAACACCAGTCAGTTGAAACTTGTACCAGTCAACAGCATTAATGGCGCAATTCAATTGTATCTTACAGTACATGTACTGATTATATATAACTTTTTTTATTGAGTGAGAAAAAAACCAAACATGTAATTTATGTTCGCAACACCTCCGATGCACTTCGTGTGTGCGCAGTTTGTGAATCCCAGATGTATCGCATCATTAGCGCTCACTATGGATGGAAATTGTTATTGTTAATATAGCAATTTTGCAACAATCAAATTTACTGAAACACGATTACATCACGATATTCATTTGAATAAATATGAGAAAACTGACTTCCTTATGTTCTTTATCAAAATGTAATCATGTGGAACTTGATGTTTTTTGCAAAACAACCCAAATTAAAATAAACAAGCTCTTAATAGTTGATGCCGGTCAACACTTTATCCGAAGGATACATCACATTATGCATACTTTGCTCGGTATTGATAGTGTAAATCATTTCCCAAAGTGTCTGACTACTTGGTCGGTCCGGGGGCATTCCAAAGTCTATGAGACATTTGCAGAATTCCTTTCATCGTCGGTATGGCAGGTGAATCACACATTACCACACACGTTATCACATCTGGGTGAGGACACAAGGGGGGTAAAAAAAATATCCCCAAATCTCTGCTCGGAAGATCCGAACTTGCAAAATTGGTGTCCAAAGTCCAGCCTGGGGTGGTATTTGCAGTTTTAGGTCTCAATAAATTGTTGAAGTGTCTGCGTATCTCACACGTCCTCATGAGGTGGACTCTGGTCCTTACCTGGACTCAGACGCCTTCCTATTTGGATCCAGATTCATCATTTTATTATTTGGAGAATTACATAATTGGGATTGATAATTGTCAATCAACCACTCAAAATGATGTCTCCTCTCAAAGTAAATGAGTAAAGGAAAGCGTGGCCTGGAGCGCTGTGTGTTTTGAAGGGCAGATCTGGCATACATTTGCATACACATTGCATTTTCAAACATGTTGCTCCAAAGCAATTTATTTTTCAACTTTAAATTTCGAGCGGTGACTGGAAATACATGATATAAACTTGGTGTTATGTAAAACATGTTTTCATTGCTTGTTTACTTTTGAAGTACATGCACAAGAATTAAACTTAACATCTGGATTTAACTGCATATTGGATTTTCACTGATGAAATGCTCACTTTCAAATTATCTTCATTGTTTTCTAAATATATATTGATTATTATTATTTTATTACATTTTCAGACACTTTGGAATGGCTTGTCTAAAGCACTTTATTTCCTTACTTAAAATTTTTAAGGGCAGTTCTGGCAGTGACTGGAAATATTTGTTAGACACATGGTGTTACATACTGTAAAACACGGTTTCATTGGTCGTTTAGTCACTTACTTTTACAGTATAAGCAGGAGAACGCAAAGAATCTCATTATAGGGAAAAGTTAAACTTAACATGAAGTAGGACAAGATTTTTATCACACATTTCTTTCAAACACTTACTGAATTATTATGATTTACTACTTTTACTGTATCATGTATACCTAAAGTGTGAGAAAACAATACGCTGCAGTTCTTGGAATTGTATTACCCAATTGTATCCTTTTCTGGAGATGACAAAATATTAGAAATGCAATGCTTGTTACCAATAAAATGTTAATGGGGTGGACCTCTTTAACTGTAAATTGATGACGCCTGACATAGATGTTACACCATCATCTGTGTAGTAATTCATTCAAAGTGAAAGTGAACAATAATAATGGCCTGCGGTGATGGGCGTCAAAAGGGGAAATACACCTGCCGTGGGGCTTTACCTTCTCTCTTCACCAAAAAGTTGTGACTTCTCTGACAAGCGCTTTGTCACTCTCATTCTGATTCGGCACCATTAGCATGCATCTCGTCGCACGGCTGGCCTAAGCCAAAATGCAGCGGAGACGGAGCGGGCGACGCCGTTGCCACAGGATGTGAAATTCCCTGAATACGTTTTGAGGTAGCCCACTCTTGTCTGGGTATGAGTGCAGGGAAGGTTTAGGGTATTTTCTCAACAACTATTTTTTTCCCCCCCAGCAACATACTCTCAGTGTTCTACTCTCAGTCTTACATTGACAAGTTCAAATCCTTTGTCAGCTCATCAGTGTGATGATTTTTTTTTAACAGAAAACCACAGACGCTTTTTTCCCCCTCGGTCAAAGAAGATGTAATCTAATTTGGTGAAGAGTCATTACAAAAGCACATCTTATCAAGCTGGAAAGGGTGTCATTCAGAGCCTTTGCATATTTCACATTGAGAAAATAAATGAAGTAAGAGAGGATGATTCAAGACAGGAATCAAGAATCAAAACGAATGCAGAGAAAGGAAGATGTTATGTAAATCACGCAGCAAAGAATAGATTATGCATAAAGAGATACAGCGGATGCAGTAGTGCATAAGAACAAATGAGACTCAGTCGAAAAGTCAAGGTAAGATTGGAGAAAGTCAAATGTGATCATGTGAAACAAGGTAAAAAAAAAAAAAGGAGGATGATATAATATAAGACAAAAAAAAAAAAGGGCTTAGAAATGATGACATGAATTCAGCCAAAAAGTCTTATGGGAATTGTATACGTTGGATGACAGGATGATATACGACGATATAAATTTAAGTAAAAGACTGACTTCAATGACAAAAATGTATAAAAGGAAGTATGGAGGATATGATAATTACGTCAAAACTAGAGTGAAAAAAGAACCCAGTGAGATGGGATGCAGACTTTACAAACAAATCAAATCCGATTTAGGATGGCTTGAGAGCAAAATCAAGAGCTAAACAAGCGACTGGATGAGTCTGGTTAGTAAAACATAAAAATATGAACACATTTGTGACTTATTGCTAAAATAAAACAACAAATTGGATTCTATGAGACTTGACTCAAAGAACAAATCGACGCATGTTGGATGATATAGATATATTCAAATATAAACTAAAAATAATGTAGATGATACGACATTTTGCAAGAAAACAAACAAAAGCAAAGAGAGGATCATGTGAGACTTATTGAGAAGAGAAAATACAGGCACAGATGGGATGGCTTGACACAAAACTATACAAGCAGAGATATGATTATATGATAATTAGTCGAAAATTAAATAAAAGCACAAGATACAATATTTCATAAATAAAAACAAAACACAAGTAGATCTTGAATATGATTATCATTGACAGAAAAATACAAAACGCATAGATGACATGAGGCTTCAAACAATACAAACATTGATAGGATGACATGCAACAGTAAAAAAATATCAAGTAAAAGTAGAGATTTTTTTAGAATAATAATAAAAGGCTGAGAAAATTAAATAATAATATGATTGATTATAAAGTGACGTGATTGAAACTCTCAAATTGGGATTACGGGGATGTTTTGCAGTGTCACAATACATTTCAAGGACGATTTTTGGTTTTATTTTGTTCATACATAATAATCTGGCGTGCAATTTGGGCTGTATAATATTGATTCCGGGTTACACAAAAATGATCAGCAATGAGCGGCGGCCAGTCGCGGGTCATGAGAGTTCGCTGAACTCGAACGATGACAAACATGTGAACACGCGATCGGCTAACCTAACATGGCAGCCGCCTTTCAAGCTGAATAAAAGCACGGCGGACGCCGAGGGACAGCCATGTTTTCGTCGCAAAAACTTGAAGTGACGATTAAAAAAAATGCAAGTGTTTACAGTTCGGTGAAATATCTTCCATTGATGATCTCATGGGAATTTTGACAAGCTTGTTCGTCAACTTGCTCCCAATCCCGGGAAGGACTTGTGAAGGCTGAGGTGTTTTCACTCTCCTTCACTGGGAATTCCCCTCTCAAAGCCGCAGCTGTACATTGGCCTGTGTGAATGCATGCCTATGTGTGTGTACATGCGTGCGTGTGTCTGTGTGCTTCCTCCCTCATTCCCAGGCTTCTGAGTTAAAGCCTCTTAAATGTCCCCCTTTGCCTTTTGTCCTCACGTTTCAGATGAAGTTTCCCCGCATTCATCCCACCATTCCGACTATGTGTATGTGCGTGTGTTTGTGAACGTGTGAGAGCTCCGGAATGCACTTTTGGTTTGACAAGCGCCTCAACTGCATGTGTGTGTGCGCGTGTGTGTGTGTGTGTGTGCGCGCGCGCGTTTGTAAATAAGCAGATTAAAAACAAATCATGAAGAATAAGGTAAGTAAATTAAAAGTGAATTTTGCAATAACGCCATCTCTTTTCGCCTTTTTTGCGCATGCATGCTTTCGGCCCTTGTGCAAAATCAACACTTACACACACACACGCGCGCATTCGCACACACTTCAAATATGTGCTCTAGCTCAACGAGAGCTCTGCACCCACTCACCCACACAGCCACCCACTCACTCACGTGCACTGCCAAACAGCGCTCGCTCTTGAGCCACCCACCGCATCCCCTTCCCACACCACCCACCGCACACACGTGCACGCATTTCACACCGCGCATATGCCTGCGTTGGTTTCCTCATTTTTTTTCCTTTTTGCCGGCAATAAAATAAACACAAATACATGATAATCACATTCCGTACATATCTCTCCCGCCAGTGGGAAGTTGCGACCGGTTTTCTGCAAAAGTTGCTTGCAGTGTGTGTGCGCGTGTGCGTGCGTGTGCAAGTGGATGCGTGCGCGTGTGCGTGGGAGTGTGCGCAAGTGGATGGGTGTGTGTGTGTTGTGCAACTTTGGACCCAGAAGAAGGAGAAGAAGAGGAAGAGAGAAAAGGCAGAACGAGTGTGAGGGAACAAAGAGATCTGGGGCGAAGTCTCACACATTCCTCAGGCTTGCCAATATCCTACCAAGCACCATAGGCTGCTGCTGCAACTCCAGACACACACGCGCGCGCGCGCACACACACACACACACACACACACACACACACACACACATTGGGTGAAAGAAGCTCACACCTAACTTTTTTGTGTCACAATGTCCCCATGGTGAAGCATGTCTCCACCGTATGTGTGTGTATGTATATACATATAATATATGTACGTGTGTATATATGTGTGTATATATATATATATATATATATATATATATATATATATATATATATATATATATATATATACATATATATATATATATATATATACATATATATATATATATATGGCCACACAATAGACAAGATGAACACACAAACACAGTTTAACAACATTTTTGTTTTGTGGAACAGCTAAAATCCTCATGAAGACAAAACATCCCCACAACAAAATGTGGGATGTTGAGGGCCGTGCCCAGCACGATAGAAAGACAAAAACAGTACCACAGCATGTGGAATAAAACGCACATGTGTGTCATCCACCTTTAATGAACAATAAAAGTTTGGCATGCAACTTAACACAAACAAATGCTTACAAATGCTGACAGGCAAGAAGAGGCCATCCTACCTTATTATATTACTTTTTGTCGCAGAAGAAGGGATGCAATTAGAGAGAAAGAAAAGCAGTGAAAATAAATGCATGTAGTGTTGTTGTTGTTGGGTAAAGAGTGAGCCCTACCTGAGCACATGGCACGCCGCGCCGCACTTCCTCCATGCGCTTTTGTCTCTCTCTGCTGCTCGGCTCGCATGCTTCTCCATCTGCCTGTCGCTCAGCGTCTCTCCTCATGTCTTCCTCCCTCGCTCTCCCTCCCTCCCTCTTGCTCTCTCTCTCTCTCTCTTTTTCGGTCTCTCTCTCCCCCTCTGTTGAGGTAGCAACCCCAGTACTGTATACGATTGTTGGGTGATAAACATTACATAAAAATAATAACGACCGAAGTGGCAATGAACAAGCCCTCACACTTGGTCTAAAATAATGCAGTTTCATACAGTATAATTTCCTTTTTTTTTTTTTTTTTTTTTTTTAACCAGTATGAATTGTATTCAAAGTGGGACCTTCATCACATGCAGGACCTTTGGTCTAGTTTGTGTGCCATGAAGGTTGACTTCCATGCGTGGGCCCCACATATTTCAAATGTTTTGCAAAATAGAGTTGCTCATCTGTCTAGTATACAGTACATGATTCAAATTTGAGAGCAATCAGACAAAATCTCTTCAAAGGTACCCCTGGAAATGACCAAATCGATCCTAAAATAGCCACTTCAGAGCAAAATAGCAGACTTGCCCCTCTTTATTCCCAGGTATGTGCTCTTGATACTTTTTGTGGTGCTTCTCATGATGGATGTCAACCAAAAATGATATAGGACCCATACCCGTTGTACAATTTCATCAGGGCAAACACACATGCAAAATGGAGCGGCAAGCCGCTCACGGTTCAAATCACAGTATAGACAAATGTTAAAATGAGTATTAAGTAGTTTTTGGAGAGATGCTAGTCTGATTTGTGCTACTGTCGAGGTGGAACAAGAGCAAACTCCCAGGCTCAAACGGTGCAGTACCTCTTTATGAGCCGCTTTTGCTCTGACAACTCACCTTGCATGTCTGCATGTGTGTAATCTGTAATCTGGTTCCAGAGGTGGGCATTCCGTCCGACTGTTGGAATTGGTCTGTCAGCACCTCACTGACGGACGACCGTTTTGCTGACGATTGAAGATAGACGGGAAACTAAAAATAAAAGAAACACTAAGCACTGACGGAAGTGGGTTTTCGCCATCGGTGTAATCGTCACGAACCGGGTCAAGTACCGACGGACCTCTCAGTCCGTCACTGACAGAAGACCGTTTTGCTGACGACTGACAGAAACACACCCCACCTGTCTCGTGTGTTTGTTCAAGGGGATTTCTTACGGAGGACTGCATTGACTACATCCGTGTGAGAGTGAGTGCTCCTGTTTAAGGTAAAATCTCTGCGGGGACTGTGATTGGCTAAGGAGGCAAAACCCAGAAGATGTTACTTCACTATGACAACACAAATCTGCACTTTGAGTCTATTAAATTTGTGTATTTATCCATCCATCCATTATCGATACCGCTTATCCTCACAAGGGTCGCGGGGCGTGCTGGAGCCTATCCCAGCTGTCTTCGGGCAGTAGGCGGGGTACACCCTGAATTAGTTGCCAGCCAATCGCAGGGCACACAGAGACAAACATCCGCACTCACAATCACACCTAGGGGCAATTTAGAGAGTCCAATCAACTTACCATGCATGTTTTTGAAATGCGGGAAGAAACCGGAGTACCCAGAAAAAACCCACGCAGGCACAGGGAGAACATGCAAACTCCCCACAGGGAGGCCGGGGCCTGGATCGAACCCACGACCTCTGAACTGTGAGGCGGACGTGCTAACCAGCCGACCACCGTGCCGCCCTTTGTGTATTTATTTGCATATAAACTTTTATGGTTAGGGTCGCTGATGGTGTAGTAGTACATTCGCCTGACTTGTGTGCAGGCAGCGTGGGATCGGTTCCCACTCACTGACAGTGTCTGTGTGTGCCCTGCGACAGGCTGACAACCAATTCAGGGTGTAGTCCGTCTTTCGCCCAAAGTCAGCTGGGATAGGCTCCAGCAATGAACCCACTGTCAAGACATTGTAGTTGTAGTACACAGAGCTGGGCATTCCGCCTATGTGTCTGTCGATCTGCCTATGACGGACGCCCATTTTGTAGGCGATAAACCATAGACGGATACCTGGATCAAGCATAGTCGGAAGTCCATTTTTTCCGTCTATTCTCATCTTCTGTCATATATTTTCGTGGTGAGGCTTCAATTGCCGCGGCACATTTTTCATTTCCAATTGGCTTCAGGGTGCTAAAAGGAGACGCATTTAGTCTGGCCGCGGTGAGGCTTCCATGCCACGGTGAGTCTTTTGTTTCAAATATCGACGAACTGTTTGTTCCGGCCGGGCAAAAAGGCAGATAGATGGACGGCAGAATGGTAACAGGAGGAATGTGATAAATGGACCGGAACATTTTTGTAAAATGCCCAGCTCTGGAAATACACTCGCCCGTTATTAGTTTTAATTCAAAAAGCACAAACCCTTCCAGTGTACTTTAATAGTTCTGTGAACATTTTTTACTTCTGTATTTTCAAACTAATCTGTTTTCTTTGAGTTTTCTGGTTTTGTGATTAAATGACAGATTAAAATACCTCTGTGAATGATCTTTTCAATAAAATATCTTTAGAAATAGCTAAATTAACCTTATAAATGCATAATACCTATTAACTTAGAACACACTAGATCAAATTGATTGGCCTTATACACAATATGAGAGCTTGTCACACACTGCGGGACCTGACAAGAAACAAATTTCCCCGACGCTCAGGATGCGGCAAAAATAGGAAAACAGGTTCGTGTTGACGTTGCAATCATAAATTCCAAACATGGTTCAGTCAGGCAGTGGCAACCCAAACACGAGTCCTGGGGCTGCGAGAGGTGATGAATGTTGTTCATCATCTGTTGTCGTCTTTTCCATTCCTCCCCCCTGCCAGCCCAAAATATTATGGAAAGGAAGTGGACGGACAGGTTGAGGGATGATCTGATCCTGTGTGCGTTTTGTTGGTTTTTAAGAACCCTATGCACAAATTATATCAAATGTGACGTCTTGACTGAGAAAATCCCAAACTTTCACTTATATTGGTTGGGTGTTTGGCTCCACTGTTAACAATACAAGGGACACATCAGGAGGAAGGTGGGTCATACCGGACTTCTCTTTGATGCAAAACCAAGAATATTCTTTATCCCATTTAGTTCAGTTCTTGTGCAGTGGCCATGGGAGGAAAAGTAATTCTACTTCTTGTTGATGAAAACCGGATTACGTTTTGATGGCTTTTCAGAACTCATTTGCACAAATGTGATGTCTTGCTTGACCAAATTCTTCACGTTCACATCATTGCACAAGTGAGTGCCTGGACTTTCCATGGGATGCATTTGGGGTTGATAGTTATCACCCAGTTGACCCATAAGGGATGTTTCTCACCATTTCAAGCCCGTAAACCAAAAAGGTTCTTGATTCTATATTGTTCAGTTCTTATGTACAGGCCTCTGCGGCAAACATGATTCTATTTGAAGGTTTGACACACAGACAACTGATCAGAGCATTTGCATTTAGTTTTTTGCTTTTTTCTGGAACTGTTTTGACAAATGACACCAAACTCAACATCTCATCTGAGGAAATTTTGAACTTTGACTTCATTTGGGGGATGGCACGGTGGACGACTGTTTAGCACATCGGCCGCACAGTACAGAGGTTGAGGGTTCAATTCCGGTCTCCAGCCTTCCTGTGTGAAGTTTCCATGTTCTCCTCCGTAGGTTTTCTGCGGGTACTCCGGTTTCCTCCCACATTCCAAAAACATGCTTGGTAGGTTAATAGAACACTCTAAATTGTCCCGAGGTGTGACTGTGAGTGTGAATGGTTGTTCATCTTTGTGTGCACTGTGATTAGCTGGAAACCAGTTCAGGGTGTACCCGCCTACTGCCCGAAGACAGCTGGGATAGGCTTCAGCATCCCCGCGACCCTCGTGAGTATAAGCGGCTCGGATAATGGCTGGATGCACCTCAATTGGATATGTGCCCGTTTTCTCCACGGTCCACATTCTGAGGGATGCATCAGAAGAGCCTCAAGGGATGATGGGTAATACCCAAGTGACCCATGAGGGTCAGACACTTCCTGCCTCTTCAGCCCTTAGCTGTACAACAAAACAAATTCTTTATCTCTTCTTATTCAGTTCTTGTGCACTGGCCTTTTCGGGAAAAGTGAATCTACTTGAATGTCCATCGTGTGCACCCACTTCCTTTTCTCCTCCGCCAGTTGTGTGCGTGTGCGAGTGTGTGTGCGTAGGAGTACGAGGGTGAAGGAGGACCACTCTGCGTGGGCTGAACAGTGCTCGGGCTTTCTCTGCTGTGGTGTTAATAGGCCTTTCTCTCCTCTCAGTGGGACAGAAAAGCCGCCGTTTGCACAGAGGTAATGGAGTGATGGAGAAGTGGAAGGAATATGTGTGGGCGATCCATGATGAAGGCCTCGCACCTCTTTCCTCTCTTTTAGCTCCCTCTCTCACTTCTCAATGCACTTGCTTTCTCTCTTTTCTCACTCATCAAGGGCTTTGCTGTTGCGTCCACAGACAAAGTGGAAAGCGAGCGCTAAAAGTCCTTGTCAGAGTTGCATATGATGAGCGCATTCGTTGCTCCATCATAGAGACATAAACGCCTGTGCATACTAATTGGACCATTCTAATCATGCAGCTTTTGTCTAGCTTGGCGGTGGCTTTGCGGCCGCATCCAAACACATGGGAGAGTGAAGTCACTCTGTGGGAGAGTAAAATCGCCTGTGAGGAAGACGGGGCAAGCGTCCAGCCAAGCTGCTATGAATTTATTTGTACAGTCACATGACATGAATATTAATTCAAGGGTCTATTTCTTTTCCCTCCCCTAGTTTGGTCAGCAGTTGCGCAGGACAGAATCGTCAAACACAACATCAGGTTTGGCATCTCATTGATTGTTGTTATTTTGGAGAGCAGGTTGCTGATCATTTGTGGGAAGTGGAGGGCTGCCCGTGAAGCCAGTCAAGTTTGTGAGAAGGCCTGGGGGTTAGTTGCTCATTCATCGCCTCCTTCACAACGAGATCCTGCAAAATTACAGTAGATTCAGAATTTGCTTGCCCATTCTTGTTACACAGAACCCAGTTTAGAGGGACATTGCCATAATTGGGTGCACACACCAGAGCAACAGTGAAACCCCCAATCAGTTAATTGGATGTGGGCCAATGCTGGGTCTGGTGTTTATTGTCTAAAATGGGATCCCCAGTATTCTTCACAATGGTGAAGATCCCTCACAGAAATTCCTAACAACCTCTGTTTTACAAAATTCAAATAAAAATGAGTGCAATATTTCACCTAAACATTGCCAAAAATAAACAAATATATGTTAACATGATATGAACGTGCAACTAAAATACAAAAGAAAAGAAAAGAAAGAAAAACATCTAACATCCTAATAGCTCATTGTACTACCATCATATCTGGATCCATTCAAGCACAGTAGATTTTTATGACAAAATGTATCTGCCTGCAAGGTCATATTACATCAACCATGATTTATTTTTCATTCACTCCTGGTGTGAAATCAGTTTCACTTGGAATTGTATGCTTCTATCTAAATTTGACTAGTCAGATGCAACCTTAAATGCGCATTGCCATCCAATAGGTCAGTATCTATGGGCATAACAATTAGGCTAATTACCTCAGAATACTTACAGCTTGGTTTTTTTTAAATAAGGTAATTTAAAAGGTAAAAATAAGGTTTTGGTTCAGAGGCAGATGATAATTTTATCAATCGAGATTTTGTTGCTGATGCTAATTTCACCCTGTCCCAGTTAGACTCGCCTCAACTGGTCAGTGCGATCGATGGAAGCCCCCTAGAGATTGTTACACACCAGACAGTTTCCCTTTCCGTCACTATTTCCGGTCACCATCAGGAGCATATCAGGTTTTTGGTCATCTCTTCTCCTTCTTTCTCTATTGTTTTCAGGCTACCATGATTAAAAGGTCACAACACGCACATAGACTGGGTGTCCGCGTCCATAGTTAGTTGGAGCACTTTTCGTCACGCTCATTGTCTACGTTCTGTGTCTTCAACGTCCCACCTTTCTCCTCCCTTTTCTCCTCCTGATATTTCCTTGGTGCCCCCTTAGTATCACAAATTGGGGGGTGAAGTGTTCAGTAAATCTTGGATGCTTTCCCTTGCTCCCCAGAGCCCCTGTATCTTCTAATAGACCTTTCAACCTGTCAATCCACAAGAAGGCCATGGAGAAGTATATCAGCATTTCTTTGGATGCCGGTATCATCTGGATTCTTTTTTGTGAAAAGTGAAAAGACTTTAGAAGACTAAACGACATCACTCTTACGAATAGGTATCCAATCCCCTCGTTAAGCCCTGCCCTGAGCCCCTCAACCGAGCCACCATTTTCACCAAAGTAGATCTTCGCAACGCTTATCATTTGGTGTTCCACCAAGAGAGGGATGAGTGGAAAATAGCCTTTAAAGGCCCTGATAGACCAAACCAACGTCGGAGTTCGTGAAGCGTCGTGGCATCTGAATGTGGCGTCTTTTTGGTGTAGTGGCCACCGTTGTAGTGTCGTAAACCGTCTGTAAGCGTCTTGGGGGCGTTTACGTATGTTGAATCGGCGTCGCTAGTCGTGACATTAGGTCACTTTGATTGGCTGTTAGCTAGAAAATCAGCGCGCGTAGCACCAACGGGAAGTGACAAAGGCGGAAAAACAGTGAGCACGCCTCCGCTGCCTTAATCTTCGTACAAGTGCAAGAGTGAGGGTTGACAATGTAAGTATTTCACAATACCGTGTGAAGAACGTGATGGTTTACTTCGCGTGGGAGTTCATCATGAGTGAAGAATATAGCTGAATGCATATTTTACATTTTTATAATCCGCCCCCGGCCATCAGCTTTCTGGTTGGAGTTTTCTAACCATGAGAAATGGTGACTACCGCGGCCGATGGTAAGGAAGGGTATTACATCTCATGCATGTGCAGAAGGTACTTTAATGGTCAGCGTCTCTGCCTGTTGTTGTGGTGTATTCCTCCAGCGTGACGTGCCGACAGCCGGCCAGACGCCACAGGGAGTAAGCGTCTGTCACTGTTGGCCAGTGTCTTTTTGGTCTATCAGGGCCTTAATACGCTTTGAATATTTGGTGATGCCTTTTGATCTTACTAATGCTCTAGCCATGTTTCAAGCACTTATTAATGATGTTGTCCGAGAACTGCATAACCAGTTTGTTTTTGTTAATCTCAATGGCATTTTCTCTCGAACTCCAGAAGAACAGGTAGATTAGTTCTACAATGCCTACTAGAGAACAAACTCTTTGTCAAAGCAGAACGGTGTTCCTTCTGTTAGTTTTCTCAGCTATGTCCTCACCCAGAATCTGCTTTGGGCAGATCCAGCTAAGATTGAGGTAGTGGCTAATTGGCAAGTTCCTTCCTCCCGCAAGCAGCTCCAACAGGTCCTGGGGTTAGCAAACTTCTAAAGAAGGTTCATCCATGACTACAGCAAGGTCGTTGTGCCCCTCACCCAACTCACCTCTACAGCCTCTCCATTCGTATGGACCCCTGAAGCTGATGCCGCCTTCAAACGCCTTAAACAACTGTTCGCCTCTGCACTAGTCCTCATCCATCCTGATCCTGCTCCTCAGTTCATCGATGAGGTGGATGCCTCTTTCCATCCTGTTTGGGGCTGTGCTCTCCCAGAAAGTTCCAGGGACCAAAAGGTATATCCATGTGCACGCAAATTGCCACCCTCAGAGAGAAACTACAACCGAGACATTGGCTGGAGGGAGCTAAGAGCTCCTTTCTGGTACTAACAGATCCCAAAACATCACATAGCTGCAATCTGCCAAGCACCTAAATTCCCGCCAGCCTCGTTGGGCCTGGTTCCTGGCACGCTTTAATTTCTCTCTGTCCTATCGTCCAGGCTCATGTAATGTTAAGCCTGATGCTGTCTCCCCTGATGCATGATCCCTCTTCAGAGAGGCAAGACCCCGTGACCGTGACCAAGAATCAGCTCTTCATCCTGGATTCCATCCGCAATGGAGTCACTACTCCAAGTTGGCATGCCATCAATTAATGGCATGCCAACTCTCCAGTTCCTGTGACAACGCTTCTGGTGGCCCCAGATGGCCCAGGATGTCAGGGAGTTCGTCGTCGCCTGTCTCATCTGCTCCCGAGGGAAGTCGTCTCACCATAAACCCATGGGTCAATTGATTTTGTCTGAGGGCTGCCTCCCTCCAATGGAAACCACGTTTTTTTGACCGTGGTTGACCAATTCTCCAAGGTGGCTCTTTTGATTCCATTACCCAAACTTCCCTGCTTCCTTGAGACTGCAGACCTCCTAATGAACTGCATCTTCATTCTTGATGGCATCCCCATTGACATTGTTTCTGACCGGGTACCCCAGTTTACATCCCAGGTATGGCGAGCCTTCTGTAAAGCTCTTGGGACATCCTCAAGCCCGTCTTCAAATCCACGGACATGTTTCCCTTCATGGTCGCCCACCTTTTCAAATTGAGAGGGTCATTAGCCCATCCGCCGTGCGTCTAAAGCTCTCAGTCTCCCCTCCAGGTTACTGTTGTGTCCTTGTATCTTGATGTTGACAGTTGCTATGGCCTTTTTTTTCTGTCACCTTTGTTGTGTCAAAGAGGATTGGGTATGGCCTCATGTCTCACAGTATTTAAGATAGGGTTGCTCAGTTATCCATTGTTCCCCTGCTCTCTGTTGTTACTTGGTATTTTTGTGTCCTGCGTCCAGTCCTGCTATCTGTTGTTATTTTGTATGTCTCTATATAAAGACATTCACTTTTCTGTGTCCTGTCTGTTTCTGGTTCCAACTTCTGCTCCTCACATCATACATGCTGATGATTGAATTCCCCAAAAGTTTAACTTGTGGAGATTTAAGTGCAAACATATGAAAGCAAATCAAACAATGGTTTTTTTGGTTGTTGCATGTATTCGTATTATGCACATAATGTGATGGATGCTGTTTCATTGTCTTCATCTTCTCTGCCTCCTCATGCAGAGGCGTCGCACTCGCAAGCTCTTTGTCCTTGGGAAAGCTTGTTGCGATGATGACAGAAAGCTGCTCGCACAATACGCTCGTCTTTGGGCGTATTGTGATCATTGTAGTGTAGACAAAAGACTTTCTTATAAATGATCCACTATTGTAAACAAGTGGTGCCATCACAAATAAAAAATGCAGTAAATGTCAAGATTTTTCTATTTAAACTTTCCATTCTGTTGAACGTGAGCGGCCAGGCGGGGCATTGAATGGCACTAGTAATAGTTCTTCTGTCAAATGAAATTTGTAGTCATCCTATCAAAAAATATCATAGAGATATTTTGTAAACCTCGATGGTTGGTTGCACAACATGCACAGATGGACCCCTCCTTGAGGCACTGGATTAAGACAGAAAATGTTTTTATTTTCAGAAGTAGAAACAGCAGAATACTCCTGATGAAAATGTGAGTTGCGTGAGTGTAGTTTGATATCAGGAGAAACACATGGGGGGGTTGAGGGGGGGCTTCCCCTCCTTTTCTAAGAGAAGGGTGGTCCCATCATCTTGTCACAGACAGGAAACACTCACCACAAACCAACGTTTTCTCCCGTCCCGACCAGCTACACACACACACACACACACACACGTACATGCACGCGCATATGCACACACATATGGGTGGCATTTACTTTACAAATTATTTTTCACTTCACATTCAAATGTCCACATGAGTGCTATACAAAGTAATATCAAAGAAGGGGTGAACTAGAACATTTGTGTTTGTGATTTCCCTTTACCTTGAGTGAGGAATTCCCCTGCTGGTTTTCCCCATCTCTCACTCCTTTGACTCAAAAGCCTCCAGAGAGTCCAACGAGGGTTATGACTTTCTCGGCTTTGTCTTTGACTTCTCGGATGTCTAAAGGAAGGAACAAGATGGTCTTGCGTCATTTTATTTTGGTATAAAAGACAAAAAAACTCACAGGCTAAATTTCTTCCACTAATGGAGCTGTAAGGGCAAAGGTGTCGCAATACTTTTGTCCATATAGTGCAATGTTTACATCACAACAACCTGGAAAAAAATCACCCAAAGTAGCACCCACATTTCAATTTTGACAGGGAGTTTGTCAGAGAAATGTTTGAGGACCGTTCATGTTCTAGTTTCGATAAAGGTTCTATATTAACGTGTACATTTTCATGTTTCATGTACGCGATACCAGACAACGCAATCATGTGATCGCCAGAGCTTTGTTTATGCAGCATTCCTGACTGACCCAGAATCTCTTGTATCAACTATCTCACATTCTGTACATTTGGAAACACCATCTCCTTCCTCCTGCTAAGCTTACCAATCAGGAGCGGCATGCTGCTTGTGACAGGTCATGCTGCTGCTCGCGAACTAGGCATAATACTTGGCACGATGACACGCCACATCAAGGCGCCTTCATGGGCTCAAGCTATGAGCTGCACTTGCTATCTGCCATGGCTAAGCATCCTCCCACGTTTTGGATACTTTCATCTAGGGGAGCGTTCAGAAAAACACTCCGAGCACGCACTGGTGCAATCCAACAGTTTGGAAACTCAGAGCGTTGTTAAAATGTGACGTTTGCTTATTCAGAGTACACCAAAAAAGGAGTGCCGGCGCGCGCTCAAGGCATGGTCCGTCAGGTGTTACACCTTGAAATTGGCCTGACAACAGGGAGAAATAATCACGACAGTGATTGTGTGCTGTTTCCTCAGCAGACTTTACTTGAGTGAGGAAACTCTCCAATGGTCGTCTGCTAGGTGCATGGAGACATAAACAATCGATCTCAGATTGTTCGATTACAAACTACAAGAGATCCCAGATAGACAGCGTCACTAGTGTGATAACCAAGAAAATATTCAAATAACAAAATAAATGTTTTTTTTCCATATTAACAGTCATCTTTTTATCCTCAGCAATACAATATTAAAGTTTTAATCTTATCAAATTCCTTTCATATTACAAATAATATATTTGTCAGACTTTAATATTTCAACTTGTTACTCTCTCCCCTGTAAAATAAATGTCGTCCCGACATCAACACATCTACACAACTTCTCTACTTGTCAACAGTTCCGTAGACAGTCTTTCAAACTTGACACCGGAAATCCTCTTCTGTGAGCTGATACACAAACAATTGTCAGATGACAAAGGTCAAATGGTCACAGGTCAAATACAGTTGGCGTCTAATTCTCACAGTCCATGTCCACTGGCTGGCAACTGTAAAACATTCCATAAACAAGGGTCTGTGCGCATAATATGCAAATTGTCCCTGTTAACTGTCCATATCAGTCCAAAACAGTCCATTTTAGTCCATAGTTCCAGTCAACATGTCCCTCCTATAAGCTCATGTCTGTTGGAGGGGTGACTGAAGGTAACGAGGTTGAAGGTAATAAGGCTGAATGTGTGTCAACCATGGGGGCAGTATTTGCGTAGGTTAAACGGGTAATAGTGGCGATGATGTCAGGATACTGTAGCAGGAACGAACACCAAGCTGATCATAGGTGATGCGTCGCGGTGGGTGCCTTTCCCTCTGTGGCAGCTGGTAAGGTAAATCCTCAGGTTCATCCACCACAATTGACGGAGGGTTATCTGACAAGTGATCATCAGAAGGTTGGCCAACTGACATGCTCGTCTCTTCATCAGGCAGGCTCTCCGAAGATGTGTAGCTCTCTCACTTGAGAGTCACCTTGTGGTTGTACTTGAATGGACGCGGGGACTTCAACTTCAGCCCTTTGATCAACTGTTTGTGGTCTGTGTTTCGACTCCATTTCTTGGACACCGCATTTGTCATTTAAGGTGGTGTAGGGACCTGAACAGGCGCATAATGAATGTCATATTCATCTCCACTGTCGTCCCCAGGCTCTTCAGGCGGAGATCCAGAATGATGTCTGCCTTTCCGCATCTTTTTTCTCCCTTGACATACCTCTGGTTGTGTCTCAAAAGGTAAATAGTCACAGGACATAAGCAAATTTCTTTGCAGAACTCTAGAACAACCTTGACCTTTTTCCATCTTGACTTCATAGATCGGTGGATCAGATGCCATTTGTGTCACCACTGTGTGAACTGTATTCTCCCAGAAATCACTGAGTTTTCCTGGCCCTCCCCTTGGAGTCAGGTTTTTAATCAAGACACGTTCTCCAGGTTTGAGCACTGAACACCTGACCTTTGTATCGTATTGCCTTTTACTCCTTTCTGCTGCTTTCTGGGGTCTCTCATTTGTAATGGCATATGCCTCCTCCATACCTTGTCTCCATTTCTCCACATAGTCCCGTTGGCCATTTGTATCTGACTCTGTGCACAGTCCAACGAGCATGTTGACTGAAAGCCCTGGAGAGCTCTCAAATAGAGGGTAAAATGGGGAGTAGCCAGTCAAATCACAACGAGTACAGTTGTAGGCATACACAAGCTCGTTTAGAGAATCCTTCCTGTTTGATTTCTGTGTCTCAGTCAGAGTTCGAAGCATTTGCAGCAATGTTCTGTTCATGCGTTCCACCTGACCATGACCTGACCGGATGATAGGGTGTTGTTCTGCATCCAGCCATGCCAAGGAGTCTCTTCAATTGCTCAAACAACTGTTTTTCGCACCCTTGATCATGGTGGATACATGAGGGGAATCCAAACTTCAGTGCCAAAGCACACCTGCATTTCTATTGAGTGTTGAGTAGCTGCTCAGCCCCTTAAAGAAGACATGACTATGCTTTTTCAGCAGGATGTGAACCGCCAGTGGCCAGATGGTCTCGAATTTAATGACACTTTGACCACTGTCTGAAAGGTGTTTTCCCAATCATTAAAATTGATGTCTCTAACCCAACTGACCATGACATTTGGTTACCAGGGCGCACAGTAATTGGCACAGTACAAACCATCATGACTGTATTTCCTGCTGAGATTTTTGAACAAACTGCTATACCAGCTATGGTAAGCCATACCAGCATTCATGCACCATCCAATGCAGGAGAACAGCGGGATCCCCCTTTATATCTCAGCCACCTGACAGAAGATCAGAAGCAGGTAGTCAGAGAGCTGCTGAGGGAAGAGTGTCATTCTTTTTCAAGGTCAGATAATGACATTGGCTGTATTGACAGCAAATGACCATCTCTCTCAAAGATCCTGAGCCAGTCAAACGTACATACATGTCAGTGCCCCGGCCACTGTACCAAGAGATGAAGGGTTACCTCGATGACCTTATAGCACAGGGCTGGGAGAGGAAGTCGAACTCTTCATATTCCTCCCCGGTCATGTGCGTCAGAAAAAAAGACATCACCCTACAGTTGTGCAGAGACTATAGAGACCTAAATCGAAAGGCACATCCCGATCGCCAGCTAATCCCTCGAGTTAAAGACATCATGGACAGCTTGGGTGGTAACTCCTGGTTCTCTCTCCTCGACCAGGGAAAAGCTTACCATCAGCGATTTATGTCTGAAGAAAGTAGACCACTGACGGCTTTTGTTACCCCATGGGGACTTTATGAGTGCATTCGCATCCCTTTCGGCCTCATGAAGGCCCCAGCAGGATTCCAGCGTTGCATGGAGGACTGTCTGGAAGGACTTCGGGATAACATCTGTATCCCTTATTTGGACGAGACACAGGTTTTCAGTAAAACATTTGAAGACCATGTGGCTAACGTGAGACAAGTGCTGAAGCGACTCAGAGAATATGGCATAAAAATCAAACCAAGCAAGTGTGATCTCTTCAAACCTGAGGTTCGCCATTTGGGCAGGATAGTTTCTGCAGATCGTAGTAGAGTTGATCCAGCAGATTTTTGAAGCTGTTCGATCATTAAAAGACATCAAACAACACACTGTTGGCCAGCTAAGAAAGATTCTTGGTCTCCTTACTTATTATCCTTACCGCTTATTACAGACAATATATCAAGGATTTTGCTTGGAAAGCAAGTTGTCTGTGTGATCTTCTGAAAACAGAACCCACCAATGCCGTTGGAAAAGCAGACAAAACAAAGACAAAGAAAGATAGTCATCCTTAACTGTCATAATCCGCTTGACTTGCAATCATTGTTGCTCGCTTGTAGCTCTTAGACCTGCTGTTTCTCTCTCAGCTCCTCTTATCTCTGGACCATGTGAAGTTTGCACTGTGTCATTATCAATTTCACACTTCAATAGTGAAATTTTGTCCTTCAATAACAATTCGGACATGCCTTCATCCTCTAGCTCCTCTAGTTGGTCTCTTTCAAGATGATTCATAATGTGAGTCACCAATGATAAACATGTTTTCCGTTTCACATGTCCAGGTATGTTGAGAAAATCACATATTTCCAGGAGATCATCTTTAGTCAGTGTATGCAACATTCCTAGTACCTCTTCTCTTAGCTGCTCCATCATGCTGACAGTACAGAAAGTCTGTTGGCTGTACAGGAGTTGACTCTAAACTGGAAGGCTCATTTCCTCTGATGATCTCTAATTGGCCTCAGTTAACGGAAAGGTGACCCACCAGTTTACAGCTCTCCTGAGCAGCAACGATTTTCCCCAGCAATCTGCCTGGGTTGTAGTGTGAAGGATTTAGATTGTTCAGAATTTAACAAACAGGTCGTGGACACCGGACATCTGAACAGCTATCCCAGCAGTGCCTCCAGAACGTTACACCCTGAATTTGGCCTGAAAACAGGGAGAAATAATCACGACAGTGATTGTGTGCTGTTTCCTCAGCAGACTTTACTTGTAATGTAACGATGTTCATCTTGTCTTCTTATTCGTGAAGTAGGTTAAAGTTTCTTTTTTTCGACAATGGTCTTATTTTAGTGAAGAGAAATTGTTGACTTTACTTGAGTCAACAACTCACGGTGTATTTCCAAGAAAAACAGTAAATTAAATCCTTTACAAGTCATTAAAATAAAATGAAATTATACAACATTTTCAGTCATTTCCTTTTTAACCACACAATTTCTGTTCAATAAACAGTATTGTTACATGTTTTATAAACCCTAGAATGCCTAATATTCAATGTAACACATTAATAAATCTTACATATTCTGGAGAGCTACGCTTACATTTAGCTCCAAACATAATTGGTGTGATTGGGGATGCGCGCGCACGCATGCACACACACATACATACAAACATACTAGGGGTGTAACGGTATACACGGGTGTATTAATACGTTTCGGTATGGTATGTTCGGTTCGGTCCATCTTGCGTACCGTTTCTGATCAGTTTTTATTATTAGCGCGAGCTTACGCATGGGCGCTATTGACTGTTGCACGCGGGAGAGGAGGGTAGCGGGACAACAGTTAGAGCCAGAAAAGAGCCAGAGCTTGAAGGTCCCCCCGTACACTGCGGTCTCCTGTTTGGGAACATTTTGGCTTTCCTGTTAAAATCACAGATGGGGAAAGGTACGGGTATAAGTCCGAAAGTTGTGTGTCAACATTGCCACATGAGATTGGCGGCTATGTTGCAGGTAGCACGTCTAACATGCATGACATCATCCAACTGTGAATGTTTCTTAGACGAGGAAGCAAGCAGTCGTTTTAGCCAAAAACATCAAACTTAAATAGCGATATTTATCATATTATAGCGTCTTCCAGGAACACGCCGTCAGACGTAGTTTAATTTTCACGTTTTTATTAATCCAAGTACAACTGTTCGCGCTCTTCTTCGTTCTCCGCTACTCCTCTTGCTTGCCGTACGATGCATTCATGAACCTCGGAAACATCACAACACAAATCTGACCACAACACAGATAACGTTACAATATACTGTTGAACATTCAAAGATTTCAATGCCTAAAAAGTGTATACAATTTCATAAAGACTTTTTAAAGTTACTGTATTTTTTTCATTATAAAAATAGTTTTAATATAGTTAGCAATAATTGTAACTGTTATTGTATGTATTTTTTCCATCACAAAAAGTGTATATATGTACTGTAAAGACAACTTGTCTTTAACTTGAATACTTAGATGTGTCATAGGCTGTTGCTGCTGAGTGTTTAAAGATTTCAGTGTCTTAATAATTCACAAAATTAAGAGATTTATTGTTAGTGTTCTGGTGTCATTTCTTAGAATATCACCCGAATGGTTCGCTTTTATTTATTTTTTCGAAAAAAAAAGAAGTGCAGTTTATTTGTCATCTTTTCAAAATAAAAAAAATATAAACATATTTAAAAAAAAAAAAAAAAGTTTTTTGTACCGAAAATATACCGAACCGAAGTTTCCAAAAGTACGAACCGAACCAAAATGTGATTTAGTGTACACCCCTAATACATACATAGTCCTAATATGGCTGCGCCAACACGTACCTACTACTCTTTCTTAACGAGCGGTGCTCGCACGGGCACATAACTTCGATGCTCGGCAAATGAACTTAAAACATGGAGATTTGCACAGTATTCTCTTTTACATTCAGAGCAATGTAAACTACTTGATGACAAACAATAAATAAACTCCTAGCCCATGACATACCTGAAAACAGGGAGAAATAATCACGACAGTGATTGTGTGCTGTTTCCTCAACAGACTTTACTTGAGTGAGGAAACTCTCCAAAGGTCGCCTGCTAGTTGCATGGAGACATAAACAATCAATATCAGATTGTTTGATTACAAACTATAGGAGATCACAGATAGACAGCGTCACTGTTGATAAGCAAGAATATATTAGAATAGCAAAATTAATGTTTTTTTCCATATTAATAGAGTAGTCATCCTTTTATCCTCAGCAATAAAGTATTAAAGTTTTAATCTTCTTTTTCTTCCTTTCATATTACAAATAATACATTTGTCAGACTTTAATATTTCAACTTCTTACACAGGCGGTACAGATGGAAACCGTTTAAGCACGAGCTGTTGATTGGTTTACAACAAGGGTGTCAAACATCTCTGATGCGGGCCACATTGTAGTTACAGTTTGCCTCGGAGGGCGGTTATGTTTGTGAAACCACATACATTTTTAATCACCTCCTCATATTATTATATTGACAGCCAAAGTGCAAATGCTCCTACTGTATCTCAGAGATGTCAAATCCAGGTCCACAAACTAAACCCTGCCACAGTTTATCTTTAGCCACAGGTGCTTCTACTCAAGAGCTCGTTTACCTGAAGGTTGAGTTTACTTTGTGGACCTATTTGATACCTCTGTCAGATAGGAGGATTTGCATTTTGGACGTCGATATTATTTATCACAAATGACAATTTGAAATTTTGGTATACATTTTAGTAGGCATCATGAAAGTTGACATGCTTGATTTGCTTTCCCGGGCCACATAAAAGGATATGGCAGGCCGGATATGGCCCCTGGGCCAAAATAGACTGCGTCTGGAAATTAATGGGGATAGAGCGCACTCTGCCTTTCCAAACACACACACTTTAAGAGTAGTTCACAGGCGTCGGACTGAATTTCCGAACATGCCCTAGGTAACTAGGTAGCAAATAAGCATCATTATGGCTAAAGGCGGACGAGAAGTAGCCTAAGTGTGCAAGCTAATGTGTTGTCAAACACCAGAAAAAGTGCTTCAGTATACAGTACTCTTTTCACAGAAGTCTGGTTGGAACTGCGCAACCGGCAATGAACAGCAGATTAGCACGTCAATTAGTAAGTGTCTAGAGAGAAAAAAAATAATGCGACACACTAAGTGCACACCCCCAAAATCCGGAACTGTATCATTTATGTCAGCCATGACGAAGTGCTTATAAGGTAAAAAGTATATTGTTTAATTAAATATACATAATAATAAGTATTAAAATTTTATTTAAATTAAGTATTACTAAAATCAGCTTTGTATTTGTGTTTGTTTACTCTACTTTGAACCCTAGAGTGACAATGACAGGTCTCAAAAGAACATTAGCTTTGTTTAAATCAACTTCGCTTTGCTATGGGACTATATTGTTATTTTGTTATTTATTTAATCAAATAGAAGAAAAATGTCATGATCTGTGTTTGGGCTCTTGTTTTGTTTTGATTGAATGATTTTAGTTTTGTTGCATTTAAGTGTTTTCTTGTGGTTTGTTTTATGTCTCGTTGGGTTTTTGTTTTCACATGTGCTTGTCAATCCGCTCGCTTATGTTACCAATCAGCTCCCTCAGCCACTTGTGTCTTGTCCAGGTGGTTCTCGTTGTCTCATCAGAGGCTTGTATCTAGTATGTTTCCCGGTTTCCTTCTGTCCTTGTCAGTTCATTGTTGTCAGTGTTGGGGGTAACGCATTACAAAAGTAACGCGGTACAGTAATTAGTGTTGGGTCGTTTGGAAACGATTAATTCAAAAAGAACAAATCTTTTCAGTGAACGTGAGTGAATGGGATCACTTCCTCTTTTCTCAGTTCATTTTAGCTCAACCACACACATGTCGTCAATTTTCGCGAACGACCAATCAGCAGCTGGGGTAAGATGGAGGAGGGATTTTACTAAACATACTGCCACGCTATTAGCATTCATGAAGGAATCAGCGAGGTAACTTCCCGTTCGCGAACGATTCAGTGAGTGAATGTGCGATTCTGTGAGTGAATCTTTTGATCGATTCTTTTTGATGAACTGTGGATGGATGATTCTGATGATTCATTTCACTTAAATGCCCATGCCCATCACTAACAGTAAAATATTACATTTAGGCCATAACGAAGTAATCTAACGAGTTAATCTTAAAATCTTTGTAATAACATTATAGTTACTATGCCTCGTAATATAATAAAAATTTGGGACCACAACACGCATTGGTTCACATAATTTTAACAGATGAGTAATTTACTACTCACTTACAAAGTATGCTATTTACCAGAGTTGGGCATTGTCCCTCCGTCCCCGAGTTTTTGTCCTGTGTCCTGTGTCTATGTCCGGTCCTTGAGAGCCCATATCCAGCCGGATTTGGAGACCCGTTAACATGAAAACGCAGAGTTTGAATGAAAACAAGCATCATCTGATTCTCTCTGCTTCTTTTTACAGGAAATATTAACTTTTCACATTTACCGTATTTTCCGGGCTACAAGCCGCACCATTATATAAGCTCTATAAAGCTCACTCTATTTTTAGAAATGTTTTGGGAAAAAACTTAAATAAGCCGCACCTTTATATAAGCCGCACCTATGTATGTTGAAAACTTTGATATTTACTGCATTTACAGAACGATTATGAACTGTAAATGTACATGTATGCACCCGAGCAGATTCATTCCTAACAGTGCCTTTTAACACTGCAGCAACGTTGCCGATTAAAACAGAAGAGAACGAAGAGAAAATAAACAGTACTTATCTTCATTTCACTGCCGACTGCCGCTCCAGTTTGTTAGCTAATGTCCACCAGACTCCACCATCTATTGTTCTACTATATTCTACATATGCACCTGTCTTGTTTTAAGTTAATAAAGTCAGCCAATCTAACACACAACGCGCTAAATCAACAATAGCATTTCACATCGAAACAACAGAACAGACGTAACATCAGCCAATCGCATTCATGTACACTTCAGGGACCTCTAGGAAAACATCAAATCAAAGCATTACAGCACCTAATGCAATAACCTAGTCTATGGCGCCCTCGCCTGTTGAACTCATCCACCTGCAGTCACATCCAGTCAATGGGAAATGTATTGTATTGAATTGTACTGTCATTCCGGTTAAAGCGCCACGAGCGGTGGAAAAAAATCCAAAGAATAGCAGCACCCGACTATAAGCCACAGGGCTCAAAATCTAGGAAAAAGGTCGCGGCTTAAAGTCCGGAAAATACGGTAAATAACTTGATACTTCCATTGTAAGTTTTACACCACATCGCTCAGTCCTCAGTATCCATTTGAAGCAAGTTTGTACGACACATATATGAAAAACGATTTACCGTATTTTCCGGACTATAAGCCGCTACTTTTTTCTAGGTTTTGAACCATTTGGCTTACATAAAGATGCGGCTATTGTGTGGATCTTTCTTCCACCGCTAGGAGCACTCTAACCGGAATTACAATCAAAACTAAGAAAAAAATCAATGCAAAGAAGAATACACTACTTTTTCTTTACTAGACAGACGACAAATTACAAACAGTTAATCATTTTCAAATCGTCGCCCCTTCGTCATGGAACCTCTTATGTATTGATGATACCGTTAACAGGACGTACCTGCAAGTGATGGAGTTCAACAGATGCACTATCTGCACTATGCACTAGGTTATGCACTTGGCGTTGCATTGGGTGGTATGTGGAAGTAGAGCAATAAAAGGTGGACGTTAACTAACAAACTGGAGTGTGTTCAGTTATTAAAAGTGGGTCAAAATCCAACAGAGCCCTCATGAAGAAGTTCATATGATGCAAGTTTTAAGTTGAAACCCATCGATCTTAAAATCCAGGAAGGAAACCGCGCTGCTGCATGCAAGCTTAGCGGTCAATGAATTTATGGTGAGACGTTGGAGGCGGCAGCGGGAAGTGAAATGAAGATAAGTACTGGTTATTTTCTCTTGGTTTTGTTCTGTTTTAATCAACAAAGTTGCTGCCATGTTAAAAGGCACTGTTAGGAAAGAATCTATTCAGGTACATAAATGTATATTTACAGTTCAAAATCGTTGTAATGCAGTAAATATCTAATTTTCCAACATAGAAGAAGACGACTTCATGGGTTTGGTTCCCTATCTGTGACGATGTCTGTGTGTGCCCTGTGACTAGCTGGTGACCAGTCCAGGGTGTAGTCCGCCTTTCGCCCATAGTCAGCTCGGATAGGCTCCAGCACCTCCCCGCGACCCTGTACAGGATAAGCGGTGTGGAAGATGAGATGACTTGATGGGTTTCAGCTAAGATGATTAAAATGACTTGTGATTTCAAACACAGTAGAAATGAAGTAAAATAAATACTGGGTATTTTCTCTTGGTTCTGTTTCGTTTGAATCAGCATGCCATGTTAAAGAGCACTGTTAGGAAAGAATCTGTTCAGGTACATAGATGTACATTTACAGTTCAAAAGCGTTCTGTGAATATATTTTTTTTCAACATAGATAGGTGCGGCTTATATATTGTTTTTCCAGAGCTGGGCACTTTACTCTTTTTTTTCCAGTCCGTCCTCTGACCTCCGTCCGCGACCTGGGTACCCTTCCGTCCTCGTCCCTCTGTCCTAATTCATAAAAATAAATGTTCTTCGACCCCATCCGTGCTCGTCTTTTTAAAGCACTTCCGTAAAGCACTTATGTAAAATGAAGATGTAAATTACTCTAAAAGTTAAAACATTTTTGGTTTGAAAAAATATTACACAGTATTACACATAATTACATATTTTATAGATATATGACAGCAAGCAGGAGTTCTTGCTTTATCGATCTAGTTTTAAAAACTTAAACATTAAAAGGACTGTGTTCACACAGCCTCTTTACTACACTCTAAAAACAGTTGGGTTATTTCATTAACCCAATTTTTGGATTGTTTGTGTTGAGTCAAAATTCTGGGTTATTTCTTATAAATTCACCCAATTGTTGGTTCAAATTAACTGTATATCGGGTTATATGCCAGTAATGTTTTATGTTGGGTCAAAAATCAACCTTACAGGCCCATACACAGGTTCCAGATGTACATTTGAATTAAGTATGACTGGCGGCCATGACAGCCACCAACATACTGTTCATGTCTACACACGCAGCATCGTGGTCAACGTGGATGAGACTTTTGACATGTGGATTGCTTCATTTATCACACTGTTTTGGTAAGTACTTCACACATTGTAATCTTTTGAAAACGAGTTGCTTGTAACTGAGCGTTTGTTTTGGGCAGGACGAGTGCTGGAATCGCAAAAAAAAAAAAAAAAAAAGGCATAGTCTGCTGCCATTGTAGGATGTGATACTTCACAAGAACTGTGCGTTCTCCAAATAATGTTCCATATTAACTTTATGTGTTTACTGTAATCCACAGGAACATTTCCATGATTACCAGAGTGGTTCTGGTTACCTTGCTTGGAGATTGAAAACTGTTGAGCGCAACCCTCCTCAAGAGGTCAATATATCTCAACACACTTTTCAAGATGGACCCACAACTCATCACAGCCCGTGTGAAATTGTGAAGCAGTTGTCTGGTGATGACCGCAAGGAAGCAATGCTTGGTTTAAAGGACTGAAATATTTTACAAATTTATCTATCTCATGCACTGATTTGTATTTCCTGTCTGACACCCAATCGGAGTGATTGCCACTGACACCACTTTGCAGACTGCCGTTGGTGTCTTATACATTCAATTCATATAGCACCATGACACAAAATATATGACTTTGCCATAATTCTAAACACTATTTTTTCATTTAGATTCGTTCTCACTTCTACCATGAATGTGCTGAACTAAATTCTGGACACGTATGCATTCTACTTTATGAAACCATGACTGAGGACCGCACAACAAACAATGACCTCTCTGCCATGTTATCATAAACATATCACTGAATAGGCTAAGATGAAGTTTGATCGCCCTGCAACCATGTCACATGCATGAGGGCTGATTAGTGGGCCGGACTAAAATCTGTTTCCGCCCTTGCTTAATTGAGCCCTTTTTTTCAAATGTGTCACCCGTGGAAATGGGTGTCTGACCATTTTTTTTTAACTTTCATTTGTTGTTATTAATACATTTTTAGGGAAGGGGCAGTATCCTTAGCATTGCAAATAAAATGAATAAATAAATAGTGGAATAACCCAATTATTTGCATTGTTTTGACCCAATTTGTTGTGTTCATTTAACACTTAAAGTTGGGTCAAAACTGAATAACCCAATTTTTTGGTTCAAATTGACTCAAGTCTGGGTCGGTCCTTTTTTAACACAACAATTGGGCCAAATTTTACCCCAAAATAGTTATTTTTGACCAAAATGTTTTTAGAGTGTAGAGTATTGATGTTACAGTTATAGCACTCTAATATGTGTGTTTTTATGGTACAATGCAATTTTCTGTTTCGTGAATATTGCACCGAAGTTTCATTTGGGAAGAAAAAAAAGTGAATGATTCACATTATTATCTGTCATAAAAATTGTATTTCAATATTTTCTAGAAGTCGTTCAGCCCTATACTGTTATCTAATCAATAATTCAACTTCATTTGTATAGCACTTTCACAACAGCTGCAGCTGTAACAAGAAACACTACAGAACATATGACATAAAACATAAACAACAATACAAACAAATGTTAAAGTATGAAGCATGGTGTATAAAAATACATTGATTAATTAATAAAAACACCCTGTACATAAACGATGTGAAAACTATGAACTGATATAACTTGTGCAACAAAATTAACTGTATGTGGACAGACAGATTGGCGGGACAAAACCCCCAGTGGAGTAGACTTTTTATAGAGAATTTCATAAACCACATCTAAAAAAAACAAACAGGTTATCTCCAGGATTTTGAATGGTGCTATTGCAACAAATGTATCCGTATCAGTTGCTAGTCATGTTCGTTTTAACAAGTGTCTGTGATTTGCATGATCATGTTTTCCATGTTTTTGTTTTGTACGGGACAAAAAGATATCTTCACTCTTCTTACCAGAGCTGGGCACTTGACCCCCTGCCCTTGACCTGGGTACCCTTCCGGCCTCGATCCTCCACCCTTATTCATGAAAATTATCACCCCCCGGCCACATTCCCCCCCGCCGCCGCAGGAGAGATGCTAACGGCAGAGGTTTATTTAAAGATCATTAGCTGGCTAATTTACTATTCAAACCCGCTGTGGACACGCTTCAAACATGCTTCAAACGCGCCACTAGTACTTACCCAACTGCGTGTACTTACTTCCATTGCGAGCCCCGGGGTTGGTTTTGTCGTATTTTATAATTATGTGCGTCCAACAGATGGCAAGAAGTCACATTCCAGCAAGTTACTTATTCATTTTCCACACTTCCTCTCTACTCCTATTCTCGTCCTTCAAAATAACATCAGACCAGCAAACCATTACACAGCAGGTTTGCTACGGCGTATTTCCAGAGCAAAGAAGAAAGAGAGAGAGAGAGAAGAATTAGAGCGAGGTTGTTCTAAACTTCAATGAAGACATCCGCGAACGTGTCACTGTTGCAGTGCTGCGCGGAGTTTGACTTTATACTCGCGGACACAGCGTTGTTTTGAAAATGTGTAGTAGTTCCATTCCAAGTCGGGGGAGTCGCTTCAAAAAGACAGCGACAACAAGGGATATCGTGCCTGCTAAAACAAAGGAACCTAGATGACTAGACGATGCATTTCATTTTATTGTGAAAACGATCTGGAAGGTGGCGGCGAAGGTGGTACGTGCGCGAGTAACTTCTTTACACACACACATACGTGACAACACCCACACTATTGCCAAACTAGTTGGCTTCGCAGCAACAACGAGCTGCGTGGTGCATCCTCTCCTCTGTGGCAACAAATTGCATAAAGGACCGGTCACGAGAGAGGATGCGACGTGTGTTGCAGACCTGTCGGCAACATGTCTCACAGCACAATGCGTCGGTCACTTGATGCAATGCGGCATTTGTCGCTCGTGCCGACGCCGGAGTATAAAGAAGCCTAAAGGAGCATTTCGCCGAGTAGGCTGAGATGAAATTTGCCCGCCTCGCGATCACACTCATGAGGGCCGATTAATGGGTCAGACAGGAAGGCCAGAACCACTAGTTGACAGTTGCTTAGTCCGCCCCTTTTTTCAAAAGTGTCACCCCCCGCCCTCCGCCCCAAAGCCTGAAGAGGTAATGTTGGTTCCCTTTCCCATTGGCTCACCACCTGTCGCAGTTACCAAGGGATTGGGTGGATAGTAAACTACGTGGCGGCTGAAGGTGAAAACCTTGGCAATCTGACTCTCGGCTACAGGAGCTTACTCTTCGGAAGTGGAATATAAAAAGTATGAGCTTGCGTGTGTGTGGTCGAGAAGTGAGTATAGCCGGGCTCTCCTCAAAACACAGTTTGAGCTATGGTACCAGTCCTCTTGAGAGGGCTCTCTTCCACTCTATAGTTGCTCCCTGTGATAGGCTCTGAGCAGGTACGGGCATTCTTATTGCCCCCCTGCTGGGTACCTGTACACTGGGATTCATCCCGATTGACAAGAGCCGTAGCCTCCCTCCGCCTTTGGGTGTGGGGACGGTTTCTGACTGGTCCTGTCCTCTGTAGTTGTTTTGGTTGTGTTAAAGCAGAAAGTCGTTTTTTCTTATTTTATATATAAAAAGAAGCACTCACAAAATGTAGCAAGACGTGCTTTATACACATGTTGTTCCAATGCCTCTGTTACACACAATGTGGCTTGATTTGCTTCCTCCTCATGTACTTAACCTCACAGCTCACCCATCTTTCTCTAATGAGTCAACAGTGAAAGCAGCAATCTTTTGCAGAAGCTGCGTGGCAGCTGTGTAGATGCGCGCAGTGAAGGAAGAGGAGGACGCGGAGGAGGAGGTGCACCTAGGGGAAGACATCTCTGTGGAAATAAAGCCTGGCCCACCTTTGTGTGTCAGCTTGCCTCCTCCTCCCAGCTGCTTTCTACACCTACGTTGTCCTCCACCTTCCTGCTCCCTTTGCTCCATCCTCCCTTTCCATCCTCCTCACATCAAAGTCACCAATGCCCTTATTCCAAATATGATTTTTTTTATTGTTTGGCTGAGTTAAACAGGGTTTCAAACACCCTTTCCATTTTTTTTTCTTCAGTTTTTGGATTACGTAACATTACATAATTGTATCCAGATATTTGAGAAAACATTTGTCAGACTCTCACTGACAAACTTTTATTTTCACTTGGACATGCTTGCAATAAATGCCGTTTTAAGGATGAAAATCTATGGTATTCAAAGAATTGTCTGCCTCTTGAGAATCAAGGGCATTCTAACAATGACAAGTGATGCTGTCCGTGTTAATAAGAAATAGCTGTAGGTACATGAGAGAATTTCGATTTTAAACCATTCTGCCATTCTGTTACGCCGTTCATCGAGCAATTTGTTCACAATTTCAAACTATTTTCACACAAAATTATAGAGTCAAACTATCATATATGATGGTCGATTTAACCTTTTCGTGGATTATTTCTGAAAATTTATGAACATTATATTTGATTACATTTTTAAGCTTTCACTTAATTTTTCACCACTCTGAAGAGTTCCTATCATTTTCAGGTTATGTTTGCATGCACATTTTTGCCACGATTACCATTTAAACAGTTTTTGTTAACCCAAATCTTTTTATGTAGTCATTCACATCACAAAAACAAATACCACTTCTAATATGAACTGAATGCGTCAGTGAACTGACACTCATGCCAACAAAACGAAACATCGCATGGTGCGGTGTATACGAAAGTAAATAGGGCCCCACATGTCAGTCTCAGCCCTGAGGGCGGGGGAAACCACGTGATCCCCGAGGTGTAAAAAACAATGCCGGGATATCGTGTTGAAAGAAATTGTTGTGGGGTTGTCGTGCTTTAGAAAAATACATCACACCAAATATCGGCGCTGACTTCATCTAATCATCTGATTGTGGGTTGTAGTGTCGCTGTGTGAAAGCGCACGACTGCGGCAATATATCACCTTTGCTGGGCTCCATGCACTTCCAGATGGACTACCCAATAATGACATTTTCCCTGCTACCATGTAAGTGTACAGAGTAGTCTTTATTTATTTCGCATCTCACACAAGCATTCAGCGGCTGTGTTCAGTGAATGGATGGAGAGGTTGAGGTCACTGCAGTGTTTTTGTGGGTCATTTGCCCCCCTCACCAGTTCAACGCCTCTCCTTTTAACAGCAAATCATAATGAAAGCTGAAGGTTTTGCTGCCACAAAGAAAGCGAGAGAAAAAAAAAGTGAGAATGGCTGCTTGGTTTCTAGGCAACAGTGAACGCCGGGCCGCGGCGAGGGGCTGCAGGGTGGGTTTCCGAGTTCCCATGTTTTCTGCCTTGTCTCCACATTCTCTTCCTGAGGAATGTGACCCACCTGACCCCTGTGAATGCGTCTGGATTGAGCCGCCCCTCCCAGTGTACAATCACAGTGCACTGTAATCGAAAAGCCTTTGTGAAAGCAAACCTTGCACTCCCTTTTTCTTGCCCCTTTATCACAGAGGTAGTCGTCATGTTAATAACTCAGGGCACCGATTGATTTTGATGTACTTTTTAAAAATTGCATGTGATGCTTTGTAAATCTCTTTGGGCAGAATGATGTAGAAACACAAAATAACCGCATAATAGTGTACTAACTGTTTGAATATGACATGTCTTTTTTTGGGGGGGGGATGATTAGACGATCAAAATTGCAGTTTGAAGTCGGGAATGCTAACTGAATCCCGTTTAAAATCAAAGGCGGACCGGACCATAGACGGGTACTATTTTTTCCGGCCGGACAATACTATACGGCTTAGCACCTTCCTATCTCGTCGACTTAGTGATACCATATGTTCCGAGGCGAAACCTTCGGTCACAAAATGCCGGCCTTTTAGTGATCCCTAGAGCCAAGAAGAAGTTCGCAGGCTCCAGAGGGTTTTCTATTCGGGCACCGATGCTTTGGAATGCCCTACTCGCGGATATTAGCGGCATTAACTCAGTAGAAATGTTTAAAACACGACTTAACACTTATTTGTACAATTCTGCATTTAGTTGAACTGTTTGTTTTGGCCTCTTTACTGCCGCTTCTATTCTTTTTCTGCCCCCTTTTCCCAGGCTTGGGAACTAGGTGATGATGACCGAATTGGAGGTTGCTGTTCGATCCAACAGCAACTGACTACTGCAAGATTGGAGGCTGACCACATCCTCGGAGGCGCTGGAGATTTCTACATTGACCCCCATTGCCGAACGGTACCCCGGCTGTAAGGCGGAAGGCGATAAACAGACCACAATTTTTTTGTAAAATGCCCAGCTCTGCTCATTTTTACCATGGCCACATCGTAGTTATGGTTGCGGACGGAGGGCCGTTATGACTGAGCCCATATAAATGTATGATCAACTTTTACTATCACAGATACATAACAAATTGATAGATCACTGGTTTTCAGATCCGAAGCAAGTAAATTGTTTGTTCAACAGTTGTTCACTATCTTTTATAGGGGGATTGTTAAAAAATCTTGCAATATCTCATTAAGTCAGTGTTTTAAACAGACGACAATTTGAAAGAAACATAAAACACGGTTTGCTCTCGTGGGCCACATAAAAGGATGCCGCAGATCTGGCCCCCAGGTCTTAAGTTTGACACCTGTGCAGCTTCGCTAAATTAAGTTAATTATGCTCATAAATGCAAAACGGTCATAAAGTCAAAAATCCATTCATTTTCTGCACATCTTATCCTCACTTAGGTTGAGAGGGCTAAAGCATATCCCAGCTGAGTTTAGGCAAGAGGCGGGTTACACCCTGAACTAGTCGCTATTCCATCGCAGAGCACAAAACGGACAATTATTCACACTCACACCTCGGGACAGTTAAAAACAGGCACGGAGAGGCACGGAATTGAACCCTCAACCTCTGAACTGTGACACAGATGTGCTAACCAGTCAGCCAACGTGCTGCCCAGCAGACAAACAGACCAACCAAAAAATATCAGGGACGTCAAAAGGTAGTTTTATTTTGTATTTATTAACATGTTTGACAGTTAGGACTGTTAAAATGTTAAAAAAAAAAACGGCCTAATTAAGGTTTTGTGATTGCAAACATTTTACTCTGGAATGGATTTCCAATTTTTCCAATGGAAACAAATGGTTCCAAATCAGAACAGGAGAACAATCGTGTTGCAAATAGGATTGTGTTTTGTCATTGTATTATGTATAGACAGGCTTAAAGTTGACTTGAGTCTGCCTTTCACTTGACAAAGCAAAATGGATTCATGTTAGAGGGATAACACCTTGTTAACATGTTATTTTTATAAATGGAAAGAGCACACTATAAAGAATAATATTAGTTTTACTACCAAGTAGCCAACTTTGGAAAGTCTTCACCCAGTCTGCGGGCTTCCAAAAAACAGTGACCTAAAATTCCATTTACTTGTAAACTAAAGCCCAAAATGCATTTAAAAACACAATTTTTAAAAGGTACTGTATATGTCAATGTGTGCCATGTGATTGTCTGGCAACCAATTCAGGGTGTCCGTCGCCTACTGCCCGAAGACTGCTGGGATAGGCTCTAGCAGCCCCGTGACGGTAGTGAGGAATAGACGGTTCCGAAAATGGATTGATGGATATGTGCACTTCCCAGAGATTTATTCACTCGTCTTTCATGCTCCCTTTCGCCATCATACACATGTACAATTTTCATGATTGCATATGCAGAATAAACATGTGCACAGTAACTAATGTGCATGACCACATGCAGTTAATGTGTGTGTGTGTGTGTGTGTGTGTGTGTGTGTGCGTGTATTCGTGTTCGTACATGTGAAGAGCATTGCAACAAGTCGTGACTGTTAAGGCATCTGTAGGAGGATGCGACTGACGTTCGCTGCTGCCGTTCTCTTTATTTTTTATGTAACGCTTGTGAACGAACATGAGTGGCTTGCAAGGGTCATGGGTCAATTTGCTCAACACCTCTGCATGTGTGATTTTGCAGGATTTCAGGCGGGGGTAGAGTTTGTTTAGCTAGCGCATATAAAAATAGCCAAACACCTATTCCAGGGTTATTTTGCATACGTACATCGAAAGTAAAAGAAAGCCTACTCACATCTTCGTTCATCCGTTTTGGACGTTGAAAGACACCGTTATGTATCTTGTGTCTGTATGTGTCTACGGTATCGTGTTGTTGTTCTCCCTTTATCTTCTTCTTGATTTTCTTCTTTTTCTTCATTCTCTCTCACACTCAGCTCACAGTGAGTGTGTGTGTCCAGATGGAGTGTGTATCGTGGCCTTCTGTCTCATCGTCCTCCGTACACCTCCATGTTGCACCCCGTTGCAGGCAGCCCGTGAGCCAACACTCACTGTCGCTTTTTTCTTTGAGATGCATAAACACACCATCCATCCATCCATTACCTATAGGCCTACCGCTAATCCTCACAAGGGTCGCAAACAACCGCACTCACAACCACACTTTACGTGAAAATCACATGACATGACAACAAACAGATACTGTCACTCCAAAGCATTAGGTACACTTGCATAATTAATACGTAATATAATAACATAGATCATGCACTGTAACTACCGTAATTAATACAAACAAAGCATCAATGTTAGTATGGTATTTGGTCATCATTCAATCAAAAAGTGTACAATATATACTTTGTTCTTGCATTATCATAATCCAGATGTACTTTAATTAATGTAATACCTACTTCTACATGCAGTGGCATTTGACACGACACGATGACAAAGTGGCCGTCAAGAAGAACAGCGATCGCTCCACAATTCATGCAGGAATAAAATCGAGACTGCTTTACTTAATGACTCTGAATTGTTGGAGGCTTTGCTAGCTTACTGTGAAACAATATCGACTTTGCCCAACATTAGCCTCAATGCCAGATAGTAGTTAGCATAGTGGGAGTCAGCTGCCGTTGTGATAATCAAAAGAATCCTTCATTTCTGATGAGGCTGTACGGTAAAACACCATGGCTACAGTCGAGCGATATACCAAAGTTAAGAAAAGTATTTTATGAATCCTTGTTACTAAAGAATACTGAGCTAAACATAGTAAATGGAAACATGTACTGTATGTAGCACATTCTAATTCTTCCATTTCTAATATTGCTTAGCAGTTCAAGTTTACCTTCAATGAAGTGCCCAGAACTGCTTATTTGTGCAAGCCACAATCTACATTCTTTGCTTGACAAATGCTCATTCTTGTCACCCTGATTCAGAAGCACTGGTCAAGGTTGGTCCGCTGATAGTGTAGTGGTACACACGCCTGAGTTGAGTGCGGGCAGCGTGGGATCGATTCCCACTCAGTGACAGTGTCTATGTGTGCCCTGTGACTGGCTGGCGACCAGTTCGGGGTGTAGTCTGCCTTCGCCCATTGACGGCTGGGATAGGCTCCAGCAACTCCCCGCGACCCTATATAGGATAAGCGGTTTGGAAGATGACATGACATGACATGACATGATGGTCAAGGTTGACATTCGACCCTCCCACCTGTATTGTTGTAGGCAAACAGCGCATAGTAATTCACCACTTTTTTTTTTGTCACGTCGGCTGTCAAATCGCTCAATTGAAATGCTCATTAAACCCTAGAACAAAACAAGTCATCAACCTTCAACATGGTGGTGCATGTAAACTATGCAAAATAATAATTTATTCATTTATTAATTCATTTAAAAATGAATGTGAGACAAGAGATCAATAGCTCAGCGATTATTTCCAGATTTACATGTCGATCAGAACACAATTTAGAACATACCATTATTTGTAATGGAATACCAAATTTCCTATGTGAGCAAAATTATTGGAACAGGTAGATACAGTAGATAAACATGAATGAGATCATATTAACTTGACAAGCCTTTGCTTGCAATGATGCAGTTATTGCTTGTCACCCATTGATATCACATCATTTTGTGATTGTTTTCCAGGTTGTTGTTTTTATTCGTGATTATTCTCTTCTGTTTTTATTCAGTTTGTTTTTTAGCAAGTCTAATTTATGCTCCACAGGGTTTAATTCTGGCAATTGACTTGGACAATCTAAAACCTTTGACTTATTGCTCCTGAAAAAAACTTTGTTGGTTTTCCAGTGTATGTTGGGTTATTATCTTGCTACATGATCAATGGTCAGTTTGGCTGCATCTTTCTTTGCATTGGAAGACAAAATGTCACAGTCTGTCTTTTGAGTTGGGTTTTTGACTTTAGTTTCATGTTTTTCCTTGTGTTCCTTTGCCTATCTCTCGTTAAGTTATTGAGTCCACTTGTGCTTGTCATCTCGGTCCCCTGTGTTAGCCAACCACCTCCCTCCTACCCTCTGTGTCTTGTCCAGGTGTTCCTCGTTGTATCGTCAACTTGTCTGTATTTAGTTCCCCGCTTTCTTTCAGTCCTTGTTGGTTCGTTGTGGTTTGTCATTTGTCAAAGTCAAGTCCTGGTGTTTGTTTTGGTCCTTGTTGCTCTGGTATTGTCCCAGTACCTTGTTTGCCTATTTGTTTCTTTAAATTAAATACTTTATATTGAACTTCATTTTTGCTTCCTGCATTTGGGTCCTCTACCCTGCACACGTGACACAAAATGTGCCTTCCCATCACTTTAGTTCATTCATTCATCAATTCATTAATAAATTAAACTTTCACCAATATTTTTCTAGACCTGTTTCTGAACCTTCTGGCTGGAAAATACTCATCTGGTTTTACTATTCTTATTTCTAATGAGTGGTTCGCATCTTATAGTTTAGCATTTGTACTTTTATTCATGTTGATGACCTTCACTCATGCCTTCTGTAAGTTGCTGACTACAGAAACAGTTATTTTATGGACTTTTCCATGAACATTTTCGGTCGTCAAAATCTTTTTTTCCCTCTGCCTGTCTGTTCAAAGCCTGTTACTTACACCAGTGGTTTATTTCTTTCTACTTCTCCTGAACACAGCATCCCCACTGTGAAACATACAGGTAGTGATGGCAACATCGTGCTGTGCGGTTGCTTTTCATCAGCAAGGGTGACGATGGTCAGAGTTGATGGGAAGATTTATGGTGCTAAATACAGGGCAATCATGGAAGATGACTTGCAATTGGTAAGGAGATTCATCTTCTAGCAAGACAATGACTCCAAACATAACACCACAGCGGCAATGTAATAATTTATATCTGTTATGGTTCAGGAACAGAAGTGGACTCTAAAAACAGGGACTCAAATGGAATTTGGACAAAAGAGTTTATTCATACAAAAATTTGCAAGACTGACAAAGTGCAACACATGACACTGGTACAGAAAACGGGAAAACAAGACAAACCAAAACGCTTGCCAAAGGCAAGGATAAAAATACCGAAATTAGTTTGCCGTGAAAAGACAAGAGGAAAGCCAAAACGCGAATGATACAAAAACCGAGACTAAGCTTAAGCCACGGCAGGATTTAAAAATTGTCGGCTGACTTCCAAACCGTTGCGCCATGACTGTTTTGATTTTGGATTCCCACCGCGCTTCCTCGCCGCTCCGTCACCTTGCTTTCTGATTGGCTGCATGTCACTGCCAACCGGCTGCGTGCTCGTTTGTCCTCAAGGCACACACACACGGTGCGAAGTCAGGCCAAAACAATCCAATATGTTGAATATCCCCGATTTGAGGTCGGACGTCTTCCTGAGCGGCTGAGATCAGGCTGAGCACACCACACGCGGCAGAATTATCTGCTAAGATTATTTTACGAGCCATTACGAAAATCGGCTCCGAATTATGATTGTCGAGAGGGGCGATTTGGAGCTAAAATCAGGCCGATAATCCTGCCGTGTGAACCGGGCCTTTAACAACCAAAGGATACCTTCAAGAATAAAGGCAAAATGAGTCGAGAAAATACATGCCGTGAATAAGAGAGCACGTCTAGAGAATTCAACACTTGTGACAAAGTCATGAACAAGATGTGGAATAATCCGATGAAGACTTGACAGTTTGGCATTCCTTTTAAATAACACTAACTGTGATGTGTGACAGGTGCGCCGCTGGAGGGAACCGCCCACCACTGCAGCTGTAAAAAAAACAAAAAAACAAACAGAACAGAGTCATGACAAGATCAAAGAATATTCATGTTGTTAGAATGGCCCAGTCCAAGTCCAGACCTAACGTAAATCTCATTGAGCAACTGTGGCAAGACTTGAAAATTGCTATTCACAGAGTGTCCATTCAATCTGGCTGAGTTTAAGCATCTTTGCAAAGAAGAATGGGCAAAATTTTCAGCACCCTCCCAAAAAATGCAGCTGTTATTGCAGAGAAAGGTGGCTCTACAAAGTAATGACACAAGATGTGTTGAATAAAAATGCAAACCACGTTTTTCTTTAGATTATTTACCCAAAATCTAAAAAAATATGGGTCCCATTTTCATGCCCAGTGCAAGTCTAGTGCAAAGTCTAACTGTGCACATAGGTGGAGTTTTTTTTCTTTTGGTATTTGACTAGACTTTGCACAGGTAGAAATGGGCGTAAAGGGGCGTTTGGGCCGTTGTGTGCCAATCGTAGAGTCCCCCCTCATTTACATTAACCCATTAAGGATGGGAGCGCATAACCGCGTTTCTACCACTAGAGCCGGGAGTGCTGTTGCGTCTTTCTACCCGTATACGTCATTTTCTATTTATTATTTAATTATCGGTCTCTTAACTAATAAAATGCATCAGAATATACATGTGACGGTGTTGTAAGCCCGCAGAGGGTGTTCCGGAATTCTTGTGAGTCATAATGGTGGTCGATCGCGGGAGCTCTGAAATGAGTAACGGCACTGATATAGACAACTTTGAACCAGTCGAATGTAATATATAGTTAAGATACATGTTTGTAGACAACGACAATATCAACGTCTTTGTAACAGAATAGAGGATAGTAATTACCACTCGATTTTTTTACATGTAAAAATAGTGCTTCTCTTGCACTGACACTATTTTTACATCTTTGATTGAAACAGTAAAGATGAATAAACTCGGGCCTGTGTGCAAGGCACACATGTCTAAGGTCTCAAATTCTTTTGGAATTATGTTTCAGTCTGCTACAAGGGCTGAGATATAAATTATTTTGTAGGTGTTGAATTTCTGGGAAAACATCACGTTTTCAAGGGTAATTCCAAAGACGACCTTAGGTTTTGAGGAGCTGTTAAGCCAGGCGCTTTAGGCTTTAATGGGTTAAAACCAGAGTGGTCGAAGCGCGCAAAGTGCTTGACATTGCAGAAGCAGAAATAGGATCACTGGTTTCAGTGCATGAAATTGGCGTCCGCAAAGTGTGTTTGTAAACTGCAAGATCTCCCTTTGTGGATGATGCAGTTGGCCGTGCATGTGACGTGGGCAATTAGAGACCGCCTTGCTCCCGCAAACGTGTGTGTTCCCCTCTGTCCCTATAGATACAACACATTTTATCAGGTTGTGCACTTTGTGTGGGTGTGTGTGAATGATTGCTGATGTACTAATGGATATCTGTCTTGGGTTTGTTGGGAGGGAGGGCATGAACAGATTTTTTTTTTTTTTTTCTTCTAATTATCTATGTTTTGCTTTGAATGTTTTAAAGCACTTTGAGTTGCATTTTTATGTATGAAAATTGCTATATGAATAAAATGTGATTGATTGATTGATTGATATGCTATGCGGTCAGGGAGGTGCGATTAAAAGATTTTCAAAATGATTAATTTTGATAAAAATAAAATAATTGTGAGTGCGGAATGTTTGTTTGTCTGTGTGTGACCATCCTTCTTCTGTACGGATGTACAGTAATATTGTAGTAAATACTTTTAAAATGAACCCCAAACGCTCATGTATGATATTAATTAACAAAGAATGCAACAAATGACATTTTTGCTATAATAATAGTGTTAATAACATAAGATCTAGTTTCAATTAGTTTGAGTTTTTCAAAAGCATTTTCGTTTTTAATTTCATTGACGAAAATGTTTTTTCAATTTTAGTCTTAGTTATTTTGTCAGTTTTCGTTAACTATAATAACCGATGCGGTCCGGCACTGTCAGTCGGCTCAAAAAGGTTAACAAGCAGGCATTCAAATGAGTAGGCTATGGCAGCGGGATTTAGAATAAAACCGATATGAAACCTACCTCGAGCAGCAAACAAACATTTCATCAACCAAACATTTTGTCTTTCTGCGTACCCGCCCATATGCAAATTTAATTGGGGCTTAGCGGTCACATGACCAAGGCATGCAGTATCTCGAAGATAATTAAAGAATTAAAGAGGCAAGAGCATACACTTCTACAACGGGTTAGATTTGGTACCTGCGTTACACCCTCCCCCCTTTAAGACCGTCCACCTTCGTGTGCATGTCACACAACGCGGACGGGAAAGTCCAAGTTTGCTACAGGGGCAGTATGAAATGCCTCGCCATAGGCATCAGACAGACTATGGAAAAGCTTCTAAATGACCGATTATAAGAGGATTTTCCAGAGTGGAATAGTCAAGTCGCGTGGGATGCCATCGCGGTCTTAAAGAGCGACAGACAGAGTCTGGCTCAACAACCAGCTGAATGGGACTTTCCGAGTCGTCAAGAACATCTGACTGACCAACAGCAGTGTCAGCTGACCCTGGAGATGTCTCTGCTTAGCCACTGATCTCCGGTTCGCCATCCATCTCATCCATTTCCATAACTCCAGGCGGGATTGCAACCAACTCATACCGTCAGGCAGGTGTTCCTGATCGGTTTCCACAGATGGAGGCAGCAAGGTGACATCAGCAGAGGATACCCCATGATCAGGTAAGGGCTGAACTACAGGTGCGGTAAGAATACTGTAAGTACTGGCATGTCGCTGGACATTGGTTAGGACAAGGGACTGTTGGGCTCCGAGCTGAAGGTGTCCATGGACTGTCTTTTCGATTGTAAGTCTCTGGCAGGTGGATTGCAAGCAAAGGCAAATCCCAATCATCTTTATCATCAGGCATCCCCAAACGACTCCATTCTGATGAAGGCCATGATTTTGAATCAAAGCTCATAAAAGAACTGTGTGAAATTACAGGCATTGTGAAGACAAGGACTACTCCGTACCATCTGTGAGAGGAACGTGAGCTACAGCCCCGGCAGCGGAAGATTACGATGGAATGTTGGCTAATAACTACAAAGATTTCATTTTTATCCTGAAATTGGCTTACCTTAATTCGAATGCCGTGGTGCATTTTAGCCAAAATTACAATCCTCGTGTAATGCAATTTTAAAGGATTGTCGTCGTTGTTGTGAAAAGTGAAAGTGTCATTACTTCTGCTGCTGTTGTTATGCTGCTCCTTCTTCGTTGTCGTCTTCTTCTTCTCTCTTTCTTCTTCTTTTAAAGCGAAGAAGAAGCACGGTCGCCGGAAGTAATCATTATCAAGTTATCGAGTTAATCCGCTTAACTTCCTCTCTGCACAATAATATCAACAAGGTCCTTGTTGTAACGCAGGATTCTAGTTAAGGTAAGCTGTTTTAAGACAAACCTAAGACAAAACTAAGAAACGCTTTTTTATTTTATTTGTCCTTTTTTATTTTATTTGTCGATGTTTCGCCGTCTTTGTCGTGCTTGCCGGGTGGCTGAGCACGCTCCGCTCAGACCTCCTGAACACAGCTGTTTACTATCCCCTTATCTGGCTTGACTCTGGCTAAATGAAGGGCACATCTGAATAACGTTATGAGTTTCTGAACCGAACATTGTTCAAAAGTGCTATTCGTGGACGAGCGAGATGCTGCGATGACGCGCCTTTTATGAGTTACCGCGGGTATGTACAAAGCCTTCGAATCAACTCATCTCTTTTGAAACAATGCGTCTTTCTGCTATAGGCTGCCAATATGGCAGTATTTTTCATTTTTATTTTTTGATGAATACTTTTTGAAAACCCGCGATGCACTGAGGCCGCGAACTCGAACCGCGAAATGCCGAGGAATTACTGTAATCCGAATCTCAACTTTATGAGCCTGTTTAAAATGATAGGCAGACCAGCCTATAGGCGATTACTATTTGGCCTCGCTGGACAAAATAATGGATAAACGGACGGCGGGAGGTAATAAACGGACTGCAAATTTTTCGTAAAATGCCCAGCTCTAGCAAGAAGTACATTCATACACAAAGCATACAGTCAGCCAAGGTATACACATATAAATAAGTTAAAAGTTCCTGACAATGGTACCAACAAAGCATATTAACAAAATCTGTTTGACGGTCTAATGGGCGGCCGGTGCAAATGACCTTCTAAGTTTCTCAGTCCTACAACGCATGGAGAGGAATCTGTCACTGCGACTGCTTCTCTGGGCTGCCACAGTGTCGTGCTGAGGGTGGTTGCTGTTACTCAGGATGGACGTCATCATCCTTCTCATTCCACTCTCCACGAGTTCTCCTACAAAGTCCACCTCACTCCTCAAAACTGACACACACTTCCTGACCACTTTATCGAGATGATTCCCCTTGCACACCACAGCAAACAATACAGCACTGACCTCAACAGACTGATAAAAATGGAGCAGCATCTCAATGCAGACATCAAAAGATTTGACTTTTCTGAGAAAGAAAAGTCTGCTCTGTCCCTTATTGCATGCTGTATTTGCATGTTGTACTTTCTAAGGTGCTTACATTTCCTTTGGATGCGTAGTTTGTAGGCAGGTAGATTGGTAAGTAGGCAGGTACATCCAGTAGCGTTCATTTGGAAAATGAACAGGCAGTATTTTCTCCGCATGATAGATCCAATTGATTCTACAAATCCCTAAAGGTGCTCACATTCCCTTTGGATGTATTTTTTATTTTATTTTTTTGCTCTCAAACATAAAGGTGAATTCACCGGGGCTGCCTTTTGGGAGCCAGTTTACAGGCTGCAGGCTGTGGCCGAGAATAGCAGGCAGTGTGATGCTCCTCATGCAGAGCCAGATGAATAAATATGAAGATAACCTGGACCTCTGCTGCACTTTTTTGCTGCCCTCCATATGCTTCTACTGAAGAGAAAAACCACACCAGCCCCTGGCCATCACTGTCTATGTACTCACATGTTTGTTCCTCTTTGTGCCTCGCCATCTGACTTTGTGCATTAGTGTGTAGTTTTGTGTGTATGTGTGGGCGGCAGTGTGTAGGATTGTGGTGCACTTGCTTTTCGACCGAGCTTCCAAGTAGCGCACATTTATGAATCTTTTGTTTTATTCTTCGTCTCCTATTCAGCTCACCATCAGAGCCGGCAGCACTGCTCAAGTGCTGAGTTGCCCTTCAACGAGGAGGCAGGGAATAAAAGAAAAAAGGACTGACTTGTTGGACTTGGAACAGGTGATTCTGCCTTGCTGATGATGTACAGTGTGGATGAAATGTTGTTACATCCAAGTAAAATGGACATTTCATGAATATAAATGATACCCATTAGTTCTGAATATGGAAAACATTTGGAAGGTCTTTGTGGATGTGGCCCAGAAAGAGATGTGGGTGGGAACGAATTTTCATTTTTTTGATAATCAGCCCAAAAAGACAAACTGAGCAAAAAATAATATCGTGTGAATCACTCCAAGAACATTATTACAAATGATGCCCCTTATGCTACGTTCACACTGGCCGCCACATGAACTGTGGTGTGAATTGGATCGCGGGTGTTCATTTGTGCATTCGCGTCTCAATCGCACCACATGTATCAAAGAAGAGGTCGGCCATTACTTGTTTAAATAAGAGGAAAATAACTTTCTTCATTTCCTAAACATCAATGGATGACATGTACTTCCAATGTGGAGACCAGGGTTTGATCCACAAGTCTGGCGGAAGTCACTCAAGCTTTTTATATTTCTTTTAATTAAAAAATAAAAATGCCACTACATGTTGCAGTGCACGTTGCTCCGGCATTTGAATAAGCCACTGTGACGGCGACACACAACGTCATGACTCAAACGGACGTAATTTCCGCTTGTTACTTTCAACTCAATAAAACACTTGATATTCAAGTCACTCACCACATGAATGAAGCAGCCGGTTTCCTCCTCGCTCCAAAAGTGTGCTTTTGTGCTGCGTCTCTAAGCTCGTTTACCTCTGCTTGTGTATTTGCAATGCGTTTCGCGCCAAACAATGCACTTCGGCATACAAGCACTTCCTGTACTACAAAGACCAGCATTCCTTGCGGTTGAGCAATGAGCATGCGCAGAGTGTCTCAATCGTGTCTGTTTGCGCGCCGGCAGTACCTTTGCCTTTTTCGCCCTCCTCTCCTCTTTCTCCTCCACTTCTCAGCACTAATGGTAAGTACAGCATCTTATGCTTTTTATTTTAATGTATTTTCATTTCTTCATGCAAAGTATTTTGACGTAGATTTTGACTTTAATGGTGAAATCTGACATATGCAGAAATTCAGGCTACATCACCAGTGTAGGAATGGAACTCGTTTGTAAAATGAGGACTCCCTATATATTGCATTTGGCAGTATTGAATTAATGTAATGACTAACTCGCATTTTTTATTACTGTTATTGAGTCTAGTAACGCGTTGCAAATTTCAGCACCACAACACAAATTTATTCCCATAACTTACAGACAGAAAACTATATTATTTCCTTTCTTCTATGATAAGCTATTAAATCAGGCAATCATCACAATCAGAGTGTCTTGTCATTCTGTGAACGTCACGCAGCAAAGTTGAACAGAATGCTAATTTCTTTCAATCAATTTGATAGCTTTCACATGATAATCAACGGTTTTAATGGCTGAGAACTTATTGTTTCAAAATACTAGCAGGGAAAAATCTAAGTAAAAAGCAGCAAATAAATTGCGATGATATAAGAGTCATTGTGCTTATTAGATATGATTTTAATGAATTTAGTGCCATCAATTACAGTATGTAAAACAGTGGTCATTCAGATTGGCTGTTCACTATCAAAATGCAAATCGTTTGCCTTCGAAGCCGTCCGGTTGCCGATGACGCCATGCTACGGCAACTTCAATCCCACAAAGTACAATACACGCCATGAAATTCGAGTCTGATGCGCTTGTTTATTATTTCTTTCTTTTTTTTTTTTTTGTTCAATTCACCTTGAACCTTTCTCCATGTAGTAAAGGGAATTACAAATAACGGAATTTTGCAATGCATTATATATATATATATATATATATATATATATATATATATATATATATATATATATTTAATGAATAAGTAAATAACCTTTGACTTTATCCATCTATTTATCTACTTACCTACTTGTTTTGTCAGACCTATAATATTGAATGTTTCAACTCTATGGTAGGAGACCTTTCATCACTATTTGTATCAATAAGATTTGTTTGGGAATATAAATACTGGAACTGATATTTTGTCCACTAATTAAATAATTCCAGACTGTAAACAATAAATGAAATTATCAACATTCTCAAATCAATTTACACACAAATGATATTGATGGATGACATATAATTGATAATTGGTCTACAGAGATGGGAAATTCCGGCCCAGAAAGTAAAAACCATGCCACATTCTGGCTTTAGCAACGGGTACTCGAGCGGCAGCTAAACAAGCTCAGTTGAGTAGAATCACCTGTTGCTCACTTTCTGGACCCGAATTTCCCATCTCTGTAGACCAATTATCAATTATACGTCATCCATCAATATTATTTGTGTATAAATTGATTTGCGAATGTTGCTAATTTCATTTGTTTACAGTCTGGAATTATTTAGTGGACAACATATCAATTCCAATATTTATGTTAAAAAATAAATCGTATTGATACAAATATTGATGAAAGGTCGTGATCTCCAGTTGAAACATTTAATATTATAGTCCACACTATATAGTTAAATATGGTCATTATAAGTTAACTTTACCAGCTACAGTATGGTAGATAATATTGCATTTTCCTTTTAAGGTATGAAAATCATTATTGAAGCGGAAGTCAACTCAAACATATTTTTTTCAAGAATATGTCCAATGCAGGCCCAATAGTTGAAACAAGGCATTCGGATAAATATTGCATTTATGGAATATGAGTTAATAAACAACAAAATCCATTTTCATCCATCTCAGGGGACGGCCATTTTATCATTTCTGTCGATTGAAAATGACATCACAGTTGTTCAGGGCTCAAGGCAGAATCACCTGTTCCAATCACAGCACACTTGTTTTCTGAAGCTGAGCCATGATTGGTCGTTATCTGAGCCCTGAGTAACTGTGATGTCCTTTTCAGTTAACAGAAGTGACAAAATGGCCCCCTGAGATGGCTAAAAACGGGTGGATTAACTCCAATATTAATCAGAATGCCGTGTTTAGACTATTGGGCCTGCATAGAACATATTCTTGAAAAAAAATATGATGAAAAAAAATATGATTTGGGGGTTGACTTCCTCTTTAAATAAATTAATCCCCGATTTAAAAAAAAAAAAAAGTAGCTTATACTTCAAAGTCATTACTCTACAAATAAAAGTTATTAAAGAAACATTGCTTTCACATGCAAGTAATTAGTGTAATGTAATATATTACATTTTGGAAGTAACTTGCCAAGCACTGCTGAAAAGTATTCAATTAAAACTAAGTCTTCACTTTACAATTTAGTTTTTGCAAGTAGATACTCAATGACATGTTGTAAAAATCAAGACATCTTTCAGTCTCATTTCTGCTGCCAAAACTCTCAAGATCGCAGTTTCTCTCAGCTTTGACGCTTAATGTACTTGATTTTCAGATGCAGCTTAACTCAAGTATTTGCAAATGTGTGTGTGTGTGTGTGTGTGCAGGTGCGTGCTCGCGTGTGTGCGCCTCACAGAGTGAAACGCCTCAGCGAGGAAAACACAGTCTCTAAAAGCCAAGCACATTGAATTGCGGCGCTCAAGGTCGGAACAGAGAGCACCATGCAGCGACGGCATGTGGGCGGATGGGCTGAGCGGCGCGGCGACGCTCGGCATCCGGGAGGGACGCATTAACTGCGTGACTACTGTAGATGGTCAATTACCTGGACGTCTGTGCTGACAGGATTTTCCTCTCGCTTTCAGACAAATATCGTTTCGGTTTAAGTTCTTGTAACATTGTCCTTTACACATTCCATAATGATAATAAGGTCTCAGAGGGGGGTGCATTTGGTGTCATGGGAGATGCAGGAACATAGATGCTGTTGGGTTTGGATTGACGAGATGAGAATTTGTTCTGCTTTTTTTGGTGCATTGGCTTATTCTGTTCATTTTCATTTCCATCCATTCATTTTCTATAGTGCTTGTTTTCATGATTATCACCAGCTGACTGCGCAAGAGGTGAGCAAAGAGTGATTTCCTGAGAGGTAACGCACCTCTGAACATGGCTGCGACGGTCACACTGGAGGTATGCACATTTCTTTGTTCCAGTGCTTGTTGAGTTTTTGAATAGAAAAAAATGTTTGCCAATGTCAAAAACTGGTGAGCAGTCAAAGCTTGACAAAACTGTCAAGGCTCGAAATATTTGTTTTCTTTGTGAAGCAGTTATGCATAATCATAGATTCCTGTGACTTCATTTGAGGAACGACTTTCAGGGTTTTTCCTTGCTCAAATTGAGGCAGAGGTGGTACCATCCTGACCATGCGCCATGACGTGCATGTATTCTGTAAATTCAACTGACTCACTTTCTTTTACAGGGAACATACTTTAAGTTAAGAGTTTCAATAAGAACGACTACTATCATGTTAATGAATAGGGGGCACTTTACCCTTTTTGCCAGTCCGTCCTCCGTCCGCAACCTGAGTACCCTTATGTCCACGTCCCTCTGTCCTTATTCATAAAAATGATCGCCCTACGACCCCGTCCCTTGTACTTTTACAGCGCTTCCGTCCTTACATTCCGTCAGTCCGCTTATGCAGTGTTCAAACTTCCAAGCCAAGCAAGTTGAAGCAAGTGTTTCGTAAATTTTGGAAACATCCTTTCTGCCTGACCTTTCAAAGAAAGCAACTTGTGCTTGCAAACTTCAGTCCCCTTTGGAAAATTCCCAGTTGATGTTTGCATGGAGGGAACTGAAGTAGCGCTGTGAAGCGCTGTGAAGCCTTGCTCAAATGATGCCAAACATATGAGGCAGAATGACACTGCAGAAAACCTCCCAGCAGAGACCAGCATATGAGCTCACAAGATGTTAGTTTTGCTGTGTATGTGTGCTGTAGTTTCTCTTTGTTTTCGTTGTTGTTGTGTTTTTTTTCTTGGGGGGTTGCCATTACATTCAACAATAACTGTGTTAAAACGTCCAGTGTTGAACTTCATAATTTTGTGCTGCTCAGATTTGGGGGTTTTTCCCTCCCACTCAACATTTTTTCGCTCGATCTCATTTAGGTTAAAAAGCTGTGTTAGATGCACGTACTTGGTACCTCGCTTGCTGAATGTAATCTGTTCAATCACTGCGTTCGGACAAGCCTTTTATCAGAAGTAATGACACTAACTTTCGCTTTGCATAGCAACAACATGGGTTTAAAGTGCATGATTCCACCAGGATTTTACCTTGGCTAAAATGCACCATGGGATTCTTGTTAATGTAAGGATAATGTTTAGGATGAAAATTAAAACTTTAACATAGTTATCAGCCAACGTTCCGTCGTAATCGTCCGCTGCCGGACTTTTAGAGAACTTTTCGCCTCACAGCCTGCAGCTTGGTATTTATTTTTCATTTTACATTTTTAAAGTTAAACTTTGTGTAACAAGTGTATCAAAGGATGGGGAACCATGTCTGGGGGTTCGCAACAGCGTAATGGAGGCGTAAATCCCACCCCAAAATAAAAATTAAAAATAATAATAATTTCCCAAAGGATTTGATGGGGGCTTCTGGTCCCCATTCACAGCGATAAACAAGGGATTACTGTATACTCTTGACATTAGATCATTCCTCTTGAATGCACGGACGTACATATGAATGCTTTGAGAGTCTCTCTTTACTCCAGTGGTCCCCAAATTATGGCCCGCAAGTTGGATAGGGCCCGCCTTCACATTTGGCCTGGCCCTCTGAACAACACCAGAGACGCATTTCTAATTTGTTTTTTCCCTGTCTTGCAATGCGATCGAGACTAATACATACATAGAACGTGACATTATTTTCCAATTGAAGCTTGAGAGCCGCGGCTGTCTATATACAGTATGTATATCTCTCTCTCTCTCTCTCTCTCTCTCTCTCTCTCTCTCTCTATATATATATATATATATATATATATATATATATATATATGTATATATATATATATATAACATGCAGGAGGTGCTCACCGGAGAACAAATAATTTTGGTTCACATTATGATTTCTCAGATGTATAAAGCATTTTTTTTTTTTTTGTAATTTATTTTATTTATTTATTTTTTTTAATTAATATTTTTCTATCCCACATATTAAGTGGAAAACCAGTTTTGGCCGTACTGTGTGTGGTCTTCTCCGCTAAACTCAACACAGAACACCATACACAAAGATTCTGTTCCACCACTGGTCTCGAATCCAGTCCTTCGAGGCAGATCTTGCACATGACCGTGTGATCTCACGAACACAAGCAGAGACCGGGTATGCACCGATGGTTGCCGAGGGTTTCCAAAGAGGATTGGAGGCGGGAGCGTTGTAAGATGGTGATGTCGGCTGGAAGAGAATTGCCTAGAAAAATACTTCCTTGGGCAGGGCATATTCTGTTTTACAGTTTTTACCACCACTGCTTGATTGACTGTCAGGGTTGTCCGTCTCAGTCCACAGAGTCAAATGACTCGTGATAAGTCGGCTTTCCCCATACACATGAAGATTTTTGGCCGTAAATATTTAACACGGTTTATATCTAAGATTGTTGGCCCAACTCGTTTTGGATCCTACAATTCAGCATTGTCCACCAAAATCTTTTAAGGGCACCTGGAAATGGCTGGAATCACTCTGCTATTGCATTGTGTTTTGGGGGGAATCGGTTCTTGAGACTTAGGTGTAAGTCTGCTCATGACAGACATACCAAATTGTATGTTACTATAAGTGAAACTGGCTTTAGGAGCTACATTTCTTAAAAATTCCACAGGGCATGAATGACTCTTTTGGAGTCCCACCAAACAACAACAACAACAACAGAAATCACAGGATGAACAGCGCTTTTAAATAAGGCAAAACCATCATTATGGTGGCCTTAGAATGATAAAATAGAAATGAAGAGGACCTTCAAAATCCTGTGTTTGGGCCTGTATTACATTATGAGGGCCAATGACATCTCTGATTCAGTTGTTAGGCAAGACAATTGGTGGGCGGTATAACCGTGGTTGAGACTGACTGCGTGTGTGCGGCCATGAGTGTGTGCTATACGTGGCCTCCAAGAGCAAGCAAGTAGCAGTGAGGTAGGTGAGTCACGCACACATGTAATTGCTGTGACATTCAATTAAAAGAACAAAAAAAACAGTGGTAACATAATGGTACCTGTTGGCTTCGGAACACACAAACACACGCATCCAAAAGACACATCAAAGGATGTGCTAAGATCCCGAAAAACGGAATGTTCAGTTGGAGGATGTCGAGGCGGTACACGCACACACACACACGCGGGTACACGCATGCGCGCGCACACACAAACGGAGGATACAGATGAGCTGGCAATCCAACAGGATGCCGTGGCAGAGGGACACATGGCAATTGGCTTACATGAACCCAAAGTTTGAGAGGGAAACAGGAAATGAGTTTGTTCAAAATGAGGTGACCTTTGAAAGACAAGGGAGAACATTTGCCGCAAGATAAAGTATGGTATTTACATTAAAGTCAAATGTGTGAGTATTTTGTCTGTTTGCTGCATTGCGTGCATCACAGTCACACAGCTGTGCGTGTGTTTGTGCGGGCGTTCGTGTACAAGCAGCATGTTTAATGTCATGTGTGATGTCACAGGGCTTCCCCTTGGCTGGTATTTGTCCTTGACTCACAGTGGTTTCCCCCTCTCTATGAGGGACATGCCGGCACATGCATGTGACTGATATAAAATGAATTGATCAAGCGATAATAGACTTGCTTTTATTGTATTGTTTGCCCCAAATCAGCCATATCCAAATTCTGGCCCGGGGGCCAAATGTGGCCCATGGTCAAATTTGATCCGGCCCGCAGCCGCTGTCATGAAATTAATAACGTCTGGACCGCAGCTCCATTGACAAGCATATAAAATGCACTCTAAATGCAATTTCACATTTACACACAAGAGATAAGGAGCACTCTGTCCAACTTTATAACCCTGTGTGACCCTCTCCGGGCGGTTTCTAAAATGGCGACACTGACTAAAAAAAGGAAAGTTAACAGCGAGGGCTGACAATTTAAGGAAAGGAAGAACATTTTTTCACTGAAATAGGCAACAAATGTCTGCCTCATTTGCTAGTTAAGAGACTGTTACTTATTTCCCTGTTTTTAAATCTAAAAGTTCGGACATTTTATTTTTAACACGCCATGTTTCAAATTAACTCTGGCCTGTACTGGTGAATATGGTATGTATATATTTTTACATATTTCCCTGTTATTGAATTAAAAAGTACAGAGAACATTTAATTGCCAGTTGTTATTCATGTTTGAAATGTAATTTGCACTGATGAATACTGTTATTTGTTTCCCTGTTTTTAAATCTAAAAGATCAGTGAACATTTAATTGCCAGTGATGTGGCATGTTTCAAATGGACCTTCCTAAAGCAGAAGTCAAATCAAACATATTTTTTTCAAGGATAGTTGAAAGAAGGCATTCTGATAAATATTGCCTTTGTGGAATAAGAGTTAATCCACTAGTTTTTAGCCAACTCAGGGGGTGGCAATTTTGTCACTTACATCACAACTACTCACTACTCAGGGCTCAGGTAACGACCAATTACGGCTGACCTGTTTTCTGAAGCTGAGCCGTGATTGGTTGTTACCTGAGCCCTGAGTAATTGTGATGTTATTTTCAGTCAACAAAATGGCCGCCCCCTGAGATGGCTAAAAATTGGTGGATTTTGCTGCTTAACGCATATTCCACAAACACAATATTAATCAGAATGACGTGTTTGAACTAGTGGACCTGCATAGAACATATTCTTGAAAAAAATATGTTTGGGTTGACTTGCGCTTTCAGAATCTTGAAAAAAAAGTAAAAAAAACGAAAGGCAGACTGGTTTGCTGAAATGTGCTTGAATTTATTGGTGTTGCATTTAAAAAAAATAATGGCTAAATGGTCAGCCCCCCATATTTTCACCTCACCAAATCTGTCCCTCTTTGAAAAAAGTTTGGACACTCCTGCCCTAAATCAAACAATACCAATTTCTTTTTTATAGACACGTTAAAATAGAATACTGTAAAAACTACTCCGCAAACACAATACGCTCCAGGAAGCTGCAAGCTGGCTGAGTACAGTATATGTACACAGTATTATACATATGTATATGTACTAGTAGCAATAAATTATATCTATGAGTTAATTTGGTTCCCAAATGACTCCTTTGAGTTGAAAAGGTTTGGTAGACTTCAGTATGGGGTAATCCTTGCTGCTACTTGAAATGATTGCCTTGAAGGTTAATGCTGTAGTCCGGACTGTATCACCTCAACCAACCGATCGGTGATGCTGCTTGCAATGTCTGCCATGTAGCCCGGCCAATGAGTCCAAGGACAGTGAGTGGGAGTGATGAAAACAATTATGGTACTCAAGGTCTTTTTACGATTGTGTTGTGTTCCTACGACAATGACGCAACCGAACATTGTAGCAGTAGTATAGTCGAAATTACAGTCAATATTTGTATGAAAAACACATCCAGGCCAAAATACAAACTAAAATGAGAATCAAATGACTTGCATACTAGAACAGGCGCAAACTAGTTTACGTGCCGTTGGCAACCACGAAAGACTGTAGGTTGAAACTGTGGTAACCCGAGGGCCTCTTGTATTTTGTGTTCCGTTGTCAATCAGCAATCTTGAAGGAAGATGGCTACAAAAGAGAAATATTGGTCAAAGTGAAGAAGAATGCACACAGAGTGAGGTTATAAAACCCCAGTTTCAATTTGAGAATCCCGCTTACACTTTTTTAAAGATCCAAATAAAATGAAAAGGACATATGAGCACCCTTTGCTATAAGAATGTGCAATTTATTGCATTGTATTCAACCATTGCCAAGAGTTTTTGATTTTGTGGGAAATGTGTCCCTTTTGAATTCCTCACTCTTTCCTTGGTAGGTTTCCTCCCATCCTTCTGGCAACAGCTGTCGACTGTCAAGCAATGATGACTTTGATGGTGCGCTATACTTCTTGCCCGGGGCAACTTTTGCAACAATCGAAACATCGCTCCACTAATGGTGTAGACTTCAAGGTATTTGTGCAACGTGCACTTGAGCGCATTACGCTCACGCTCCAAACGCAGCCACCGATGGCCAACGCTCTCCGACAAGTTCCTGCAGAGCATTTTCCCAGTGTTTTGACACGATCCCAGTCAGCTTAGCCTCATTCATGCCATTCTTTTCATTCCTCTAATGCTGCCACGCTTCTGTTATTTGCATCCGTGTTTAGGAGCCTGTGCAGCATTAGTGGCCTCGACTGTCATGGCATCTTTTATTTGTATTTACAACGGGCCTTTCTTTGGAAATTATTTTTTTTTTTCCCCCCCGTACATTGTTTCTGTTGTGAAACAGATTCAAAAGCGACAGTGCTTTTCACCAAGTTATCACGCCCTCACCATTGTGCCACTATTTGTTGATGAATCCATCAGACAGCTACTTCTTTTTTAAAACAATTCTCTTTTACTTTTGAATGTTCTTTTTCTTTTTTCATCCAAAAGAGCGCGTTTGAGTGGCGGCAGAGGTGAGCCATTATGAAGATGTGTTGGCGGAGGGAGAAAATGAGCGAAAGCGGGTGAGAGTGGCTCCATAGCGCTCCATGAGTGGGCTGCTGTGCATTCTTTTTGCCTTATTCACTCGATGAGCGTGGGCGGCTAATTCGTGTTTGCATTCAGCAGGTTTACCTAAGGGGGAAATGTTTTATCACACTCTGTCTTTGAAATCGATGACTAATTATGCTCCTTTCTTCCTTACTGCCATTTTCTCCCCAATCCCTGCACTTATTCCTCCCTGCATGTTGCTGTTACAGTGTTTGATAGCAGACCTGCAAAATGGACGGTCACTATCAGAAATAGGGGTACAGTCAGAGTCGACTTTGCGTCCATCGAGAGATTCAGTGAGTCACAAACTGTGGTGCATGCACAGTGCCCTCCAGTGTAGGCGTGGGATTGAAAAAATAGTGCCTGTCTGTTATAACAATTACACATTTACATTTTTTTTGGTCTTCAACACCACTTAATTGCATAATTTCTGTAAATGGCATTATTTTCAGGGGATAGGGGTGGACCAACTCCAGTGTCGGGCGTTGCTTTTCGGACAGGCCTTCACTCAGCAAAACCATTTAATCTAATAACATGTCATAAGAACATACAACTTTAAATAAAATGCATCATACTTACCAGAGATGTTCATTATTTAAATACAAACGCCATCCTCTTTTGTTAGCAGAATTGAAATGTTGAGCTATGTAGTTATGTGGCCACTGGAAAAGTGGTAAACAAATCCTTTCCCGGTTTGAAACAACCCAGCCAACTACAAGCTTTGCCTGATTTATCCTCCAAATGTCCAGGTTTTCTTTTCTATTTTTGATGATTGCGACTTCGTCGTGTACTGCCGTCTGCGCCCGGATTCATGCAATGGCTCCCACTCAAGGGGACCCAATCAGTGGACGGAAAAGTGCTGACGTCCCCAAAGTATTCTAGCACTTCTAACCCTGTGTGTATATATATATATATATATATATATATATATATATATATATATGAAATCTGATTGGTTCAGATTCTTAAAAAAAATAGATTGTGTTGTTTCAATTACACGGTGCATGCAATCCTGTGTCTGAAGGCCTTGTGAAGTTTACACTAATATAGCATTACATACAAAGGTGGGCATTTTACTAAAGTTTGCCGGTACGTCATTTGTCATCCGTTAGCTGGCTACATACCCGTCCGTCATCCGTAAATCCGTCTATTTTTCAAGCCGAACCAAACTGTAATCGTCTGTTGGTCAGTCCCTCATGTTAACCGCACTTCCATCAGTAAACACAAAAATGTCTGCCAGTCCCTCTATCATCAATCCAGAAAAAAAGCGAAAAAAATTCCATTTCACAACCTCCTAACCCCACTCTTAACTCACAATAAGATTTTATAAAACTGTCTTTGTATTTAAAGCAACTTTATTATTTCTGACTGTTCTCAGTCAGCCTGAGTAACTCATGATTCTCTCTTTCGCGCATACCGCCAACAGCTCTACATATACATACAGTCAATGCAGTCTGGGTCGCGTTTCCATCTCTCTTCAGCAAAACGGGCGTCCGTCAATAGTGGACTGTGAGGTCCGTTTGGACTTGACCAGGTGTTTACACAGACGGATGAAAATCCACTTCCGTCCATGCTTAGTCCATCAGGTTTTTTTGTTTTTGTTTTTGTTTTTTTAAGTTTCCTGTCTAACGTCTGATGTCAGCAAAACGGTCGTCCATCATTGACGGATAAACGGACCGGTCCGTCAGTCAGACGGAATTCCCACCTCTGCTTGCATGGAAGCTGAAAGCTGATTAGATAAAAATAATAATAATAATAATAATAATGATAAACAACTCGAAGCTGCGCTGCCAAGATACATGACATTAAATGAAGACAAAAACAGTTGGAAATAAATGTATGCAATATTATACAAATAAGATTTTGATAATGTCTAGGCCAGCAGAGAAGGCCCTAACTGCACACTACTGACCAACTCATAACAACTGATTAATCAATAAAGAATTCTGCCGATTGTGTGGAATTGATTATTAATTTATAACCATGCTTTGGAGCAGTGAGGCAAGGTGGAGAGCATTACTTAGCGGCAAATGGCAGAGGCACTGTTAATTCAGCCTTCACTAGACTGCTGTACAAAGATGTTCAATATGACATAGGCTTTGGAAATGTGAGTGACATCCATGCAGACGTCAGTTATGGGAACTCCCCGAGGCATCATTATTCTGCTCAATAGGACATTGGAATTGAAACAGGAGCTTAGAACATTCCAAGTGAAAGTTCCCATTTTGTGTGTCAAATATCATAATACACAAAAATGGCATTAGCTATGATTTTTTTTTTAGGCAGCATTAACTGCTGAGTAAACAACAAAACAGGAGTTCAGAACTTAAAAGGGAAATAAAGAAATAACCAATAAACTATCCACATAATCATATTTCTGAGATGTGCATGATTAACAACTACATAACTTTATATAGATGGCTTGAAAGAGACGAAATTCTGCACAATCCACAAAATAATTAAAATCAATGAAGTGGATCTTTCATGCCTATCTTGATAAGGGTGCAGAAGCGGTACCTTGGAATGTACCAGCCCAGTGTTGAGCCACTGTACCCTTTAAAAGGCACAATGATGTACTTTTCTCTGTAATGTGAAAAATGTGTGTTATTCCATTCTCACATTCTCTCACAGAAAACACACAAAAGCCCAGGAGACCAGTGCCTGCATGGCCTTGGGAACTGAGGAGAACAGAATACTCTGAGGTCTGAGCAGAGTGGGATTGAGACAGTCAAAAAAAAAAAAAAAAGCAAAGAGAAAGAAGTGCATTCTCCCGACATGAGTCACCTCTCAGTGAAAGCTTTGTAATTTAAGCCACACATGGCGAGAAAGAAAGCGAGGGAAAGATGGAGAGACACAGGAGGAAAAGGTTAGTCATTGCCAAAAACAAAACAAACAAAAAAAAACATCAATATTTAACCGCAGTAGTCAACTGGGTGATCGTACCTGATCAACAATCCTGCTCATAGTAATTACACAAGTAGTAGTTAGGAGGACGATGTACAACAGTGTTGATTTGTTGGGTCATCTGACCATGAAACTTCCATTGTTGTAAATCTTTCTAACATTTTCGTGATTGACTTTGTTTTCATAGAGCCGCTCAGAGAAAACTGATCCACTAGAAAGTACATTTACATCAAAACAATCTGTCGGCAGAGGTTTCATCCGAGGGTAATCCTGGACTGTGATGCATGATTTGAGGGTGCCGGGCCAGAACCAGCTGTGAGACGGACCAGAACGCCGCTGACAGGACAGATCCGCCTCGACTTGTATGGAATATGTTCAAAAAATGTCTCACATTTCCCTAATAACTGCAACCACTTCAGGTCTATTTTATTGCCAAAATAAAACGGTGCTCCAAAAGGACAGCAGTTCATTGCTTTTTAATTACCATTTATCCTGGAGAAGTACAAGTGCAGCTCATGGAATCTCCAAGAGGAATTCTCTCAAGAATCATTAGCCTTTTTCACAAAATGAATGCAACAGAGCCATATGAGATACAGCATTTACTCACTTGTGTCTTTCACGGAGAACACAGCTGTGTGTGAATTCACAAATTGACAACGTCAGCGCTAGCAGCCATCGTAACATATCAAATAGTTTTCCGACGGCGACAATGGCTTTCAACGCTACCCTTTCACACAGGTGTCGTCCCGCCGCCTCAGATATGGCTCCCAGATTGACTCTGTCTCCCCATTTCGTGTTGCTGCTTTTGATACAGATACCAAGGGAGGATGCAAGGGTAATTTTTGCAAAGCCAGGCAGTGTGAAAAGTCAACACGAAAGAGACAGTTTCAATTTCTAAACTGAGATGGGCATTTGACTATATTTCCTGGATAGACGATGGGGAAGAGTAATGATCAAATAAAGAAATAGCATTATTTTAAATATTTAGGACAGCAGAATATCTCTATGAATGTTCTGAACTTTTGTGATTCCTGTATCAAACTGAGCAGCAATGATCCAGTAGAGGCTAGTGTTGATGGAGTAAAACCAGAGATGGCCACTTTACCCTTTTTTGCCAGTCTGTGCTCATTATTTTAGGAGGATAACGAACATCTTCCACTTCCAGGTCATAGCTTTCAGTGTACGGCAGAGGGCATGACCTGTCAGGTTTGGATAGATTTTTCCATGATCCGTCAGGTTTTGATACATTTTTACAGTCTAGAGATGTCTCAGTCAAGGACATACTTAGCATTTGAAGGGATACGTTTTGGATAAGGATAAGGCACCATGCTGCAATCGGGTTTGTTTTCTCTTTTTTTCCTCTATCAAACGTTTTATCAAAGGCATTTTCTATTGATCGATACCAATAGAAAATGCCTTTGATAAAACGTTTGATAGAGGAAAACACTTATCTCCAATTTTGGAAACTTTTCTAATTTTCCCTTTAATGCGATGTCTGTACATGTTTCATGTAAAAATAAGAAAATGAAAACAAATGGAGACAAGTGTGCTTCACATGACTGCGACGATATATAGTGTCAACAGTATTGTAAATGAGAGAAATATGATCAAGAACTTTGATGACGGTAATAATTACAATGTGTACAGTGTTAAACAAGAACAGTGATGTGTTATCAAGTTGCATAACCGTCATCGTCGTCGTCATCAAGCAATTGTTCTTGCTGTTGGAAGATGAAAGTGTGAGCTCAGATAAAAGTTTTTTTTTTTTTTAATGTCAAATTGACAACAATTTGCCCCTCCAAGCAGCTGCTAAAACTGCATTTCCACATGGTACAATGTTTTTAACGTTTCTGGAAACGTGGGATCAATAAAGGCATTCTTATTCTTATTCTTAAAATCCTTATGCAAGTGCTCAATGTGCTGTTTCCTCTAAAACAAAAAGCTTACAACATTCAGCGCAACACACGCTTTTTTGACAATTCAAGACAACTCAAAGCCGGTCCAAAACTGGCCCGGTCGCGGAAAAATGTATGTTTTGCCGCCAGAGCAAATACTCGCTGTTTGCGCTTGCTGAAGGGGCATTCATTACAATCCAGCGGGCGCCACAACCCCTACCTCCCCAAATGTTCGCTTTGTGATGTAGAGATGTATCCAGTTTGGATAGAAGGGGCATCAAGCTCTGAATAAGTTTCATCTACCTATTCCCCGAACCGTCCCTTAGTCCCAGACCACATCCGCACCCTTGCAGGCATTTAAAGGATTTGAAAACCTGTTTTTAGGTGTGACCACTTTGGTCAGGTGTTAGGCTGAACAGGTGGCCCGCTCTGTAAGTCATGTGGTACCATGTCCTGCTTCACGCCTCGCCTACCCTCCAACGCCAGCTACTCTTTAATTCACCGCCTGTATTTGAGCACTCATGCACAAAATTTTCAAAAAGCAAGGCACCCGGTCCACTTGACAGCTGGTGTTTTTGAAAAAAAAAAAAAAAAAAGGTCAGTAGGCCTTACTTGGGTCTTTTTCTTTTGCGCTTGAGGAACAAAAACAGAGACACATGTCGTGAGTCACCGCAGTGTCACGATGATCCATCAGAATAAAAAAAAAAAACAATGTTCCATGTTGGCGGAAATGCTCCCGTTTTTACAACCGCTGCATCACTCGGGGAAGCAGAAGGAAATTAGAAGAAAAAACACTATTTATTTTAATGACACATTAAAGTTAAGAAACTCCCAGTGCACCTCCTTGGTAACGAGAAATAAGGCAGTGTGTCCCCGCCCCCTTTTTTTTTTGCGTAGTTAAATCTTCACCCAATAAATTCAAAATCTCAAATTGTGTCACTCACAGGGTAGCAAATGTTCTAACAAATGGTGCTCCAGCTGGGAGACGAGGCTTGACAGAAGCAGGCAAGCAGATAAATGCTCCAGTAAGCAACACCTCCCTAAAAATCCATGTGATATAGTTGTATTCTTGATGAATTATTAATATTATGTTACATTTTCAAAAGTTGGATAGAGACAACATTAAAACCATGTCCATTCCTAAACACATGCAAAACCAACTCAAAACAGTGAAATATGCATACCAAGCCAGTAAAGAACGTTGTAAAGAAACCTTGCGTTTTTGATTGTCCTTCTGAACAATTTTGGGAGAAGTCACCCCCAACATTTTCTTTACAATTCTATGTTCTATGCAGCCCCACTGGTCAAAACAGCATTTTGATTAATATTGCATTTGTGGAATATGAGTTAAGTAGTGAAATCCACCCATTTTTGTCCATCTCAGGGGGCGGCCATTTTACCACTTGTTGTCAACCGAAAATGACATCACAGTTGCTCAGGGCTCAGGTAAATACCAATCATGACTCAGCTTCAGAAAACAGGTGAGCCAACTGTGATGTCATTTTAAGTTGACATAAAGTGAGAGCGCCCCGAGATGGCGAAAAATGGGTGGATTTTTTTGCTTTATTCATATTCCATAAACACAATATCAAACAGAATGCCTTTGTTTCGACTAGTGCAGGCACATATTATTGTAAAGACATTTTGGGGGTTGACTTGCCCTATAAATGTTTATTTTGTCAGAGAAGTCAAACGTGTGCATTTTTAGTTCATTTGTTGAATATACAAAAAACAAAATTATTTTCGGGGAACACAATATAACCAAATAGTGTAAACAAGGGATGGGAGTAGTAGGCCTAATGATTCAATTGATTGAATTGTGTTAAATTGATTGTGTCTTGCCACAATTGAGGCAAAATCGAGTGCACTACCTGGCTGCTACCAGCAGAGACGACTTTGATTCAGTGAACAATTTTGCCATCTAAAAAGAACAACATAATGTCAACCATGGGAATGGAGTTACACCCATACAGACTTTCAGGCATTATTACTGTGCTCACCTGTAGGACAATGGACCACTGGAATTGAAACACAGAAGTTCAGAACATTCAAAGAGAAATTTCCCCAGCCTAATAAAAAAAAGAAAAAACAAACAAAAAAAAAACGAATGGTTTAATGGATTGATGTCTATTGTCAAAGGAGATTGTGTAGTGACAATTTTCTGCTTAAGACAACATCTTGGAGACAGTTCAGAGCATTTCAAGATAAATGTTGCCGTCCAACTCAAAATAATAAATATCTAAGGCACTTTGTCAAATGCAGTGTTACTCAAATAGTCAGTGTCTTGCAATCAGGTGCATTATATTTATTATAGTGCAATAAAACTATTTTTCAATAACATTTTAACATTTTTATCACCGTCATTTCCTGTGTCCTACATGAGAGCGTCAGGGCTTGCCTTGTGATGTTTGCGACACAGATAAGGACAAAAGATGAGCGAGCCGGTGGTGAGGATTGTTCGAGCGTGACTGTGTAATACTTTATCACCTGTGTGCACTTTGATACAGTTTCACTGACAGGCCATCAAAGCCGCCCGCCACTGTAATTTTGCTGCGTGGGGGCCAGCATCGTTGCCCCTCTGCCCTGTTGGACCTAAACCCGCTGTTCCGCATTGGCACTTGATTTTCCTTCCAGCAGCGTCATGGGAGAAATGTCCACTTTCCATATTTGGGATTTCCCTCACGTAGTTGGTCAGAGTCCTTGCTTCGTCACACAGAAATGCCGCATTATTATTGGGACTGTATCCAGTTGCACTTCCTTTTCCTAGCTGCGTGGATTCCAGTCATGGTTTTAAACAAAAAGCTGTATTCCACTTAAATTATTTGTGGGGTTTTTTTCACTTAATGACATTTCAATTAATGTCTTTCACTTTCAAAATGATTGATCAGTTCATTGATTTTCCGTTTGCTATTTCAAGAAACTGGGGGAATCTTCCTTCCAAGTGTTCTGAACGCCTTGTATCGAGTATAAGAGAATAACACTGCCTTAGTGTGAAGGTAATTCAGTACCACATAGCTAATGTCATGTTGTTCTTCTTTTGACAGCAAAGTCGTTGAGACCAGATCAACAGCACCACTGCTAGTTGCACATCAGTAGCGCACTCCATTTTGCCTCCAGTGCTTCAACACGTCATTGATCAACAATCAGTTCTACTCAATCGACAGATCGTCATGCAACGGTATGAACATTTGATTTCATGATCAAAATTATCACAGCTGTCAATATTGTCACAATATTATTCAAGTTTGCTGATAATTATAAAATATACATATAATTGGCATTCCTATATCCATGTTATTTTAGATTACTATTATATAATATACAGTAATAAAAAAATAAATCCACAAATACTTTATGCCCACACTTTGGCTTGTAGCCCCAATGTAGGCACAAAAATATATAGGTCACTGTCACTATATATTATTTATTCAAGCGTTTATTCATCCAGGTATTCGGTCACTTCATTTGCAAATCCGACCTGACACTTGATTTGTCCTCCACCATGTTTTCGCGTGGAAAAATTGATTATGTTGTATTGTCACACATATGCATCTGACTTCTCGTGGGACTTCCAATTGTGCATCAGATAATCAGACAATAAACATTTCTGACATTTTATTGCACTTTACTGGTAAATCGTTTACTTCTACTATCGTTACATGTAACACACAAACTCCACAAATTAGTTATGATTTGATCAAGAGAGAAGTTTAGTCACGTTCTGATGCCGCTATTTGAAGGGATTTCTATGGCTGCATTGACCTTGCATGGTTCAATTGACAAAATACCAATCCATTTTTTTTTTTTGCTCTCAAGTGTTCACTGTGATTATGGCAAGTTTAAATTGAAAAGAAATCTACTGGTAACTGATTCAGACCTCTTCCAAAAGTATGTAAAAATCCAAAACGTATCGGATACCCTATGAGCTAATACAAGGGGAGCGTAAACGCAGACACTGGATATACCCATTCAATGCCTGACATACACCAATCGGTGACGTATATACAGTATACAAATAAACATTTTAAAAAACACCCACTGTAAATCGAAAATTCTGTGAAAGCATATTTTGTTACCCACGATGTGAATATTGTCGCTGTCATGTGAAAAACACATCTTCATTTTTTTTTTCATTTTATTTTTACATGAATGGTGTTTCCGCGTTACAGACATCGCATTAATGTGAAAATTAAAAAAGTTTCCAAAATTGGAGATAAGTGTTTGTCACAGGACAGCGACGATATGGTACTTCGTGGGTCCATCATTAAATGAGCAAAATAATGTTGCGGTTACCCTTATTTAAGTAAATCAATGGCCCAGGGCAACAAAATGCTGCGTTATTTACATATAATGAATTACTTGAGACATTGCCACCGGAGTCACTTGTAATTTTGGCGTCAACAGGTGTGTTGCTTTCTGTGTTACATGAATGTAAACACAGACATATCACACTTGAAATGTACATAGAGATAATCAGTCCAAAAATTAGATATAGGCATTCAATCAAACACACTTAGACCTGAAGTGTAAATCCATTCGATGTAAAAGAGTGTCGTGTAGGTGTGTCATAGCTTTCCATAGATAAAGCGACATTGATGTTGGCTTTCAACGATGTAACATTATCACTCTTGGTTTTCGTTCCACTGATGGCTCAGCTCTGCTGATAAGGCTCCAGACGACAAATGTTGTTCATTGGCAAACGTGACCCATGAGCCGGGAGCCGCGGCGCTCGACGTTGGCCGTCTAATTGCCGACATCAAAGGGAACTTTCGCAAGCCACGTGACATCACGCGTCAATGGCATCGACCCGAGCTCCATGACCTCCAAAAGTACACCAAATAACAACCTGTGCACCGATGAAAGCATGACACAGCTTTTCAGCAGGGAATTCAAATACACATCCACTGCTTTAAGAACATGCAAATTAAAAGGGCTCGGGTACATGAATGAAAAGAAAATATTCTGCTTAAACTTTATCAGTCAAAAGCCTTTCAAGGCAGAAGGACCTTGAAAGCACACAAGCATTTCAGGAGCACTCTTTTCACAGAGACAAGGTCTCGGCGCAGCGGAGAAAAGCTGTAATAGAAAGGAGATGTTGCAGCTTATTTTCCCCCTCAAACAGAAAAGTCACATACTTGTGAATAAAAGGCAACAAGGCTGCAATCATGTCTCTCTGAAAAGGCTGCCAACCTTTGCCCTTGCATATCTCTTATAGGCAAGAGAGGGAAGGAAACTCATTTAAAAAAAAGTATATTTTCAACCTTTGCCTCCCTTTTCACTTTTTTCTTTCCATTCTTTTTTGGACCCTACCATCGACTTCTTGTCTGCCACAGCGCCTTCTCAAGGCCGTGAAACCACGTGACAATGTGCCGTCAATCCATCCATGTCAGCTATTTGAGCAAGAATTAGCGACTAAGACAGAGGTATTGTTTCCCACGGTGAACACTGAGGGGTTACCGTAAGCGCGGGAGTAGTTTCGATCCATCAGGTAGGTCGGGTTTCTCTTAACGCGGCTGCATACCTGTGCGAGTGAATGTGTGGCCGTGACAACAAATATGTGTGCGGATGCATTTGCATTCCTGCATGGAGGACATGTAAAGGAATCCAATCACTTTTCAGGATGGAGAACGCAGAGACCTCAACATATTTTCACAAGATTTTAGTTGGAAATCGCTAAGCGCTGTTTTTCATTCATAATATAAACAAAATCCATGACAAATTTAGTGACAAAAAGAACATATTCTTGCAGTCCGAAAACAACTCTATACAGTCCTTAACAAATGTATGACATCACTACCCATTGTAAATTTTATGCCACGGCTTCCCTAAATTAACAACGGTAATTGGTTAATAGACAGGTATGCAAAAGCTCTTGAACACAAATAATATTTTCAATATTAAAACATCATAATTGTGCTCCAGGAAATTTAAAAATCAATTGTTCTACGAAAAAAAACCCACCAACAACAACAGAGCACATTATTTGTTGGTTAAGATTTTAAATTAAAAAAATTATCTAAGTTTTTATGAAATGAAAAAAAACATTGTGGTTGTTATGCTTGATTCATTATTGCTACTCAGTAAAGTCCAGGGAGCTGGAGGTGGCTAAAACTTGGCTCTAAAAAGGTTTATTCCATTTGAAATTATCCAGAATTACAGATAGTTATCAAGTGAGTAGTACTGATTAGAATATATGTATGCAGATCTGAATGAATTATGTTTATTGTAACTGATCTTTAAAAAACGTTATAAATATGAAAAAAAAAACAACAAAAAAAAAAAACGGCTGTGTCAATGACATAGATGTGCTGGCTCCCGTACCCCCCAAATAGCCATTTAGTTGGGTCGTTAGTCCAAGTGCCTCTTGGCTGTTAGCAGAGCTGGGCGCTTTACCCTTTTTTGTTGTGTTGCCAAGGGCAAAGAGCTTTCTACCTTGGCAGAAACAGGCAGCTGGCTCTGGCCCCCAGACCAGAACTTTGTAAACCCATTTGATTGGATGAAGAACGATCAGGGTGAAGGCCCATGTCTCGTACGCACTTGCATGGAGTGCATAACGATTAATGGAACTATTTGAGCGCACCACAGCAGTATAAAAGAATCAAATGAAAGTATATTGTACATTTATTGGGACTATCAACGAGATGCAACTCACCACTGTGCACTCCTCGTAGCTCTGACTGACGCTACGGCGGGATTTTTTTATTTTTTTATTTAACAAATATAGATAAGAGTACAACATAGTAATCAGGCATTCCAATTAACATCTTTGCATACATACACAAAACTATCAAAAATACAATTTTACATTAAAGCAAATAAGAATTACAATAAAATAAAATAAAAATAATTCACCTTTCAAAACAGGGATATCCGTGAGTTACTCTTTAAACATTTCTGCGTGTATGGTAATTATTGATTTACATTTGTTATTTGATAGATCAAGAGACTTAAAATAATTATCTACGTCAATCAAAAATAATTTAAATAACGGGGTAGAAATTTGAAATTTACATTTATGGATGTGAAATTTTCCCAATAAAACATATAAATTAACAATAGTACACAGGTTTTTTCTTTAGATTCAAATAAAGTAATAATTTGTTTACTATTCAGCGTAATCTTGTACGTAGTTTTACACAATATATAGTTCTCAAACTCTTTCCAAAATGTAGCACTTATGGCTCAATCAAAAAATAAATGAGTAACACTTTCAGGTACAGCATTACAAAAAGAATTATTATCTTATTATCAACAGCTGTAAAACGTGAAATATATATATTAGTTGGGTATATATTATGTAGAATTTTTAAATGTATTTCTCTAACTTTATTTGTAATGAGGAATTTAAAAGGAACAATCCACGCTTTACTCCAATAATATTCCTAAATTGAGCATTCAAAAAAAATTCTCCACGAGGCATAATATGTTTATTGGTACATTTACTACTTAGAATGTCAATACCATTAATGGAGAGATGATTAATAATTTCAGGTTGCTCGTTTTGTTTCTTATAACCTTTCATTAATTCTATTATTCCACTTGGAATGGACTTTATGACAGAGTGAAATTCTTTAAATTTAACAGGGAATGCTTTTTCCACTAAATAGTCTACATAACTAAGGAGTTAAGTAAATCCTCCACAAAAATAATGTTTTTATCAATCCAGTTTTGCATATAAAGTGATTTGTTCCTTTTAAGAATACATTCATTGTTCCAAATAATAGATTTATGTGGGGCAAAATTATGTGAGTGACACATATTCCATGCTAACAGATCTTGTTGATAAAATGTTGACAATTTAACAGGTATTTTCACTACATTATAGTTGCAAGACAGTAAGAATTGAAGACCTCCTAAACTATTGAAAATATTATATGGGATAAAATACCATAAGGATCCTGGAGTTTTTATACATTCTTTTAGCCATTTAACTTTAAATATATATTTTAAGTCCATAAAGTCCAATAATTCAAATCCACCTTTGGCTTTTGGCGCAGACAGTAGAGTCTTCTTCGGATGATAATGCTTATTTTTCCATACAAAATTAGCAAACAACTCTCAAAAATAAACAAACCTTTGATAATTGTTCTTGATATATAACGAAAGTATTTCCACCACAATTAAAAAACAAAAAAGGAGATATTGGGAAACCTTGGTGAACAGACCTCGAAACCGGAAAGAGTGTTTGGATATAGCATGACACAGCTATCAAATCCTTTATAAAACATTTCAACAGTTGAAAAGTTTTAGAGCTTTAAATAAAAAATAGTGTTCCACCGTGTCAAAGGCTTTGTAGAAATCAAGAAAAATTATAAGAGAGTCCTCGTCAATATAATCAGAGTAATCTAGTAAATCAAGTACAAGTCTTATGTTTGAGCTAATATGGCGATTTGACTTGAATCCAGTTTGGGTTTCACTTTCATCCAGACCTTTTTTTAATCTTTTAGCATATACCAATGAGAGAATTTTATAATCTGTGTTGAAAAGCGTAATAGGTCTCCAATTTTCTATCAGAAGATGATCTTTATCAGGTTTAGGTAGTAAAGTTATTACACCTTGTTTCATACTCGTGTACATTTCTTACTTAACAAAGCCTTCTTTGAATAAGGCGAATAGATGATCTTCAATAAAATATCCCAAAAATGTACATAGAAATCCAGTGATAGTCCATCATTTCCTGGGAATTTATGTTTTTTTCATTCCATGAATAGCCTCAGATATTTCCAATTTGGAACTTGGTTGTTCACAGCATAATTCAAAGTGTTCTGAGATTGTCGGTAAAAAATCTTTAACGAAATCAATGAATTTATCACAATCACTGATACAAGAGTTTGATTCATATAAAGAAGCATAAAATTCTCCAACATATTTTGAAATGTCTAAATAATTGGTGGTTATGTAATCCTTTATTTTAAGGGCTGAAATATTATTTCATTTTTGATTACGTTTCTGCGGAGCAAAAAAATAACTAGAACTTATCTCGCCAAATTCCATCCATTTGGCTCTAGACCTTAGAAAGGCTCCTTTAGCCATATTAATATATGCAGCATATATTTCCTCTTTTAATTTTTTCAATTCAATCACTTCATCCTCTGATAGATGATCTTTTTCCCAAAAATAATTTAATGCATTCATGGTATCAATTTCTTTAGTTGAATTAGCTTTTTTAATTTCCTTACTTCGTCTCATTGCTATTTCTCTAACTTTGAATTTAAAGTATTCCCATCTTTGTATTGGATTCATTTCAATATTCTGGAGTATCTGTCCTGCAATTTTCTTGACCATACCACAAAATATTTTGTAATTCAATAAGTTATTATTTAATTTCCAGAAACCACGCAATTTACTTTTTCGTTTAGAACAACCCAAAAAATAGTAACTAGTAATTTTATTGTGATCAGATAGTGGCGCAAAATCATGAGAAGATTCCGAAGACGCTACGGTGGGATGCAAGTGCCACACTGTGTGCTGTTGCGTCACTTCCGCCATAATTTTTATATATATATATATATATTAGGGGTGTAACGGTACACGCGGGTGTATTAATACGTTTCGGTATGGCATGTTCGGTTCGGTCCACTTGCGTTCGGTTCGGTCCACTTATTAGCGCGAATTTACGCACAGGTGCTTCTGACGGTTGCACGCGGGAAAGGAGGGTAGTGGGACAACAGTGAGAGCCAGAAAAGAGCCAGAGCTCGAAGGTCCCCCCGTACACTGCGGTCTCCTGTTTGGGAGCATTCTGGCTGTCCTGTTAAAATCGCTGATGGGGTAAGGTACATGGTTGAGTCCGAAAGTTGTGTGCCGATATTGCTACATGAGATGGGTGGCAGGTAGCACGTCTAACATGCACGGCATCATCCAACTGTGAATGTTTCTTAGACGAGGGAGCAAAAACGTCAAACTTAAATAGCGAGATTTATCATATTGTAGCGTCTTCCAGGAACACGGCGTCAGGCATTGTTTAATCATCATGTTTTTATTAATCCAAGTACAACAGCTCGCGCTTTTCTTTTTCCGCTGCTCCACTCGCTTGCCGTACGATGAATTCATGAACCTCGGAAACATCACAACTCAGCAACACACAAATCCGACCACAACACAGATAACCCAATTCGTTACAATATGCTGTTGAACATTCGAAGATTTTAATGCCTAAAAAGTGTACACAATTTCATAAAGACTTCTTAAAGTTACTGTATTTTTTTCATTATAATTTGTATATAGTTAGCAACAATTGTAACTGTTATTGTATGTATTTTTTTTCATCACAAAAAGTGTATATATGTACTGTAATGACAACTTGGCTTTAACTTGAATACTTAGATGTGTCTAGGCTGTTGCTGCTGAGCGCTTAAAGGTTTCAGTGTCTTAATAATTTACTAAATTAAGAGATCTTTATTGTTAGTGTATTTTTTATTCTGTTGTAATTTCTTAGAATATCACCCGAATGGTTCGTGTTTATTTATTTTTTCGAAAAAAAGTAGTTTACTTGTCATCTTTTCAAAATAAACATTATTGTATTTTTAAAAAAAATCTGTTTTTTTGTTTAGCGAACCGTTACACCCATAGTGTATGTGTATATATATATATATATATATATATATATATATTATATATATAAAATCAACTCAAAACTGCTACCCTGCCCCAGGCCAAGAGGGGGTGCTCAGGGTTAGCGCATGCAATGAGTCACTACCATAACAAAAGCTACAAGAGCTAACCATTCGATTCCATTCAGAAGCCATTTCGAAAAAGTTAAACATTTCCTTGTGGGAAGAAAAACTTTTAAAACGATTGGTGTACATCTGGAGAATGTTTGGTGAATGTTTGCGACCTTGAACGACCCCTGACGAGAAATGAACATATGCTACCTTCGACAACAATCAAAAACCTTTGACCCTCGAAAGCTGAAGGCACACCTGTGCAATAATAATGCTGTCTAATCATTCATTCATTCATTCATTATCCATACCGCTTATCCTCACAAGGGTCGCGGGCGTGCTGGAGCCTATCCCAGCTGTCTTTGGGCAGTAGGCGGGGGACACCCTGAATTGGTTGCCAGCCAATCGCAGGGCACACAGAGACAAACATCCGCACTCACAATCACACCTAGGGGCAATTTAGACAGTCCAATCAACTTACCATGCATGTTTTTGGAATGTGGGAGGAAACCGGAGTACCCGGAGGAAACCCACGCAGGCACGGGGAGAACATGCAAACTCCACACAGGGAGGCCGGAGCCGGGATCGAACCCACGACCTCTGAACTGTGAGGCGGACGTGCTAACCAGTCGACCACCATGCTGTCTAATCAGCATCTTGATATATCAAATTTGAGGTAGATCGATTCAGAAAAAGAGTGCTCACTCACAGATTTACACAATTTTTTGAATATTTGAGAGAAATAGGCCTTTTGTGCTTTGAATATTTAGACAAGGTCTTAGATCTTCAGCTCAAGAAAAATGGGAGCAAAAACAAGTGTTGCATTTTATTTTTGTTCTGTATATAAATGCTTCGTTTTCTGTTGTCAGCCATCACTAATTAAAAGCACAGAAAAATAATAGCAAACATTTGTTGGAGAAATTACAGGCACATAGCGAAAGTGTTTTATACAACAAACAAAATTGCAGTGTCAACTGGTCATTCACACAATTGAATTGTTTATCTGTTCTAATTGCATTCCGCTTGGAAAGCCGCCACAAAGAACATCTTCCTCCAGCTGCTATTCTTTGTGCAAGGACAGTAAAGTGCACGCAGAGATGTGATGGAAACCTTGGACTCTCACATTACCATATGAACATCTTCGCTTAAAACCACAATACGTTGCAATAAATAAATAAATATTAAATAAAACTACCCATCTTTTAAAAAATGCATTGATGACACCCCGGCTTGTACTGAAGAAAATGTTATTTCTCTTGTTGCCATAGCAACCTTGGCTCAGCTACTTTCACTTCACAAGCCCGCCAAGCAAAAAAATCTCAATGCTAATGAGAATTCATCGCAAGATCAAAACTATTCCAATTATACAACCATTATTAACGGTAAAGTACCAGTAAGTAATGTAACTTGAACACATTAACTTACTTTTGTAACACATCTTAAAAAAACATCAAACAAAAAAAAAGTCAATACAATCTTTATATGTATATATTTCTCTGGTCTTTTTTGTCTTGCATGGTGTTGTCATGCATGGTTTTGGAATGCTGGAGGAAGCCTGAGCACCCACAATTCAAATCCAAAGCACAAGAAATCTGAGGGAGACATACGAACCACATGTGCACCATGCTGCATAGATAGATAGATAAGATAGATATCTCTTTGGTGGGTAAAATAGATTTGGTAGCTTCATGAGGTTTTTCATACCTTTCCACATGTTGCTTGTTATAACTTGTGAAAGGTAGAAAAAGAAGTTCAATTCATCCCCCACCGCCCACCGTCTCATATAAACACGCACACACGCATTCATGCGCACATGTGTTGTGGCTCATACAGTACATAATGTTAACCGAAAAAAAAAATGTTTTTATATTTTATACCTGGTAACAAATTTAGCAGATGATAATGGTAATATTGCGTTTAAGTTGCCAGCATAGGGCTAGCAAGCTATCCCTTAGCGCTCCTCCATGATAACCAGCAGTCCGGTTGATTTTGATAGCGTGCATGTTTTTTTTTGTAAATCTAAATCTAAATGTAAATCTTGTGTTCGCATAAAATGTAAATAGGTAAATGCAGTTTTACATTGCCTCAAGGGGGAGAAAATGCCAGGCTTAAATAAGCTTTATCTTCTGCCTGTGCCATTCTGTCATGGGACAGTCTGGGAGTCAGACTGACAAGGAGTACACAAAACATTCAATAAATGACGAATACCAAAATAGGAATGCCTGTCTTTCACAAAACCCATCTGATCAGTGGACATAACATATGGCAAAGCCTCTTTTAAACGATGCGCCCATACTTTTGCCAAAATTTAAGAATCACAATTCAGAAGTAAGACTGGCCTATAAAATGAACACTCTAAGGCAGGGGTGGGCAATATTTCAAAGGGGTCACATGATAATCTGGAACGCTTGTCGAGGGCCAAGCCAACATGCTAACCTCAATTGTGTTTAGTTTACTTTCAATGTATTTAGAAAAAAACAATTGTCTTGATTCAATAAATTGTTCCGTGTGCATATGGTAGCTACATATTATTATAATTAGAAAACACACATTTTAAACAAAACTATAAGTGGCCCATTATAATTACATCTTTACAAGTGGGGTGCTAGTGAAGGTTGGTCGAAGTTGCTGGACGGAAACGCTAATGGAAGCCCGTTTAAAATCATTGGTCAGGCCGGACAAAAAGGTGGATAGACAGACGGCGGAAGGGATACAAGCAGAAGGCGTTAAACGGACCGCGAAATTTTAGTAAAATGCCCAGCTCTGCCCGATACTCTATGTATCTATTAAATTGAACATCTGTGTTCAGTTTTATCAGGCCAAATCTTCTGGGCCCTCTTCCCTTCACTGTGCAGGAAATAAGAATGTTGTCAACATTAGGGCCGCGATTTTTTGTTAGTCTCTTTTTAGAAAAATTGTTGGTAGATGAGTCGGAAAAGTCGCAAAGTATAGCAAAAACCTAACTAAGATGGCAACACTGCAGACGCAAGTCGTAGCTCAAGCTCGCTACCTCGCCTGTACTGGCATTCACACCTGCACATTAAATAAAAGCACAATTTTCAAAATAAAAGGATTGCATGTTTTTCATATTGCATTGACTTCATGGTCACTGTGAGGACCAGTCATAGACTGTGGGTTGGGCCGGATGTGGCCCCCGGACCGTGCTTTGCCCAGGATCGCTCTAAGGGGTTCTTATACTTTTTCGGGAGCAAAGTTATACGAGCCTGATTCAGAGTGTTATGAAGAGACCCTGTAGTAAAAGAATCTGTACATGCGGTTGCAAAAACTGGAGTTGTCGAGAAAATGCAGCATAGAACTCAATTGACAGGCTACCCAAACCAGGAGATTCACGGTGTTGCAATGATCTAATTGCTTCCATTATTTCCTGTTACTCTATTGACCTGGTCTCGAGACAAAGTTGGAATCAGCAAATCTCCAAAAAACTTTGAAATAGAGGGGTCACAAGAAGTCTCAGCGTTGTAGAGAACCTGGCAATAACGTTGAAATGTATCATTAATTCCTAGCTGGTCAGTGACAGTCTTACCATCTTGGGCTAATTTGCTTAGCTGGCACCCTTCAGCTGATTTGCTAGAAATTTCACTGCGCGTTCCTCATGTTCATAAATATCACTCATATGTTTAAGAAGGAGATATTCAATTGAATGCGTACGAAGTACTCTGTACAAAGCCTTAATTGTTCTTTGCATAAATGTGAGAAAGGGGATTGTGTAATCCTATTATCTAGATCAGCTATTTGATTTTCCAGCTTCAGAAAACAGGTCTTGACTTCCGCTTTAAAGACCAAATGCGAAGTAATTTCAGAAAATGCCAGATGAAATCTAAGTAAAGTAATTAAACATTGTACAAAAAATAAAGCATGAATAAAATAATTTCCGGCGGCACGGTGGTCGACTGGTTAGCACGTCCGCCTCACAGTTCAGAGGTCGTGGGTTCGATCCCGGCTCCGGCCTCCCTGTGTGGAGTTTGCATGTTCTCCCCGTGCCTGCGTGGGTTTCCTCCGGGTACTCCGGTTTCCTCCCACATTCCAAAAACATGCATGGTAAGTTGATTGGACTGTCTAAATTGCCCCTAGGTGTGATTGTGAGTGCGAATGTCTGTCTCTGTGTGCCCTGCGATTGGCTGGCAACCAATTCAGGGTGTCCCCCGCCTACTGCCCAAAGACAGCTGGGATAGGCTCCAGCACGCCCCGCGACCCTTGTGAGGAGAAGCGGTATGGATAATGAATGAATGAATGAATAAAATAATTTCCATTTCGTATATTTGACAAAATCAGTTTTTCCGAAGTGAGAGGCTGACGAGCCCGAAATCGGATGTGTGACGTCATTAGATGAATAACCATAACAGCACTCAATGGGGAAAGTCATGTCATGTCATCTTCCAAACCGCTTATCCTATATAGGGTCGCGGGGAGTTGCTGGAGCCTATCCCAGCCGTCAATGGGCGAAGGCAGACTACACCCCGAACTGGTCGCCAGCCAGTCGCAGGGCACACATAGACACTGTCACTGAGCGGGAATCGATCCCACGCTGCCCGCACACAACTCAGGCGTGTGTACCACTACACTATCAGCGGACTTCAATGGGGAAAGTGTACAAAGCCATTCAGAAACGGACTCAGAAAGCGATATTTTGAATTTATCTGAGAGGAGATCCAGGTGTTTGAAGAGCTGGAGGAGGAGGAGGTTGTTGGCGTAATGCATGTTGGTACATGTACATGTACGAGCCAGATGCTGCAGGATGATGAAAACATTGTGCCTGAACGAGCGGACATGGAGTGGAGACGAGACCCACTGCCACTGGAAGAATTGTAAGCTGAATAGGCTTTGATTATTAGCCTAGCAATATTGTTTGAAATTTGATTCTGTGCCGTGCTGTAAATTACACACAATGAGAGCCACGTACGTCATAGTGGGTTGGTGTCCCACATTGTCAAATTAGTGTTTTTTCTTGTCACGTTGTGATAGTACAAGTAAGCACAGCTAAGGTAGATTTAATAAATCATAAAATGCAAGTGAATCTATAGTAACATTGACTTAATTGGCAGTTTTCAAAGAGGACGTGGCATTTTCATTCATCAGTCATGCCAGCTCATGCGTAGAGCGTTGGCTCCGGTGTGCTGCTGCTTTTTTTTTTTCTTTTCCCCCCAATTGTGTCACGGGTTGAAATATCGCTCTCTACCTTTATATTTTCATTTTTTACTATGTTTACAATTTCTTGCAGCTAGTCGAGAGTTGTAAATGAGACGTTTTGTTTCAAGTGTTTATTGCAGAATTGAACAAGTGTGCTGTTGAACAGTTTCTTGTGACGAATCTGCAGACAGGATAACAGAAAATGACTGGACTGGCATTACCCGAACAGCCACAGCTGGAATCGGGAGCCAGTTAATGTGGAATGCAGTTGAACTGTAACACAAACTGGTCCATTTACGTGCTCTATTCTTATCTTTTGGCCACTCAAACTACTGTTGGCCTGAATGTGAACAATGCATTGCCCGACGGCGCCGAGGCATTTCGCCGAAAAACGCGATAAGAATGGCAAAGAGCAGCAAACGTGACAGTAAACTTAATTTCCTTCACTGCCGCTCAAACCCTCATCCACGCCTTCATCACCTCCCGCCTTGACTACTGTAATAGCATCCTCTACGGCACAAGCTCCAAACTCCTTGATAACTTACAATACATCCAGAACGCTGCCGCCCGCCTTTTCACTCACACCCGTTCCCGTGTTCATATCACTCCCATCCTTAAAAACCTCCACTAGCTCCCCGTTCGCCACCGCATTCAATTTAAACTCCTCCTACTCACCTACAAAGAGCTTCACAACCAGGCCCCCTTCTACCTCTCCGAACTTCTCCACTCATACACTCCTTCCCGCACCCTCCGCTCCTCAAATGCGAACCTCCTTGCCATCCCCACAACCAAGTACAAATCCTGGGGCGACCGAGCCTTCTCTGTTGCCGCCCCCACCCTCTGGAACTCCCTTCCTCAACACATCCGCAACTGCGCAGACCTCCCATCCTTCAAAACACTCCTCAAGACCCACCTATTCCGCCATGTTTTTTAACATCTCTTAATCTTTGCTACTTTTTTTCTCTGTTGGTTTTAACTGTATTTTAACTGTAGGTTTTATTTTTATTCACTTATTCTTGTTGTGAAGCGTCTTTTGAGTCTTATGAAAAGCGCTATAAAAATAAAATGTATTATTATTATTATTATTATTATTATTATAAACAATGCAGTACTGACTGGTGACTCAATCTCGTGACGTCACTCGCCGGAGACTGCCAAACATTTGCATTTTCTTTGTTAAGCGTGTTGCTATGGGTCTATTTCTGAATCTGGGTGGGTTGCATCATAAAAACTAACGAAAGTATGCTTAAAATTGTTTTAGCCATTAGTATTACTCGAAAGATAGTTGGCCAAGTTTACGTCACACTTAGTCTTTTAAAAAAAAGTAGTTAGAAGTCAACGCAACCGCTCAACCTTTGACTCCTCAATGAACTTCTCAAGTTCAGTCACAGAACTAAACGCCTTGTATTGGGCATCAGTGTTAATGCAAAGCCACGTAGGAAACAATAGCAAAGGTTTTAAGTCTCATCTTGTACATGGTTGACATTACTGCCCAATAGCTGCCCCCCACGTGAGGACTGTAGTCCTCATAGTTCATGAATGTGTTGTCTTGGGTAGGTCAAGACCCGTCTTTTCCGCGACCCACGAACCGTTAGTTAATTGTTTTGGAATTGATGGAACCAGATAATGATAGGTTGAGGTTTACCACCAACACCCAGCTTCGGAGCAAGATTGCGTTGCTTGAAATCCAATACTGAAGGCGATGGGAAGGTGCCGAGTCCCAAAACATCATGAAACAGAACTTGCTGGGCTCTCGACCCTCAGTTCCCTCTCGTAGACCAATAAGACCTTCCTCCTGTTTCTCCCCTCCAAATCCGTTGGTTTTACCATTAGCTTGGCATTATCAGCCAGCATTCTTTCACAGCAATCCTCCATTTTAGCCAAGCGTTGGTGTAGCGCTTCAGCATTATCTTCCAGGGAATTCAAATGCTTACCATGACCATTGACCGTCTTTTGGAGCCTGTCCAACTTCCCATTAACTTCATCAGAAGATTTTTTTTAACTCCTGGAGCAGGGAATTCTGAAGCTCGCTTAATGAGGCAGCCAAATTAGCTTTGCTAATATTAGCAAAGTGTTTTGTATTTGTTGTTGCTTTGTTTTTCGCTTACTTTAGAAAGTTTAAGTGGCATCATGAAACAGGGCACTACTAAGTGGCAAAATAAACTCAAAAGATTGGTTCAGGTATGACAAAAAACTGTGGGTTGTAAAGTCGATACGTAGCCTACTCCATGCGCTCCAAACCGGTGTTCTGCCAAAATGTCATACCCATGCGAAAACCATAGTCTGATTTGACAGCCTAACCCTAACTCCAACCCTAAACCACCTCACTATCAGCGATATTGGTAGGCCGTCTCAACGGGTAGGAAGGCATTTCAGGACACTGGAAGTCCCGAATTATGTTTTTACATATTAATTTTACATTAATCTTGGTGTAGTTGCAAGACAAGTAATTTTTTTTTTTCAAAAGAAGCAGTATTAATCATATGTTTTGGTGTTTTTCTAATGAAAAAAGTACAGATGAGAATATCGTTGAAGTACTGAACGGGTAAACTGGCTCGTTAAGATTAATAGTATAATTAAAATCTTAACGATACCCATCCATGCCGCCAGAGTCTTCCATCCATCAATTTCCTCTACCACTTGAACTCATTTGGTTTCTGGGTGAGCGAGAACCTGTCCCTGCTGAGCATGTGCAAGAGGTGGGCTACACACTGTACTGGTTACCAGCCAATCACAGGCCACTAGTGTCATTTGTGCTTTAAATTAATCTGATTACTTCCGGTGGATACTGTTTTTCTCTTATCATGTTCTTCTACTTTTCTTACTACTGTGCTTCTTTCAGAAAAGTCTTCACAAGAAAACAGTTAACCCAGTGATTTTGGCTGATATGAGCTCTAGTAAGGTGCGCTGATGACTCTGCAGATAAGCTAATGCCGTGCATTATGATGGGGAAAAAAAAGACAATTATTACTTACCTCCATTTAAAGATTATCACCTTCACGAGTCAAATGTTATCAAATGCTAAACCCAACTGAAATGAAATTAACAAACGAGTCCGAAAATCAGATGTGTCACGTGAGAAAGGAAAAAGTAGGATTTAGGAAATTAGCTAAATACCAGTCCAAACAAGTCCTAAACGTAGCCTTTTATTTTTGCAGATATAAACGCGCACACACACCTTGTTTAATCCCTCACATGGCGGGTGGCTGTGCAGACGGATGCTGTTTAAACTTAGCGGGCCCTTGATGTGGGGTCTCTGGGGGCCGCAGTTTGTGTGGGTGCATGTGTGCGTGTGTCTTTTACCCTGGATGTGAGTGTGCGTGTGTGTGTCTCACCCAGTTTTCTGGCCCTGGGAACAATGGTCCTTTAGAATGCGAGGTTACTGGTGCGCTGACCCCTGGCAAATAAGAGCCATGTTCTGGCATTCCAAGCCTGATTGGCACTTTGAGCCCGCAGAGAGCTCAAAGGAGACACAGGAAATGTGACCAGTGTAATTGGTTATATATTAGCGCAGCATTCTCCCCCTGTTTAAATGATGGAACATTCTTAAGTGACACTTTAGGTGGATGGGGCTGAGATTCTGCATGCTACATGGGGAAAGTGAGGCGGGGGCAAACAAGGGGGAGACAAAGCAAAGAAGGCGAGCTGGAGAGAAACTCAGAGGTCTGAAAACTTGAGAAAATGTTGAGGAAAAACATGCCTTAAATGTGACAAATGACTATTAAATGTTGAATGTGTAGTGACTCACTTGACCTAATTCAATCAGCATCAAAGGATTAAGACCGCATGTGTGTTTGAAGAAGAAGAATTACCTTTATTGTCATGACATACATGAATATTGTGAAATTTAAACTCTGTTTTAGACCCATGGCTGTAGCAGCCCCGCCTTCACGAACAGGCTTACCGGGGCTGGAGCCCATGGGCGTACAATAGTCAAAAGGGCCTATCAGAATAAAAATGTTTAGTTTTTTTTTTTTAATTCCAATTTGTTGATTTTCCTGTCAATCACTTTACATTCTTGGCATGAATTGACCAACCTACAGCCGATTTTGGGCGGTGCCATGGCCGTAATTATAGTGTGTGCTAAGAGAGGCCCTATCAGAAGTCTTAATAGTTTCATATTATTTGGCTAGTTGAACTTTCAGTCACTTTGCCACTGCAAAGGTTCAAGAAGAACCTTCTGTGGGGTCTATATCTTAATGCCAAAGGGCCTGTCGAGAGCATTAAATTCCACGTTATTCTGTCATTTGTTTATTTCTCAGTCAATCACATCATTGTGCATGGGCGGACTAATCACACGTAGACTCCGGACGTCATTTATTTACACAGGAGTGCTTTTTACAAACATCACAATGGCAGAATGGACTGGTGAGTCCTTCATACAAAGGCTGTAAAGGTTAAACATTTAGGTTACGGGCGTGTGTACTTACAGGATCAACCAGGTTCGCTTCAGAGCCAGGGCGGAGCTCGCTGGCGGCGGGAGGCAGCGCAGATGGGCGGCTGTGGCGGCGGGCCAGGCACCCACGTGTGTGCGCACACTCGCTCGCTCGCAGCCCCCTCCATGGTGGCCGCTACCAGTGCGGAGCGGAGCGCTCAGATGACGTGAGAAAACACGGCGCACGCCGGAATGCCCACCATAGGCTCGCGGGACATCCTGCTTCCATTGCCGCGGGCGGGTGATGTCGAGGCGTCTTGGTCTCGCTGTAGAATGGACGCACCAGATGGGTAAGCGGGCGCCGCTGGCACGCGCGCTCGCAACAACCCGGGCACCGGAGAGTGACCCGCGAGCAGGAGGAGCCGTCTACCGCCGGCGCTACGACTTAATTGGTTCTTCTTTTGGCAGCCTGTTGAATGCTCGCCCCTTCTTTTGCCCCCTCTTGTTGTGACACTCTGGTGCACACAACAACTGTCTACCATTGTCAAAGGGAGGCGTTTCCTCAAATTAGACACACGTTTTCTACCCTTCCGAAATGGCCTTGTTGGCATTTGACGCAGGGCATTGTGGGATGCGTGATGCCAATGTCCGGAGCTCTGTCATGTTTTGTACGTTTCTGTACTTTATTTATTACTTTTTTAATATGATATGCGCTGATTTGGTTAAGTGTGTAAGGTTAAGTGTTATCTATTAGATTTTTTGTCCATAAAAGTAATTGAAAAAATACACCATTTATAAGAAGTATAGTGTGTGAAGCTTATGATTTGCTGGCTATTCTATTTGTTGAAATGGATGTCAATCAAAAATATGTGTGCTGATCTGTTTGTCAATGCTGAAAAATGGGTTGAGCATCTCTGTTGGGCGGGGGCTTGCAGTATATTTGACATTAGCCCCAGGGCCTATGAGTAGGTAAAGGGGCTGTAGAACACCGCAAAACCACAAATATGAACAGATTTTAGTGGCACATATTGGAGCAGGGGGGCGGCACGGTGGTCGACTGGTTAGCACGTCCGCCTCACAGTTCAGAGGTCGTGGGTTCGATCCCGGCTCCGGCCTCCCAGTGTGGAGTTTGCATGTTCTCCCCGTGCCTGCGTGGGTTTTCTTCGGGTACTCCGGTTTCCTCCCACATTCCAAAAACATGCATGTGATTGTGAGTGCGGATGTTTGTCTCGGTGTGCCCTGCGATTGGCTGGCAACCAATTGAGGGTGTCCCCCGCCTACTGCCCAAAGACAGCTGGGATAGGCTCCAGCACGCCCCGAGACCCTTGTGAGGATAAGTGGTATGAATAATGGATGGATGGATATTGGAGCAGGGGGCTATACTTCAGCAGCAAGGGATCGGTTCAGGGGCATTGGGGGTCTTACTTAAAGGTACCCCAGTATGGGTTTGGGATGGATGGCCGTGTTTGCTTACAGTCTGTTGCTGGTTTATGGGCGGGATGAAACCAAGGTCCCCACGGTGGCACGTGCCAATCTTACGCGCTAGTGAAAGTTTAGTCGAACGCGCCCACAGACGCCCATTTAAAATTAGAGGCGCACTGGCCTGTAGACGGGTACTATATTATTCCCCCTGGAAAAAAAGGCGAATGACAGACGACGGAAGGGTACAGGCGGGGCATGTTTCTGTCAGTCGTCAGGCAAACGGGCATCCGTCAGTGACAGACTGAGAGGTTCATCGGTACAAAAACAGCCACGCCGCGGCCATTGAAGCTTCATCGCAAAAAATAGACTTTAGATGATTATTTGAACAGAAAGAGTGACTCACTGCGCCATGGCAACTGTTCACAGCTCTGGTCTATCAATCAAATCTGTCCCCCAGGCAACTAGAATTTTTTTTCGCCATGGCAATTTTTAGTCAATTATTACATTATTTTTGAATTTGTGTTTCGCTGTGTTTTTTTATTGTATTGAATATTAAAAATGGTATAATTGTGGTTGTCTAAGGAAGATCTGAACTTCACGTTATTCAGTTTGTCATTTTATTTGAATATACGATGTGTTGGGACAGGAGGATTGTGCTCAGTGAGAGAAATATTCAGGCCCACCCTGATTTTTCCAGGCCCACCCATTAGCCACATTCTTGCTCCGCCCCTGTATACAAACCATAAATATGTGTAACTTATAAAAATTTACCAACAACAAAAAAACCCTGTAATTTACAAGTTGGTGGTACAAATTTAGCGAATTGTTGCATCACTCCCATTTTTTTTTTTTATGGTAACAAAATAACGTGGGACAATTGCATGCTGTAGCTTGAACCGCTTGAGTGCTAACAGCGTATCTTACATCAGGACCGTCACCCAAGATCAGTAGTTTACAAACAAGATAAACCAGGGGTCACCAAGTCCAGTCTAAGGCACCTATCCTACATGTTTTCCACATCCCCTGCTGCAACCAACACACCTGATTCAAATGATCGCCTCATCAGCAAGCTCTTCAGAAACCTGATAACAATCCCTATATCATTTGACTCAGACACTATTGATTGAGCAACACAATTTTTCATCAACATTCTTTTACTCCTGAGGCACAATGCTGTCACCAAGTTTCAGAAAAAGGTGTGTGAAGGCTGTCTTGAACTGCTGTCGCTGTCTGAAGGCTGTCTTGATGTAGCCTCTTTTTGCACAGAGTTGGTTTAGAAATTAAAATTTGTCTCCAGCACTACATCTCCGGAGTTTTGACACTGATGACTTGGAGTCTGTTTGGGTCTGCTTGAAGATGGAGGGAATGAGGTCAGGATGGGTCTCACTGAAAACAGAAAGCATCCACCCATCCATCCATTATCTATACCGCTTCTCCTCACAAGGGTCGCGGGGTGTGCTGGAGCCTATATCCCAGCTGTCTTCGGGCAGTAGGCGGGGGACACCCTGAATTGGTTGCCAGCCAATCGCAGGGCACGCAGAGACAAACAAACATCCGCACTCACAATCACACCTAGGGGCAATTTAGAGAGTCCAATCAACTTATCATGCATGTTTTTGGAATGTGGGAGGAAACCAGAATACCCGGACAAAGCCCACGCAGGCACGGGGAGAACATGCAAACTCCACACAGGGTGGCCTCTGAACTGTGAGGCGGACGTGCTAACCAGTCGACCACGTGCCGCCAAACAAAAAGCAATTGAATATAAATTAAAATTCGCTGTGAAAGTGAGTCGTATCTATTGCCAGAGCCCCATTTTAAACAATTTGCAATAAAAATGAAAGAATCAAAACCGTGTATGTATTCAATTTACATTTCTGAGGACATCTACATATTTCACATTATACTAATTATATGATAATTGTCTGTTACATTTACAGTGTTTCAAAGATTTCAAAAGACTATGGCATGTTTGCAGATAAATGCTATCAGTTTAGCCTAATATGGAGGTGTGGTGGTTTGGTCTCAGGTTGAGTTAGTATGGCCAATTTTAGAGATTTGGATGATTAGAGTTCTGTTTCTTCTTTGCTTTAGTCTACCCTTGTGTTTGGGTAATGTAAACGTTACTCTGAGGAGAGCGGAGTTTCTGTTGTTGTTTTTTTTACTCCATTTATATCGACACTGATGCAAGCTGGTTAAAGCCTAACATATGTTGAAAAGAAGGCAATACATTTTATCACACTCAAGAACGAGTCTGACCACTTAAGAAGTGCTCACCACAAAGGACTGCGGTCTTGGTTAGCTTCCATTCCAAACCGTCCAGTCCCACTTTCTTCATTCTGTTTACCCACGTTCTCCAACATTCACAGTCCATACAGTAATATGGAATGATAATTTAGTTTCCATCAATTTATGGTTGGACTAGCCAAGCGCACAACATCTAGACATGATTTTCTGTAAGCTTTATATGCTAGTATTAGGCAAAAGCAATACAATACGGTGGTTTTTTTTCACCAACTAAAGCGCGCTGCAACGTGGGTATTACCAGAAATGCCTGGATATTCAGAATTGTCAATATATGTTGGACACCTTGTAATGTCAAAATGTTACTTAAAACGTATACAGTTGATAAATGTCTTAAGATGGCAACAGTTTGGACTCTAGCTGAAACAAATTATTCCAAATATTATTTGGAATGTGAAATGGGAGGTCGAACGGCATCACAGAAAGGATTGTGTTTCACGGTAGAATGAGTTGTTCTGCTTGCTTTTCTTTGGAAGAAAAAACATCAAGTAAGTTGTATGAGGAGGGGTGTCTTAGGTAGTGCGGGCCTGCGGAGGTGTCATCCCTCTTTGCAAGTTGTGGTGCACCCCGCACACTGCTGGATGACTCTGTTGGGTCATGATACACTCACTTCTTCCTCTGAAGTTTGGTGAGTGGGAAGGATTCCATGTGTGGAGAGCCTGGGGCGGAGCAGGGGCCAAGTCGGTAGCTTGAACTCTGACCTGAGGCGCCTGCTTGCAGTTCATGAAGGCTTCATCATCGTGAGCAACTCCAATTCCTCAGGAAACCTTTATGTGGATTAACAAGTGTCTGTCTGGTGAAAATGTGTAGTGCGCTTGAGTTATTACGCCTCAGAGGCAGCTGAGCCACAGCACCACTCCACATTCCTTGCCTCCACAGTAAAAGTAGCAGGACAGAATTGGCACCAATGGCTGATCTTAACAGGGTCATCTCATCTCCATTCAAAACAAAAAGCTTGTCAGGCTAGTTTAAACGCAGATTAGAAACCCTTACCACCATGTTGGTGTGCGCATGCATATACTGTATACAATACATGTGTGTGTGTCTCTCCCTCTCTCTCTCTATATATATACAGTATATATATATATATATATATATATATATATATATATATATATATATATATATATATATATACATTACATACATGCATACATATATATATCTACATACATATATACATATACATATATACATATATATATATATATATATATATATACATTACATACATGCATACATATATACATATATATATATCTACATACATATATACATATACATATATCCATATATATCCTTATATATATCCATATACATATATACACATATACATACACATATATATACATACATATACGCACATATACATACATTTATATATATACACATATCCATATACATATATATACACATATACATACATATATATATATATATATACACATATACATACATATATATATATACACATATCCATATACATATATATACACATATACATACATATATATATATATATATACACATATACATACATATATATATGTATATATATATACACACATATACATACATTTATATATATACACATATACATACATTGATATATATACACATATACATACATATATACATATATATATATATATACATATATACATATATGTAATTATATATATATAAAATGATTAGGATAATAATAAAATTATATATTGTGCGCTTATTGCTTGAATGATGACCAAATATACATGCATTATGTGCAAACTCTAACCTTTAATTTGAGAGTATATACATCCAAATCAAGTGAACTGTTATGACTGGTTGTTATGTGACGTATCAGTTGCTATGCAGTTGCTAAGGTCCTTTTATGCTTTGACCTTTATTATGTCACATAGGCCTGATGTCTTAACAGTTCATAAGCTTGAGTTACTCAGTGTCCTTTCGCCAAACCTTCTTGTGAGGATGCAAACTGTCTTTCAGTTCAGCTCTCTGAAGTTACTTTGTATTTTCGTTGATCAAGACTTTTTACTCCACAACTTACCTGTCATTACTGCGTATGGGTCAAAATCCCGATCCTCACGTGACATGAACTCTCCACTGTCTCATAAAATTCTTAGTGGCCATACAATTGTAAAAGGAAGGTAAGCTATGATATACAATGTAAAAAAAAAAAAGAAAGATAGAAAATGCAAGTGATGGACTTGGGGACAAATCAAAGAACTGCTATGGTTTACATTAAAACAAAATACATAATTCATCCCAGAATGAATGACTGTAATTGCATTGCTGGTACAAGCGATACCCGCCATCATTCTGTGCTAGAATGAGCTCTCAAAAGCTCTCTATTCTGAGCTCGGCAGCACATACACATTCCCGCGCCCTCTCCATGGGACGAGTTGGTTCCTATCCTGACTCGTTATCCATGAGAACCGGCGAGCATTCCTTTGCATTCCATGCTGAGGTGAGCATTGTGGTTTTGAGGTGATGACACAGGCAGATGGGTCACAATGTCAGACCACCCTGGATCATCTGTCTTCATTGAGGACACACTTGGAGCTCCTGGAGGCTTGGACCTAGCAGATACCCCCGCTCCCCCCCCCCCCCCCCCTTTTTTTTTTTTTTTATCTTCCCGCAGTACACTGGCAAACATAGACACGGGGATTACACAGGCATTTACAACAAGCTCTTTGTGCGGGTCAAAGTTGACAACAGGCCCCCTCAGGAAAAAAAAGGCAGAGGAGAGCCAGGGAATGCATAGGAGATAAATCTTGAACTGACACCACGGATGGCTTGTAGCCCTCATGAGCGCCATTCACAATGTCGTCCTGAAGCCCTCTGAGAACACTTGCACAATGGAAGGCATGCGCATAACTTCAAGTCATAAAACATCATCTTTATGGCTGGAAGCTTGGAGACAAGGCATGTTTTATCTTGTCAAAGCATTTTTGGAAGAAATCAAAAGGATATACAGTTGATAACATGGCTATCGATTTCTATTAAATTCTACTCCCACCTATGATACAACAGATCAGTTTGGGGAAAAAAAAACTTGGGAATTATAGTGCTGATGTATTCATAGTGCGTATGAGCAAATGATAATGTCTCAAATCCTGTTCAAGTAAAAAGTGATATTTATTTGATATTTGATCACCGCATAGACAGACGGACAGGTGGGCACATGGGTGGATGGAGATATTTTGTTTGACAGACAGACAGATACTGTAGCACAAATACTACACAAACTCACGTGTTGTCATTATGAAAAGTCTAATTATTATCTCTAGGAATTGCTAAAGTAATATCTAACCCCCCCCCAAAAAAAAAAAATCGGTGGGAGGTTATTCCAGGTCAGAGTCGAATGATAATTATGTAATAGCTCCCTCTTTTGGTCAATGCAACGTTTAACAGGGATTCCCAAGTTACTGGTTTGGCTGGGAGAAGGAAGGAGACTTCACAAAATCAGACAAAACAAAAAAAACAGCCAGTTCTAAAAGGGCAACATCAGCCATTGTGGCTAAAGTGCTAATAGACACTGTGGGCCAGCAGATGGCAGTATTTTACTATTTGTACACACGCTGGGCAGTATGTGGGGTAGGATAAGGGAAGACTCACTTGCATGAGGCAGGGCCACGCTCTCAAATTAGCGGATTTCAACTCCATAAGAAATAGGGTATGAGGAGTGGCGACAATTCTTGATCTTTGGAGCATTTTGAGGAAAGCATCTGAAAGACATAAAACACATGGGAACATTTTTTAAAAATCAAAAATGTAAAAATTGTATGAAAAGAATGCCTGGTGCAGTATATTTGCTTTCAATGTTGATTATTATGCAATACTATCAATTTAATTGGTAACCTATAGCGTGAAATCATAATCATTGATTTGTCAATCAATAAGGATTTGATCAATTGTGTGCAACTGATAATTGATGAATTGTGTCTTGGAAGCAGCTGAGGTCAAACGTTTTGCACTACTTGGGTACAACCAGCAGAGGCAAGGTGGATTTACTGAAGTCTATTCTTGCATATTTGTGTGGGACTTTAGAGGTATATTTTTTCTTGAAATTTTACTTTGGTTTCTAAATTGTAAGAATTTTGAGGAATTTAGTTACCCCTGTAGTTTGTAACCCCCGGCAAAGTATTTTGTGGTGTTGGAAGCATCGCTCATGCCTTAATGATTAACAACTTTAGCCTCAGTTAGGTGAAACAAGTGATTTAACTCTCAGCTGGGGGTCGAAAACTGCTCTCCTTGGTGTGGAACCACAAAGTCAGTTCCCGGCAAGAAAGTGGAAAACCTTCTATTCGCATTACATGTTTCTGCGAAAGGGAAAAGAAAACATATTAGAAGAATAGCTCGATACCTCCCTGTCGTGCCATTTTGTGCTCATACTGCATGTTTTCCAGGTTCAAGACTAACTGTTGATGATACAAACAGTCCACCCCAAATTCCTTGGCTTCCTCCAAACTTCCAGACGCCTTGGAAAAGTACTGTGAAAGAGAGAGCTGTTTGGATGCAGGCCTTTTTCACAATAGAGGAATAGCCTTTTGCCTAAGTTTAGCTGTGTGTTTGTTTTCAACACATGCAGCAACGGTATGGGTATAGTATGGTATGCAGTCTGCACACATTTGTTTGTTTGTGTAGCTTTAGCGCGTGGTGCAGGTTTTGTTGGTTCTGTAGATTAAATTTAGCTGATGGATGCTGAAAAGACCAAGGTGTTTCAGACACCAAGAAACTGACAAGATGTAATAAAAGTTCCAAGGTTAAGAACTTTGACAGATCGGTAAGGTTAGGGTGGGGTACACAGGTTTCGTCCTTCCCATTCAAAGACAGCAAAAGACAGATGAATGAAACAGATGTTTCTAAAACAGTGGTTATTAAAGCGGAAGTCAACCCAAACATTTTTTTTTTTAATATGCTCTATGCAGGCTCACTAGTTGAAACATGGCATCCTGATTACTATTGCATTTGTGGAATATGAGTTAAGCAGCAAAATCCACCTATTTTTAGCCATCTCAGGCGGCGGCATTTTGTTACTTCTGTCGACTGAAAATGGCATCGCAGTTGCTCAGGCCTCAGGTAACAATCCAATCATGGCTCAGCTTCAGAAAACTGGTGAGCTGTGATTAGTTGTTACCTGAGCGCTGAGCAACTGTGATGTCATTTTCAGCCAATAGAAGTGACAAAATGGCCGCCCCCTGATATGGTTAAAAACGTGTAGATTAACTCTTATTCCACAAATATTAGAATGCCTTGTTTCAACTAGTGGGTCTGCTTAGAACATATTCTTGCAAAAAAATGTTTGGGTTTACTTTGTCTTTCAGTCCTTTTCACACTGCACTTGGATTTCTTAGTGTTCATCGCGGTTGCACGAGACAACAGCGCTCCGGTGCAAGCTTGCCCCATCTTTAAAAGTGGTTGCTTAGTGGGCTACCAGCAAGTATGTTTTTCTCGTTCCTTCACCTGTTGCTGTTAGCAATCTGAAATCCTTCTGCCAGCCCTTCTCCTGTTGGATGCGCCATCTGACGCCACAGCAACCTCACACTTGAGGTGAACGTTTTTCAACACTGCAGTGCTGCAACTGCAAACCCCCACCTTGAGTGGCCATCGTCCCACCTTCGCAACATACATTGAACAACATTAAACCCGCGCATATCTGCGTTTCTACTACTAAAGCCGGGGGCGCTGTTGCGTGTTTCCACCTTTAAAGCTGGGAGAGCGTATATGTCATTTTCTTTTTTTAAACCAATTCTCCGTCTCCTAGCCAATAAAATGCATCGGAATATAAAATGCATCGGTGTCGTGACTCCTCAAAGGATGTCGGTAATGGCGGACGTCATCGAAGTGAAAAATTCGACGGGCTTGTGGACTTTGAACCAGTGGAACCAGTCGACCGTGATATATGGTTAAGATCAAGATCAGTAGGTATCAGCACAGAGGGGGCGGAGCATTCTCGATGGGCACTTATGAAAGGCCGCAGCCCTAATGCGTTCAAGGACAGTTGTACATGAAGAATTTGCCTATAGTGTAGGGGGCCCACACGGCGAATTTTATCATTATATTATATGCATTTACGATTATGCATGACCACATCCTACAAAACGGGGACCTATCATGGGCCCTGTGAGCTTGTGGGCCCTGGGGCAAAAGCCTCTTTGCCCCCGCTCTGGCTCCGCTACTGGTTAAGATATATGATTGTAGACAATGACGATATCAACGTCCTTGTCTCGTTTAATCTCGAGGGATTTTGCGAGATTTTCCGTCTGACGAGAATATTTATGAATGAATGTGGTTCGTGTGTGAGGTGTTGATCTTGCCGTGCGGCTGCACACCACACACGGTACGTTCAAAACTGTTATATGTGTGACTTTTTCTAGTCACGTGCGGGGTCTCTCAGAGTTTGGGAGTCGGCCGACAATTTTAAAATCCTGTCGTGCGAACCAGGCTTTAGGAGATGATCACTATTACATTATACAGTACACTTACTGCAGGTTTTGCATTAAAAAAAATAAGATGGGGGTGGATTGTATCTGAGTCTGATGTCATTGTGTATCCATAACAAAAACATTTGATGTTGCACTGAAATGTAGACAAAGGTGCAAAAGACATTTGGCCTCATTCACTAACAGTGCGTATGCATAAATTTGTGATTAAGTCGTGCGCACGCACGTTTGCCTCACAAATGTATGATTCGTCAACTTGTCAGTCCTGAATAGGTCTGTACTTTGAAAGCACACAAAGTTGCGGGCCTACGGTAATATCCCACCTTAGCGTGGTAAAAGGTACATGCGAATAAATGTCAGGACTTCTGTTATGCCTTTGATGTTGCAATTTTTCAACTTTGTGTAAAAGAGTGTAGTGCTTCAACAAAAGGTGGTAGGTATGTCCCTATGTGTTAGGTTATAAGGCAATACAGGGACTGGGCTGTGCAGTTTAACACCTGACACTCACTTTTTTCGTAATGTACTAGTGCACACAAGCGCAGTAATATCATGCCTGCGCTGGGTTCTGCGTCAAGGATAAAAGAGCATTTCGTCACTGTCCTATGAAAAACACTTATCTCCAATTTTGGAAACTTTTTTTTCAATTTTCACATTAATGCGATGTCCGTAACGCGGAAACACCATTCATGTAAAAATAAGAAAATGAAAAAAAAATGGAGATAAGTGTTTTTCACATGACAGCGACGATTTGAGAATTGTACATGGTATTGCATCAGATTGCATATTAATACAAGAAGAATCTCTGAATATTCCCATCTGGGAGGCGCTATAAGGGACTGACAACATTGTCGCCTCTATAGTGAGCCCAAATGTAAGCAGTTGCTCACATGGCCATCTGTGCCATTTATGGATCACACAAGCCGCAGCGAGAAGCTTTTTCCGCCTGCTCGACTCCATCTGTGAGCCCACAAAGCACAGGCCGGCCATTGAAGAGCACTCATGGCGCTCATTTGCCAAACCATCTGTGTGGCTGGCTGCCTCTCTACTTCCCAATGATACAGATGTCTTGAAAAGGCTTTGCCGGCTAGAAACGTGAGTTCCTCTGTGGCCCAATAGTCCAACCCTCAATTATGGTCATTCCGAAAACTAGCTGCAAATAGCCGGCCATTAATTGGTGATGTTTCAAATATGCCCTTTACATTTTTAGACCCTAATAAAAAGCTAAAGACTATTACCAGATGTTGGGCATCTCAGAGACTAAGTTGCCCTACAGTGTTTTCAGGCTCACACTTTGCCTCATTTTTCCTTCAAGGCACAATGTCCATGTTCAAATATCTCCCTTCTATTGCTCTTCTGGTGATTTAGTTTTTTCAAAGTTTCTTCATTAAGAGCAGAGGAAATGAAAAACAACAGCAACAACAACAAAAAGGACTTAACTGCTCTTAATTAAAAAATGTTTCCATTGCATTTACCCCATTATGCACTTTCAGTCCTCCCCCATATCACACGTGCGCAAGATTGGCAGCAAGGACCACCCAGGGTGACAACTTTATGAGTGAGAACAGACAGATTGTCCACTATCAACTCATTGCATAACACTTAGCTGATGACATCATCAGCGAGCTCTTATTTGGTTAATGGTGTGAGAAAGTTGTGCGACGACACCGTGACTGTCCCTGTGAAATGTCAACAGCAGGACGGCATGGACCGAATGTGTCCCTACACAACAATGGCCTTGTTGTCACAGCGTCAACTAGTCGGAGTCGGAACACTTGGGAAAGCTTAGTTTGGCTCTGATTGGGATTATGTCTGTGTGTTTTGTTTTGGTTCCAAAATCTAAACAGCATCAGAGGCTCCAAACCCCACCAAAAACAGCTCTGTCACTATGGCATTAGGTATACCAACACAATTTACAGCAATCCAATACAGACACAATAACGCTTAATTTTGACTGACGCTGTCAGTGAGGTATTCATTGAACAATGTTTTTAGTCACTATAGTGTGAATTGCTTGTACAATTTTGACATTCATGTACTCATCGTTAGATCTCCAAATATTACTTTTGACAACCTGGGAATTTAAGTGTTGTTCATAAAATGGCTGCCATTCCTAACTGGTAAAGAAATGCCCTGTATAATACTGGGAGCTGTTTCTGATACTTTGAACCTCTCAATTAACTATAATAACTACGAGTCATTTCTTCATACTGGCTGTTACGGCACATACAATCACTGGCAAAAAAATATGGAATCAAGAGTCTCGGAATTTTGTATAAAAAAAAAGCAATTCACAATCATGACACAAAACTAAAGTCATTTCAAATGGCAACTTCCTGGCGTTAAAGTGGAAGTCAACCCAAACATATTTTTTACAAGAACATGTTCCCAGCAGGCCCACTAGTTGAAACACAGCATTCTGATTAATTTTGCGTTCGTGGAATATAAGTTAAGCAGCAAAATGCACTAATTTTTAGCTATCTCTGGGGGCGGCCATTTTGTCTACTGTCGACTGAAAATGACATCACAACTGCTCACAACGACCAATCATGGCTGACCTGTTTCTGAATCTGAGCCGTGATTGGTCGTTGTGAGCAGTTGTGATGTCAGTTTCAGTCGACAGAAGACAAAATGGCTGCCCCCGGAGATGGCTAAAAACAAGTGGATTAACACGTATTCCACAAATGCAATATGTATCAGAATTCCCTGATTCAACTAGTGGGCTTGCATAGAACATATTCTTGAAAATAAAAATGTTTGCGTTGACTTCCCCTATAAGAAACGCGAAAATAAATCAAGCAAAAAAATGTAGTAGTCAATAACAGTTACATTTTTTGACCAAGCAGAGCAAAAGAATTATGGAATAACTCAATTCTGAAGAAAAAAAATAGAATAATCCTGCAAATTTCCAAAATAAACACCTGCATCAGATTAGATCTGATCGTAAATCTGCAGTTAAACAAGAGTGCTCACACCTTGGGGAGCTGTTGCATCAAGTGGACTGACATAAATCATCGCTCCAACACGAGAGATGTCAACTGAAACTGAGGAGAGGATTATCAAACTTCTTAAAGAAGGTAAATCATCACACAATGCTGCAAAAGATGATTGTTCACACTCTGCTGTGTCTGAAATCTGAGAAGGTTGTTAAAGGCAAGCATACCGGTAGACCAAGGCAGACATCAAAGCGTCAAGACAGAAAACTGCAAGCAAAATGTCTTGAAAGCAAAAAAATTCACAGAAAAACAAATAAGGAACAAATGGGAGGAAACTGGAGTCAACGTCTCTTTGTAAGAAGCTGCTTTAAGCAGGGGTGCCCAAGTCCGGTCCACAGGAGCCCCTATCCAGCCTGTTTTAGATGTCTCCCACCTCCAACACACCTGATTCAAATGATCAGCTTTGCAGAAGCCTTATAACGTTCCTGATCATTTGAATCAGGTAACACACCTGATTCAAATGAGGAGGGAGACACCTAAAACATGCTGGATAGGGACTCTTGAGGATCGGACTTGGGCACCCATGGCCGAAAGGAAATAAGGTTTACATATTGGGAATCCCCCAGGATCCTCATGAGCTGAGAGTCAACTGTACTTTTAATCACAGTTTTGGGACGGAACACAATAAAAACGTTACGGGAATATCCAGAAAGGGGAGAGAAAAAAAACTCGGACAGATGCGAATTCCAAAATGGGAGCGACACGGGGGTGGGAGTCATTTTGAACGGGAGCAGGACAGAAGTGGGAGTTCTTTTCATGGGGAGTGGGACTGGGATTTTATTCTATTTTTTTTAATACCCTAGTCCGGGATGGAACGGGATTCTTCTTGTGGAAGTGGGATGGGATTTGAGTGAGAATCCACTTCTGTGTCACCCTCTATTACATACAGAAAGCTCAATTAAAAGCCATCATTAACACCGAAACAGAAAACAACAATTCAATATTCAATTAATTCAATATCAACATGACTGACAAGTTGACGAATCATAGACATGGGCGGTGCAAGTGCAAGTTAGTCTAAGTTTGTAGTCGGAAACGCAAACGGAAGCCCGTTTCAAATGATCAGCGGACCGGCCTATTGGCAATTACTATTTGTTCCTGCTGGACAGAAAGGTGGACAGAAGGAAGGCGACCTGGAAATTTTATTGAAATGCCCAGCTCCGATTATGCAATCCAACCCAATTAAACACCTCCAGATGGAGACGTGGTGTACAAGTCAAGGAGTTCCCTGTATTTGATGTGCTAGCGCTAGTGTTAGCCATGTCCGACCCCTGGCAGTGCAGTCAAGTCACAATCAGACAAGTCAAATACAAATGGACTATTGAATCTGTCTGCTCAAAAGATAAATTAGTTCTAAAATGGTTGGGTAACGCGTATGCATGCACTGCAAGAGAGTATTAGTTCACTACACTTAGATTGCATGAACATTGAATAAAGGTTGATGTAACTATCAACAATATTGCATTGGGGTAGCATCTAATGCAAATAGGTGTTTACAATGCACTGGTGGAGGAGAAACTTTACACGTTACACTACATTACAATGTACACAAAAATGTTGTTTTCTGAGGTATTTGAATATTTGAAAATGGACATTGTGTCTTGAAATATATATATATATATATATATATATATATATATATATATATATATATATATATATATATATATATATATTGTGTAGTGCTTTTCTACCTTTGGTACTCAAAGCGCTTCACACTGTACCTCATCTACCCCCTGATGACGCAGCATCGGGAGCAACTGGGGGTTCAGTATGGTGGGCTTCGCAGTCTGGTGAACGACGGTGGTTGTGTTGGCAGCTAAATGCTATCTTGGGTGACAATTAAACAGTTTGAAATTATTCAATAAACTCAATGAGCTTTAAATAATGTTTAGGAATTATGAAACCTCTGCCGTTAGCATCTCTTTCACGACGTCATGCATGTGCGTTTTTTTTTTTTGTTTTCTATGTTTTGTGCGGCGGGGGCGACAGACTGATGGACTGTAAGGACAGAAGCGCTTTAAAAGGACGATGATGGGAGGGTGTCCAGGTCGGAGTATGGACCGGCAAAGTAAAGTGCCATCTGTGTATATATATATAGGTAGAAAAGCACCTATATATATATATATATATATATATATATGTATGTATGTATATATATATATATATATGTATATATATATTCACATACATATATATATTGTGTAGTGCTTTTCTACTTTTGGTACTCAAAGCGCTTCACACTGTACCTCATGATGACGCAGCATCGGGAGCAACTGGGGGTTCAGTATCTTGCTTGGGGATACTTCAACATGGTCACAATGGCCGGGGATTGAACCCACAACCTGCCGGTTGGGAAAGGACCACTCTACCACTGAGCCATGCCGCCCCCAGTGTGTAAATTAATTTGAGAATAATGATCATTTCATTTGTGGTTTACCGTCCGTGATTATTTATTTACTGGACAAAATATCAGTTCCAATATTTATATTTAAAAAATAAATCTTATTGATACAAATATTGATCAAAGGTAGTGATGTCCCACCACACTGTAGAGTCGAAACATTTAATATTATAGACCACACTATATAGTTAAATATGCTCATAAATTAACTTTACCAGCTAGAGTATGGCAGCAAATTTTGCATCTTGAAATCATTATTAAATAAATTAATCCCCGATTTTTGAAAAAGTAATTTAAAAGTAACTTAAACTTGAGTAACGCATTACTCTACAAATAGAGTAATATTGTAAAGAAACGTATTACTTTCACATGCAAGTAACTAGTAATATGTAATATATTACATTTTGGAAGTAACTTGCCCAACACTGTATACATATACATATATATATATATATATATATTTGCATGTTCTCCCCGTGCATGCGTGGGTTTTCTTCGGGTACTCCGGTTTCCTCCCACTTTCCAAAAACATGCATGGTAGGTTGATTGAAAACTCTAAATTGTCCTTAGGTACGATTGTGAGTGTGTGAATGGTTGTTTGTCTCTGTGTGCCCTGCGATTGGCTGGCAACCAGTTCAGGGCAGTTTTAAGCAGCCTGCTGCCCAAAGATGGCTGGGCTCCAGCACGCCCGCAAAGTTGAATGGCTGTTTAGAGAATACACGACAAAGCACTTTTCAATCCAGTTTGTCAAGACAAAATAACACAACCAGAATGCACTCTTAAAAGTACACTGAAAACATGTGGTAATAGTCAGTGAAAATTGGGGGTTTTTAAGCTTTGGTAGACATTTGAGATTTTGCAGATGTTTGGAGGAGTGTATCTTCCCTGCCTTGTCTTGACACTCCCATATAATAAAAGAGAATTCTCTGCAAGGAGCATGAACTTTTCCAGAACATAAGCAATCGAACCTCTTATGCAATTTATTCCGACCAAAGAGTAGACAGTAATGACTTTAATTTGATGATTACGTTTTACATATTAATTCACAATGTCAAGGAGGTATTAATTTAAAATGTTTATTAAAGTGGTTGTACTACAGTTTACATCTCAGACCACCTGTGCTGCACGAGTAGGTGGTGTAAATGTAATTTTAAGTGATGTTTTTGTTATGATCTTAGATATCTATTTCAAAGTCACACACATATGCTGCAAGTGTTGTTGACTGGGGCTCGTTAAAAATTGTTTCGGGTAGAGCCAACTAAGCAATAAGGCAAGTGTTACATGTGTGTGCGCCAGCTGCAAGACATCAGCCAGCCCAAAAAAATCAGTCTATTTGACTTTTTAATGTGTCCCACGTGAGCTTTTGCCAATATTTTTATAATGGTAAACCAAGACTCAAGCAGGCACATATTAGTATTTAATAGTTGCACTGTGATTGATTCATTTAAAGTGTTCTCAAAGGGTAGCAGACCCAAAAGTCATACCACTTGGAGTTCAACCAATATTTGTGGGGAAATGATGCCTCAAAAGTCTAACAAAAGAGATTTTGAAGCCATCATTATGTGTGACATCAAGACTTATGCTAAGCGAGCATCCAAAGTAGGGCTGGGTGATATGATTGAAAAGTATTTCATATTGGTCAATATCGATATGTATTGAATTTTTTTTTTACTTTTGAAAATAAGGACCCAGAGAAAAAGGCTGGATTTAGGTCATTTTAACATATAATACTTAACTTTTAACAAGAAGTCAATGTAACTATAAAAATGTCAAATAAACTGGTCAATATAAAGATGAAATCAATGCCTTTTTAAACATGTGCTTAGTAGGGCTGGGCGATATGGCTGAAAAATGTTTCATTATGTAAGAACTACAAATCAGTCAAAATTGGTCATTTTTGTCTTGTTTTAACCTTCTTTTTTAAACTGTTCTGTGTACATTGTAATGTAGTGTAATGTGAGAAGTTGCTCCTCCACCAGTGTATTGTAAATGCTTATTTTAAGGCTGTCAAAGTTAAAGCATTAACTATGGAGATTAGTTTAAATTTCATAACGCACTGAAAAAAATTAACTCAGTTAACCCAGTGTTCTTTATTTTCCTGTAGCAGCTGACTTCTGCTCACTGTGCAGACAAACATAGTGGAGAGTCACTGTGGCAAAGACAGACTTTAATGTCGTTTTACTTTAGAAGGTTGCTCAACGGCTCATTGGAGAAATCCCAAATAATTTTCACACTTTACAAAGCCAAATTCAAATACAATCAAAGAAAGTTATTAAAACAGATCTTGATTTTTTACTTTTATATTTTTCCACATTAATTCCCAGATTTTACTCAAGTAAATATCGGTTCCAAGCTTTGTAAAAAAATTGACACTGAAAAAAATGATGTTCATGATTTACTCAATTTTATTTCATCAAGTGGTTGCATGAAATAAAATCATCTGAATCCAGATTACGATTATTTAAGCACACAATACATCTAATTTAAAAATGTATCTGGATACAAATGATTTTGGACAATTTTGTGCAACCACTTGACAATTTTTGGGGGGAGTAAATTCAACCATTTTTTTCAGTGTGCAAAGCTGTAAACATTTGGTAAACACTTGATATCTGACACCACAATCAGTTTTAGTTGAATTATTCTTTTTAGTTGTCAAATTTCCTGACGATACAAAGAGTTTATTTAAAACCGTGTTTGCATGTTTCAATGTAACCGCCTGGGCCACACAAGTGGGGAGAAAGACAAGGAAATTGATGCCAAATACAAAGATGGCTACATCTGGCTCCTGATGGGGATGGTGGCAGCAAGGAGAGGATGAGAAGAAAAGAGGGCACGGAGAGCACAACAATTTGATATATGGATGAACACTGTTCAAGAGCATGCTGTCTCCCAGTTTGGACTCGTGTTCAGTGTTTAAAAAACGTTTATGCGCGGTGGTTCTGAAAATAAAGATCTGTTTATAACACTGTAGTTGTTGAGGCTTTTTAAAAAATGTCAAATATGGCTCATGAATGAAGAGGCTTACTTCAGGTTCAATTAAGGCTTATAGTAACCAGTTGTGGTCCAACTATGATTATAAGATTTGGCTGAGATATGGGCCCTGTGTGGCCCACATTGTGGATACCGGATGTGGACCACTAAAGCGCCGTCATTCATTGAGGTATGTGGGCCAAGCACAGGTGGGTTGTGTGGCCCAGATTGCTACCTGGGTAAATACTGCACCAAATCACAAAGTCATACTGTCGTCGTCACATGAGGAGCAGAATTTGGACCCGGATGCAGACAGGACACGGAAGTGACAAACAAAAATACCAAGTAACAACAGAGAGCCTGGCTGGATGCAGAAGGCATTGAAGAAAGCTTGACTTTCTGTCACTGAGCGCACTCAAGCTTAAATACTCAGAGACGTCAGGCCCTGCTCAATCCTATACGACAACATAAAAGTGACAGAATAAAGGGCCATAGCAACTGATAAGAATACAGTCACAGTCACAGACATTGTTAAAGCCTTTGATTAGGGGTTGCCTCATTTATGGTATAATTACTTTATGATTGCCGATCCAACAGAAAAAAAAGGAAAGAAAAGAAAAACTTTTGCTTAAAAACAGTAATAGGTCAAGAATAAAATTCCATTTCATTCAATTGTCAAACATTTAGAAAACAAGTCGGTCATAGTAGGCCCAAACTTCAGGGTAGTGACAGACATCAAAGTTCCCCACATGTGAAAGCCCCTGATCCGGGCTTTAATTGTTTTGTGATGTTGCGCTTAATTGTTGTTGTTTTTAGCTTGAAAATATAGAAATGCCATATACAACAGTAAATCATGTCTGATATTAAAAGCAAAGATCAGAGTTTAGAATCCAATCAGCTCCAAATGGGTTCCTTGCAATGTTTGCAGGTGCAATGCGAGGGCACATACGTTTGCATCGTGAAGCAGCGGCTCAGGGCACTTGGCATTTTTTGTGCCAGGATGTCCATGAAGGGAATGTTGTTCTAAAGGCCCACTGTGGAATGTATTAGTCAAACACTATATAGACCTGCACTCACACGCCACTATGCTCCCCATGCTGAGTGAAAACACCGCGCACATCTGTGGAATAAAAAAAAACAAAAAAACACACACACACCTAAGTACAGTATTTCCCATTTTTAAATGTGGTACCTCCACATGGATCCCAAAGGCCTGAAAACATTTGTTATATTCGTGCACATGCTACACTTCAGTGAATTATTTTAATACAATACAATACAATTTTATTTATATAGTGCATTTCATAACAGCTAGAGCTGTAACAAAGCACTTTACATACAAACAACATAATAGCCATATTACAACAAAATGGAATCAATAAATTAACATAAAACACTATATTCAATAGATATATGGGTTACTCTTCAGAAGAGTCCGTATATGGATGACCTAATATTTCCTCATTGCGCCAGGAAAGTAGCAACTTAATTCTGTTTGTGGCTGGAAGAATCACTTTTTATCAAGACCTTCCTCCGTTAACAGGTATTTCTTTTGGCACTGCACCAAGAATATATATATATATATATATATATATATATATATATATATATATATATATATATATATATATATATATATATATATATATATATATATATATATATATATATATATATATATTTTTTTTTTTTTTTTTAATTAATATTTCACTTTGGAAGATCCCATGTACTGCATTTCTGAACCAGTTCGTCATGTCCTGCATGAGGTCCTAACTTTGTGATTGAGGGTAATCTAATCCACACTAAAACTGTGTTACATGGGATCTCAGAAGTACACAAACTATCATAATTATAAACAACCTTTTTACGTTAACTGCACAAGAATGAATTCACATTTTCAAAAGAAAACGTCATTACCAAAAAGTTGATTGCCTGAGGGAGTCTGGAGAGTGCTCAAAGTAAATTAACCTCACTCTAGACTCAAGACTAAACAAGCTTACAAGGCTAACTTCAAAACAACGTTCCATATCAAATATCCTTTATAAACAAAAACAAAAAAAACCAGATCTCTTTCCAAGGCTACATTAGCATTTTCATCATATGTGCTCCATTACACTGTGCTGTGTATCTGCCATTATCTTCCTTGAGGCCTTTTAGGGGTTGTTTTGATCATGCATTTAAATGATGAGAAATCTTGAGATTTATATGGTTTGTTTCAAGGTTAACAGTCCCAGCACTCACTCATTTCTCAACATGGAAGTCTGCAAGTCATTATTCAATCTTTGCCGCACTGGAACTAACAAGTGGGCCTGCTATGTGTTTTATTTGCGCGTGTGTGTATGTGTGTGCATATATATATATATATATATATATATATATATATATATATATATATATATATATATATATATATATATATATATATATATATCACACACATACACACTATACAAAAATGGGCATTTTACTAAAAATTGAGCGTCCTTCTGTCGTCAGTCAACTGTCATTTTTCCCGGGGAAAAATATAGTAGCTTTAGGCCGGTCCGCCTCTACTTTTAAACGACCATCCGTCAGCGAGTCTGACTAAACCTTCAGTGTTCGGCAGCGTTTCTAAACTATTAAAAACCAAAACAAAAAAACGACAACCTGTGCCAGCGCTTTTTTGGTGGCCCGTGGCGGGAAAATGGCCATACAATCAATGCACTGATGGGAGGGCTCCCGCACACAGCGCACACTGATTGGATGGCCATTTTCCTGCCACGGGCCACCAATCAGAAAGAAGCGCAAGCACAGAGCAGCTCTCTATATAAGCAGTGTGTAACTTGTCAGTGGTCCCAGTCAGACAAGCTGGCAGAAGAGGCACAAAAAGTTACATTCCCAGCAACAGAGTCAAGCGGAGTGCAGTCAGACAAGCGGAGCGGTCATTGAAGGCACACGACGACAAACCATCCAAATTGATGGAAAGGATGCTGGCTGTGTTGCACTCCGCTGATTCCCCGACATCGCCACGGCCTCCGCCAGTCCATTGTGCCCCCAGACCTGTTGTTAGCCAATTACGTCTTTGTCCGCCACGACGGCCATTGGTCCCTGATGCAGCCCCCCAACGAGGGGCTATTCCGGGTGGTGGGGGCAGGGGCTAAGAGCTTTGTGGTGGACAGTGGAGGTAAACCAGAGTGGATGGAATAGATAGAATGACTCAAGTCTGCTTAGGTGGATGTGCCGCTGCAGTTGGCCCTGTCACCACGGCTCCAGCCCTGCGCAGTCTCTGGTCTGGTTACGGACCCATCCCTGGCCCCTGATCCCCCACCTGCTATGTGCAGCCTTTTAGGCTGCTTATGCCGCCCTCCTCCGCCAATTGGACTGTTTTTCTTAACATTGTTCATGATAACCTGATGTTGAGTTACAGTGTTCTGTAGCTGCTTGCGAGCGTTCTCATTTTGTATTTGTCTGTTTGATTGTTTGTTCCATTTAGTAGATGGTAACTGAGACTCTCCTTTATTCCCCACATCAATCGAGTGGTGGCATATCTAAAGCTTGCTGGTAGCAAATCTTGTCTTGCAAAACAAAGCAAAAAGTAATCACGTGGTGACTTGTAACTCGAAAAACTTAAACTAAAATGAATTTATATATATTAATACATTGGGGCACTTCAACATCACGGTGTCAGTCTATGTATCAGTGTGTCATTTGTAATGCTAGCATGTACTGTACGTAGCCACAATCACGTTTTTTCCACTGCTTTCTGGACTGGGCCTGCGTCTATGCCTGCTCCCATAAAATGTTTTTGTATTTTAAGTCATTGTTTATTTTTCTTTTCCATGAGGTCTTCCTCTTTTCCTCTTTCCGTCTGTTGGTTTCCACTTAAGTGCTATCTTTGGTATTCTGTTGTCATCCATCTGGAGTGTGCGTCTGAGCCAAACCATCCTGTGTTAATTTATGGTTTGAGTCAGAACTAAAGTTTTATTTTTTTCCTTTAATTCTTTCGTTCTTTCTATGGTATCTCCAAAATTCAGCTTAGGCAGTTATAGTGAAAGACCTTTTGCTTGTCCTTTGTGATTATTTGCCATGTCCTAATAGGACACAATAGAGAGAACTACTGATAACACACACACACTTTACTTTGCCGGTCCATACTCCGACCTGGACACCCATCAGTCTGCCGCCCCCGCCGCACAAAACATAGAAAACAAAAAAAACGCCCATGCATAACGTTGTGAGAGAGATGCTAACGGCAGAGGTTTCATAATTCCTAAACATTATTTAAAGCTCATTGACTTTATTGAATAATTTCAAACTGTTTAATTGTCACCCAAGATAGCATTTAGCTGCCAACACAACCACCGTCGGTCACCAGACTGCGAAGCCCACCAGGAGACATCACAAGAATATTTGAGATTGCATTATAATGCAATAGTATTACGTTTTAACGCAATGCGTTTTCAGTTGTTATTGCATTGTTTTGCAATGAAAATATTTATTGCAAAATAACACAATATTACTTTTTGAGGATAACGAAAGACTTCCACTTCTGGGTCGTAGCTATATGTGTACTGCGCTGACATGAATGACGGTTTGCAGAGATTTTTACGCTCTAGAGATGTCCCAGACAAGGACATACTTCACATGCAAATAAGATAAGGTATGCACTAAACAAAACAAAATTGCCCTCCACCTTTTTCCTCGTCAGTAAAATGGGCATCCTGTGTGTTGAATCACTAGATGACAGACTATGCCTGTGAGTACAATGTTACTGCAGGGAATGCACATGAAAAAGAAAAGAAAATGACTCCGGTGTTGTGCAGGCAGTTAATAAAGGCAGCGCCGTGGTATCGCAGAAGAGTACAACGGTCTTTCTTTTTAAAATAACCCAACACAACATTTCAGTCGCTATTTGACCGAGTTAGGGACGATTACAGGGATGGATGAAAACTCACTTCTGTCCTTGCTATATAATAACATACAATGATGATATTAAATTATCAAAACTAGCCAACAAATTGTTACTTTTTTTTATCAGAGATACAACTAAACTTTTCCAGATGAATATTTTCTTATATGTCTTAATTTTTCTTAAGCATATTGGATTTTCATCATCATAAGAATATAATCACAGTAAAATAATATGTAATTAACTCATTCACTGCCAGACATTTTTAAATCCTCTTTTTCCAGAACATTTGAAAAAAACTGAAAAAAATATAAATAAATTCCTGCGATTGAATGGCTGGACTGTGAAAATACAAATAAATATGGCAATGGCAATGAATGAGTTAATTAAGGGCAGTTAGGTGGATATTTTTCTGAAACATAGCTATAAATTATAACGCAGGGCAAAATCTGAATTGGGCAAGCTTTTATAGGTCAAACTGGGGAAAAACATTAGAATATCTCAAAAACATGATGTGCTGGAAAAAAGTAAAGACATTTTTTAAATCAGCATAAAAAAATGTTTAGGTACTCATAAAGCCATCTCTGATTAAAATTTGCTGTTGACCAGTGTAATTAGAGCAAATTTGTGATTTCAGAAGTGTGAATCAAACTGGTAGCCATTCGCATTAATCAGTACCCAAAGAGTAGCTCTCATCTTCCAAAAGGTTGGTGAGCCTCAGACCATAGGAAAATATTATAAGACAATCTTAAAACATAGGATAGTCAGGCATTTCACGTCCTTGGTCAGTACGGGAGAAAATTCGGACAAAAACAGCCCAATTGTAATTTTGTGTGTACCTGGCCTAAGGGTATGGTCAGTAAAAATAGAACTAGAAAAACAAGCTCTTTTATTTTTGAGTTATTAGGTTGACCAAACATTGGTTAGGTTTTTACCCGTAGCCTCTCCCCGCTCACCCGTAAGCCTACTGTGACATTGAAAGGCTCCCTATTGAGTTGATGAATGGCTTGCATTGGAAGTCATTGGATTGGTTTACAAATAATGATCTTAATACAAATATGTATGCATCAGTCAGGAAAGCGCTAAGAGGCTACTTAGCTGAGCAAACGCTACTGAAGAATCTATTCAGGCGTCTCAATGAGTGTGTTGTATCCAACGTTGGTCCAGTTCTCCAACGAGCACCAGAGGTTGTTACTTGGTGCTCATTCCCAAACCATGGTGGAGCTAGAGGGAAATATAATTGGATTGATTCGGGGGTATTTTCCAATTTTTCCAGGAATACAGAAAATAACATGACTGTCTATCATTGTCTTCAGAATAATTTTTTGGGGCTTTGTTTTTGTTTGTTTTGTGGACCCCTGCTCAGCCACAGTGATCTTTAGGTTTTTCTTTACCTCTCTCACCAAGGCTCTTCTCCCACGATTGCTCAGATTGGCTGGACAGCCAGGTCTAGGAAGAGTTGTGGTCATCCCAAACTTCTTCCATTTGAGGATTATGGAGGCCATTGTGGTCTTAGGAACCTCGAGTGCTGCAGAAATTCTTTTGTAACCTTGGCCAGATCCGTGCCTTGCCACAATATCCGTCTCTGATCTCTTGGGTAGTTTCTTCAACCTCATGATTCTCATTTGCACTGGACATGCACTGTGAGATGTAAGGTCTTACATAGACAGGTGTGTGCCTTTCCTAATCAAATCCAATTTAAGTAAATGGAGCTGGAATAAAGGAGCAGAACCATTTTAAGGAGGATCAGAAGAAATGAACAGCATGTGGGTTGAATATGAAGGGTTTTTTTTGCAAAGGGTGTGAATACTTATGACCATATGATATTTCAGTTTTTCTTTTTTTTTTAATAAATTTGCAAACATTTCTTCATTTCTGATTTTTTCCTGTCAAACTGGGGTGCTGAGTCTACATTCATGAGAAATAAAATGAACTTTTTTGAATTTGGCAAATGGCTGAAATGACACAGAAAGTGAAAAATTTCAAGGGGTCTGAATACTTTCCGTGCCCACTGTATGTGCGTCACTGACTATTTTGAATTCTACTATTTTCCCTATTCTTTTCCTCTCATAATTATTTATTTTTGACTGGATTCTCCTTTTTCCAATATATTTTACATTCATTTTTTGAAAAAAAGCAACATTGGAGGTTATATTGAGGGCTGCATTGGGTAAAGGCTTTGCTTGGGATTTGTGGTATGCATCGGGTGGGGTCAGAAGATTGATTGTTTGCTTGTTGAGTGGTAATTTGTGTTTTGTATGGTTTAGTTCTCCTGACTGGGTCTTGTGGTTCATCAATAATAATAAAAAATGCATGACAATACGTCTAAATTGACCTATCACTTTTACATATTACATGCCCCCCACACACACATACAAAAAGGAGCTTCTGAATGACTTTTCAAATCTCCTCGCCGAAATCATGTTGCGATATGATCGCATCCTGTTCATGGGGGACTTTATATTCACGTGTGCTGTCCTGAAAAAACACTGGCAAAGAACTTTTTAAGACTCATTGACTCTTTCAATTTGGTGCAGTGCGTGGCTGGCTCCACTCACAAACAAGGACTTACTTTAGAACTTGTCCTTTCTTATGGTCTATCGGTCTCAAATTTGAAAGTTTTGGACAATGTGCTCTCTGATCATAAGATTGTGCTCTTTGATGTAATGTTTTCCAGTGCTGTAAGAGCTAATGCTAGCGAGCACAAGGCCCGGGTTTTTAATCACCTCACTGCTAGTCAGTTCTCTGATGCCTTTGATATGCTTTGTGTTCCCTCTTCAAACACAGAGGAGCTCAGCACTTGGTTCCATTCATCTTGCCTTAATATTTTGGACTCCGTGGCTCCATTAAAAATTAGGCGGCAAAAATTAGACCGCAGCCATGGTTTAATGAGAGCACTCGCACAGCAAAACAAGAATGCCGCAGAGCTGAATGCAGGTGGAAAAAAGACAGGCTGCAGGTCTCTCATCAAATCCTAAAGCACTGCTGGCGTCATTACCAGATAAAGGTGAAGGAGTCCAAGAGAGACCATTTGTCATGTCTGATTCAGGCAAATCGCCAAAATCCACGTGCCCTATTTAAAACAATCGACTCTGTACTCAAGCCCCGTCAACCGACTTGCATGGACTCGTCCCGTGAAATGTGCGACAAATTCTTGCAGTTTTTCATTTACAAGGTTGCTACAGCTAGGGCTCTTGTTTCGAACGCCACATTTGACCCCTCTGTCCAAGTTCCTTGTTCAGCAGTGTTTGATTCGTTTGAGCCAGTTTCTTTGACATTTTTGGAGGAAGTGGTTTGCCATAAGAAACCATCGGGCTCCCCTTATGACTCCATTCCTCCACACTTGTTTAAGGGGATTGTTCCAACAATTGGTAAATCGGTTTTGGCCATTATCAACAGCAGCCTGTCTTATGGTGTGGTCCCCCAAAAGTTTAAGCATGCTGTAGTGCAACCCCTGCTGATAAAAACTGGCCTTGATCAAGCTGTGCTATCAAATTTTAGACCCATTTCTAAGCTGCCTTTTATGTCTAAAATCTGGAAAAAGTGGTGCACTGAAAGCTAAGATCACACTTGAATAAACACAATGTCATGGAAGTTTTCCAGTCAGGCTTCAAGAAGATGCATAGCACAGAGTCAGCCCTGCTACGTGTTTTCAATGACATCCTCCTGGCAAATGACACTGGAGACCACGTATGTCTTGTTTTGTTGGATTTGACTGCAGCTTTTGATACGGTAGACCACAGTATTCTTTTGACTCGCTTGCAACACCAAGTGGGCATTAGTGGATGCGCTCTAGAGTGGTTTGGATCCTATTTGGGTGGCAAGACTTTTTCTGTTAGCCTAGGTTCCTCTGAGTCCCGCTCTGCCCCTCTATCGTATGGTGTTCCACAGGGTTCTATTTTGGGGCCATTGCTGTTCTCACTGTATTTGCTGCCCCTGGGTTCCATCCTTAGAAAACACAGTATTTCCTTCCACTGCTATGCGGACGGCTGTCACATCTATATCCCGCTAAGCGAAAAAGAGGCTTCCTCCTTAAGACCACTTTTGTCCTGCCTGGAGGACATCAAAGATTGGATGTCACTAAATTTCCTGAATTTCAACGAAAAGAAAACTGAAGTTATGGTGTTCGGTCCCAGCGGCTTGTCTCCACCCCACCCTGTTGTCCTGGGCCCCCTGGCTTCATATCTAAAGCCAACAGTCTCAAACTTGGGTTTTAAAATGGACAGTGATCTTAAATTGGACCAGCAAATCAACGCTGTTGTTAGGTCCAGCTTCTTTCATCTGAGACAGGTGGCTAAAGTAAAGACCCTCCTTTCCCATCAGCACTTAGAAACAGTCATCCATGCCTTTGTTACATCTCGGCTAGATTACTGCAATGCACTTTATTTCGGAGTCAGCCAGTCCCCCCTCAAACGTCTCCAGTTGGTCCAAAATTCTGCTGCCCGCACATAACACCAATTCTGTCCTCCCTTCACTGGCTCCCAGTGCATTTTAGGGTTCAATTTAAGATTCTCTTATTTGTCTTTCAGTCATTAAATGGCCTGGCCCCGGCATACCTCTCTGAGCTCCTCCACTCCTATCCAACTTCCCGCAGCCTCAGGTCTGCGGACCAGGCGCTGCTCGAGGTGCCGAGGACCAAGCGGAGCCTCAGAGGGGATCGAGCCTTTTCAACTGCTGGTCCTGCCCTCTGGAATGACCTCCCATTGGTTGTTAGGCAAGCCCCCTCTCTGTCCATTCTTAAAACCCGGTTGAAGTACATTTCTTTTCTCTGGCTTTTGATCAGACCTGAAATTTTCGGCTCTTTTCCGGTGTCAATTGCATATAGTGTTTTATGTCAATTTATTGGCTTCATTGTTCATATTTTATTTATATATATTATTTATGTCTATATTTATTAATACATGTATCACAGCCTTTAATTGTTTTTGTTCTATTTATAGTAATGTTTGTAAAGTGCTTTGTTACAGCCCTAGCTGTTATGAAATGCGCTATATAAATAAAATTGTATTGACTGTCAATAGGCTGAGCAGACAGAGTTCAAATTTCAAGGCCCAAGGTCATGGGTCATGGTGTGTAAAGACAGCTCTCCACTGGACTCTCCACTGGACACTCTGCATCCAAAAAAAGAGTCATTGTTGCTTAAACAAGTTTTTTTGTGTTCCCTGCAGCAGGTTTTGTCGGTATGCGATCCAGTTCATTCCTGTCCGCCTCACCCTGGACTTGGTGGACTCAGTGGGGGACAAGAGGATGATGGCTAAACTGTCATCAATGCTGGACAACCCGGCTCTCCCCCTCCAGGGCACCCTAACACCACTCCACAGCTCCTTCAGTGACAGACTGTTACATCCTCGCTGTGCAAAGGAGAGATTCCGCCGCTCCTTCTTGCCTGCTGCTGTCAGATTCTTTAACAAGAACATTGTGAAGTCTCTACAAGCTGGCGGACATTAGTGCAATCGTGCAGCCCTGCACCTGAGCTTATATCGTGCAATACTCAACACTCCCCACTACTGTTAGTCTAGTTTTATTTTGATCAAATGCCGTTCCTTATATTTCACTGCAGCACTGTCACTTACTTAGAGTATTTTTCCTCTGTACTATGTACAGGCTAAAAAAGTGTTTCTTCATACTTTATATGTAGATGTATGTTGGTGTGTATATACATGTGTATATACACATGGTTACTGTGTATATTTACATTGGTTTTTGATTCTGAATGTTTGCTGTTAATCTTATACATTAACGGCTACATTATGCGGCCGTCTCTGTGTGACCTATATCTTTGCTGCTGTAACGCTGAAAATGTCCCCACTGTGGGATCCATAAAGGCCTTCTTATTCTTGTTCTTATTCTCACACATGGTCCTTGACACCTGACACATACAGCAAAAAAATTTCCCGGATGCCTAAACTGTGTGGGAATCAGTTCTGACTGCTACCCACCTGAGGGTCTTGACCTGAGTTTTCAGTAAGGGGGGCTGTGCGATTGAGAGTTTGAGAGTCATTGAGAGTGTTTCTCAGCAGTGCAGCTGCTCCTATCGACCAAACATCTGGACGATCCACACAGGATGCTCCAGGCTCATTGGCTGCTTCCCGTCATCCTAAAAGTGTCATCGGACTTTATTTTTTTTTACTACTATCCAGGAAGCAGAGAAATGTCACATATCCTGGTCATGAAGTATGAAGAGCTGTTTTGTTTGTCTCATCCTAGCATGTTTTTAGTGCAAATACAAATGCCGAATAATTATTTCACAAGATACTGTAATTATGCACCACTGTGACTGAATTACATAAGGTTGTATTTTGCAGTGTACCTCTGCACTGCATCATAAGAAAAAATAAAATGAAAATGTTTATTTTGTGATAAGATATAAAGAAGTAGATAATAAGAAACCACTAAAATGTTTTCCTTTTAGCCATCCATCCATTATCTATATTGCTTGTCCTCACAAGGGCGTGCTGGAGCCTATCCCAACTGTCTTCGGGTAGTAGGCGGGGGACAGCTTGAATTGGTTGCCAACCAATCGCAGGGCACACAGAGACAAAAAAACATTCACACTCACAATCACATCTAGGGGCAATTTAGAGTGTCCACTTAACCTACCGTGCATGTGGGAGGAAACCGGACTACCCGGAAAAAGGACAAACAGGCACGGAGAGAACACAGCCGGAATCGAACCCACAACCTCTGAAGCGTGAGGCAGATATGGTTACGGTCGACCACTGTTCCCGCCCTCCTGTTAGCCTATATGAAAAAATATCCACATAGGCATTGTTGTTTTTACTGTTATTTTGTTGTATTATGAACAATACAAATATTTATAGAATAATTCAAAATTCTAATGTATTATAAAAAATATTGCAGTTCAACTATTTGAAATAACTATAACTGCCAATTATTATTCACCTTAATGGAACATTTTATTTTGTCTTTGATTAGGGGGCGGGATAAATACAGTGTTTTATTATATAGTTTTCAAAATAGTAATAATGAAGGGTTTTTTTTCAATCAAATATGGTGTAGGAAATTTTAATATTAATAATAATAATGAAAATAAATAGTCGCTGTTTGTTTATTTTTCCAGTTAGAAATAAAAGTATCCACGGGGAAAACGCTGGGGGGAATGAGATTTTAGGGGCGTTTCTGTTGTCTTAAAAAGGAGGAACTTGACACTGAATGATCCATTGTGGGCAGCGAGAGGGAAATACAGTGTACTTTATTTTTCATTTTAATTATTAATTTTTTAGTTATACTTTTCAAGAGGGGGTGGGGTTAGAGGGGGTGCTGAGTTCAAAGGCGCCGGGAAAGGGGATTTTCACACCGAACTGGCGGAGAGGTGCGCATACTGAGGAGGTTTTATGTTGATATTTCTGAAGGACCCGGGAACGGAACACAGTGAGTCGCCGAATTCCTTCCACTTCCACGCCTGGAGCATATTTATTGGGAATTAAATACTCCATTTGAATGCTGATTTGTTGTGACGTTAAAACCAGGCACAAGTCAGCAATCTCGGAGATGTGACGTGGACCACAACTTTTATTTATTTTTTTTAACTTTTTTTTTTTTTTTTTTCAAAACAACACCATCAATCTTCTGTGTGGATCTACAACAGGTTTGAATTTGTTTCTGTCAGAAATGGTGAATAGCACTAACAACTCCTGGATTCTATTACTTGGCGCATTTTTGTGTGTAGTCGCCACTTCTTTACGCACGAAAAACATTGCAAATACTTGTTTTTTGGTTTTGATTTGCAAGTAGAAATCCAAAGTGGACGGCATGCTGTGAGACACTGTCAGATGCTCACCTTCATCTGGAATTGATCAATTCGACTACAAATGCTCAAAAAGCCATTCTGAATCTGTGACCTCCACTAGGAGAGTGTTAAGCGACATCTCGGCACAATGTGGCGGCTTTTAACTCTCACGTTGTCGCTAATGTGTCTATTGACATGGGCAGGCGAAGTCGACAGGTACAGCCATCGCATTCGGGCGCAGTTGCGCCGGAGACCCAGGCTGGGGCGACCACAGGTGGGCACGGAAGGCAGGGGGCGCCAAATTACGCGTGTGCGCCCCGGATTTGGTTCTGCCATATCCGTGCATAGCTACATGAAGGGTGAAGGCATACAGGCAGATGAGGGCACACCAACAATTGGGGGGGCACAACGCAAAAGAATGCTGGGGGCAAGAAGAAGGGTCGGGGGGTACCCCCAGGCAGGGATGCTGCAAGACGAGGGCGCTCCCCGAGCAAGGGCCAGGGTGACACGGATGCCCAACAGCGCCGGTTCGCCCAACCTGCTGGCCAGTTTCGCAGGGAAAAACCGAGTTCTGGTCATCTCTGCGCCTCACGATTCCGACGGCTATTACCGGCTCATGATGTCGTTGCTGAAATCCGACGTGTACTGCGAGCTGGCCGAGAGGCACGTCCATCAGATCGTCATGTTCCACCAAGAAGGTGAGATGGGCGGTAAGGTGCGGAGGATCACCACCGAGGGCAAAGTGATGGAAGAGCCACTGGACACCACCCTCATCCCTAGACTCATGAGCTTCCTCAAACTAGAGAAAGGTACACTTTGGATTTGGTTATTATTTTTAGAGTGTACAGTATTTCAGTTATTTGTTGCAAAACTCAACGATTCAATGTTTTTGTGCTCAGGCCAAAGCAATAAAAGCATTTCTTTGGCACCACCATGTTGCCTCTTAGTGCTAAGGAACAATGTTTAAGTGAGTTGAAGAGTTTCATTTGGGAAAAAAAAACAGAACTTAACTGCCATCTTGTGGAATCTATAGGCAAACTCTACTCCAAGCAGATTTCATTACAGTATTTGCGGCAGAACTCGTTCTCAATCGTTCAGTGCCAGTTTTACTAAATATTTTGTTTCTGTACTTAAGCCGGTATCTCACTGAGTGGCACAGGTTTGCGAGTGTGTGAGCATGTGACAAATATAGTTTTTTCATCAGAATTCATTCAAGGTTGCAAGCGGGCACAAACATTCGCCAACGGTTTTAATGGTGGAAAACAGTTTTTCCCTGTCGCAATGAAATTTTGAATATATCCCAAATTTCCTGGCAACAAGAAAAGCTGTTAGCTGATAAAATTGTCGCCGTCTTCACGACCATTTGCGACCTTGAATGAACCCAGATGAAAAATGAACATTCTGCCTTGCGAAAACACTCACCAGCCTTTGCCGCTCAGTGAGATACGGGCTTTAATTTTTTTTTGTTTGTTTTGTTTGTAGGCATTTGCACTTTACCTAATTATTTCTTATTCCGACAACTTTGGACTTCTACTCCCTTCATTTGAAAACGGATATCTGTACTTTCTACTTGTTACTTCATCAAAATAGGCTTGTTACTTTTTCAACCTCAGAAGATGACAACAAGACTCAAAATAGATGTAAACAGACGTAAACAGATAGAGCAACATCAGTCAAAGTCAATAACAGTTGAACTCTTGATTGAGTGAGATACTGGGGTTTTAAAGGTGAAAAAAAAACAAAGTCAGCAGCGACATTAAGGGCGTTTGCAAAAACACGCTGGGTTTACTGAAAACTAAATTTTCTTTAATATTTACATAAACATCTACTACAATTTAAACTGTCTTTGATGTTGAATAAAATATGTGTTAGGGTCCCCGAAGACTTGCAATTTGGTGTTTATGGGAGCTGGGTTCACAGAAAACAGAATTATTTTCATTCACAAAAAAAAAAAAAAATCTACTTGTATGTTGGGTTTATTGAAGACTACATTGTCTTTGGTGTTTACAAAAACCATTATGTTAGGTTCTTTGACATGGTTGTTTATATAAGGTTCATTGAAGAATGTTAATTGTCGATGTTATAATAATAAATTTGGGTAACAGAAGATGCTAGTCTTTTGTTTATGAAAACCCCCGAGCTGGGCATTCCCTCTACGTGACGGACTGGTCCGTCTATCCGCCTATGATGGGCGCCCGTTTTGCTGACGGTTAACGAATGACGGTAAAAATGTTAAATAGACGGACTCGGCATAGTTGGAAGCCTATGTATTTAATCCATCTTTCGTTTGTAGTCCTTCTTTAGTGTATTTTTCGTGGCGGGGCTTCGATAAAAGAAAAATAGTGAGTTGTTGTTGCTTGGGGGACGGATTTAAGTGATGGACCAGGCTTCCATGGCGCTGTGAATCACTCTTTCTGTTCTAATATCGGCAGTGGGTCAGTCTTCCTGTTCAAATGCAGTGGATGTTGTTATGTGCCTTCGATGAGCCGCGGCAAGCAACAACATTTCCAGATTCCATTCAGACAAGCGGAGCGCTTGTCGAAGACACACAACTGCATGTCCAGATTGTGGTACACGATGCACACAAAAGGTGCATGGGGGTGGGTCGAATTATTAGTATTCTTTTTCAATAGTTTAGAAACGCTGTCGGAAGCCTGTTTAAAATCAGAGCCGGACGGGCCTATAAGCGGGTCCTTTTTTTTCCCCAGACAGAAACAAAATCGAATGACGGACGACGGATGGGTACCCACGCTACAGACGGATGACGAATAACGAACGCTCAATTTTTAGTAAAATGCCCAGCTCTGGAAAGTCCACATTCGCCTCATTGATGGCAACATTTCATTTCTAAAAACAACACTTTCATTAGATTCACTGAAGGCAAAATTGTATCTGAAGTTTCAGAAAATGCAAATTAGGTTGATTGAAAACGTAATTGTTTTTGATGTTTTTGAAACGTATGACATTATGGTCTTTTTTTTGTTGTCCATATTGGTTTCAGTGTTTACAAAAGTTTCAACCCCCAATTTTTTTTTACAATAATATGTTCTATGAGCGTCCACTAGACAAAACATGGTATTCTGATTAATATTGCGTTTGTGAAATATGCGTTAAACAGTAAAATCCACTGTTTTTGTCCATCTCAAGGGGCGGCCATTTTTTTACTTGCTGTCGACCGAAAATGACATCACAGTTGCTCAGGGCTCAGGTAACAACCAATCATGGCTCTGCGCCAGAAAACAGGTGGGCCGTCATTTTCAGTTGGCCGCAAGTAAAAAAATGGCCGCCCCTTGAGATGGACAAAAACGGGTGGATTTTGCTTCTTAACTCATATTCCACAAACACAATATCAATCAGAATGTGTTTAGACTAGTGGAGCTGCATGTAACAGTATTGTAAAGAACATTTTGTAGGTGACTTCAACCTTAAAGTAGAAATCAACCCAAACACATTTTTTTCAAGAGTATGTTCCCAGCAGGCCCACTAGTTGAAACTTATTACTATTGCGTTTGTGGAATATGAGTTAAGATGCAAATCCATCTGTTTTTAGCCATCTCCGGGGGCGGCCATTTTGTCTCTTCTGTCGAATGAATATGACATCACAACTGCTCAGGGCTCAAGTAACGACCAATCACGACTCAGCTTAAAAAAACAGGTCAGCCGTGAATGGTCGTTATCTGAGCCTTGAGCAGTTGTGATGTCATTTTCAGTCGACAGAAGTGACAAAATGGCCACCGCCAGAGATGGCTAAAAATGGTTGGATTAACTCTTATTCCACAAACGCAATATTTATCAGAATGCCTTGTTTCAATTAGTGGGCTTGCATAGAACATATTCTTGAAAAAAATATGTTTGGGTTGACTTGGAAGAATGAAAATTATCTTTGAAGATTACAAAAATAGGCACATTAGGTTAAATTGTCTTCAGGGTTTACAAATACGTGTGTACGTAAATGCATGTATGTATGCTTCACTGAAAAAGGATAAAGGACATATCCCTTAGTTTAATCTGTTCTTAGCTCAACCCGAGCGTGATCAGGATATTTAGCAGTTTCAGCATTGTGTTGTGCTCTGTTGTATTCTGTAGGTAAGTTTGGGATGGTGTTGCTGAAAAAAACACTGCAGGTAGAGGAGAGGTACCCGTATCCTGTGAGGCTGGAGGCCATGTATGAGGTCATCGACCAGTCACCCATGAGGAGGCTGGAGAAGATTCGCCAAAAAGGCTTTGTCCAGAAGTGTAAAGGAGCTGGCGTTGAGGGTCAAGTGGAGGAGGGCACACTTACTGGTAAGAAGCATCAACCCCATGTTAAAATCATGAACTGAAACCACATATATAGGCAACATGACTTATCTAATGGGTGTTTGGACAGTGAGCACACCTGTAGAAAGAAAACCAGCGAAGAAAATCCTGAGAAAGCCCACAACAACTACATCTGCGACAAGCACGACGACTACGACACAGCCAACAACAACTCGGCCAACAACTACGACCACGACGACTAAAGCCACAACCACCACAACAACCAAAGCCACAACCACCACACGAAGAACCACCACCAAACGAACCACCACCACCTTAACACCAACCAAAGCCCTCACCCAGACCGTCCTGCTCCCTGCCCCCAGAACCACAGAGGACCCATATTACTACAACCAAAAGGAGCGGGAACATTACCCGGCCAAAACCACCCCGTCTGGAGACAACCACATGGGCAAGGACAACAAAGATCCACACATCCACAAGCTGGTACCCAGCACAAGGAAACCGTACAAGATCAAACCCAACAGGAAAAAGAACGGAGGGGAGAAGGTGAGTAGTATTTTGTCGTGGTAAACTTTCAACTTGTCGTTGATCAAATTAACTCATTAACTGCCATTGACGAATTTATTTGTCTGTTCACACTCCAGCCATTCAATCCCAGGAATTTATTTATATATTTTTTAAATTTGTTCAAACTTTATTGTAAAAGAGGGTCTGAAAATGTCTCACAGATCATGAGTTAAAGCACTAATTTCCAAAGTGGAGTATTTGTAGCAAATAAATAAATAAAACTGCAATAATTACAGTTACAGTGGCTTTAACTTTTTTTTTCTTTAAATCCAGAGCAGCAGTGGTCCCCAACTTTTTTCTGCCACGGACCGGTTCATACAAGTCCATACCCTTCATAGCCCTGGAACTATTCACCATCCGGGGCGGGGTTCTGGGCGTTGTTGTGTAGGTGTGCGTGTGTGTAGGGGTGGGGGGTACGGGGGGGCTGATGAGTGCAATGCTACAATAGTAAACATGAACCCACTGGTTTCTTTCGCCAATATTGAACGACCTTTTAGCCTTAGCAATGCAGTTAGCCACCAAGTATGATGCTCTCAAGAGATCAGTTTTGAAGACTGCATATTGTGCAGGGTGGGCTTACTTTGTGCGGGGGAATCACTTGTCGCCATATCCCCCATGTAAATAGGAGGCATGGGGGATTCACTGTACTCAAATAGGCAGTTTAAAAAACCATTCACGCTCACATTTACACCTACGGACAATTCAGATTATTCATTTAACCTAACATGCATGTTTTTGGCATGTGGGAAGAAAACCCACGCAAGGAGAACATGCAAGGGCCAAATTTGAACCCAGAATCTCAGAACTGTGAGGCAGATATAACAATTATACTGCATTGAGGAAATTTCTATAATTCATTGAATACATTACTGATTTTTTCTTTACTGCAGTTAGTAGATCGTCCTTTCCCAAAAATGCCACACACTCCCTTCAACATCCTTGACTTGACTCACCAATGAATCATACAAACATGACTGAAATACGTGACAGAAAAATCTCCAGGGGTTTCACACGCCACAATTTGGGAATCCCTCATGGAAACTAGGACTCAATCATAAAAGACAGATTTCAATTTTTAAAAAGTGGATTATTGTTGTCCATTAATAAACTATATCCATGCAGATGCTAACAAACGAGTACGAGGAGAAATATGAAGCCGGTAAGCCCACCGTCACGTATCCCGAGGAGGCCGACGGCTTCGCCGACGTCAGTCCCACCAGGAAGGTGAAGGCCAAGCACGACAAGAAGAAGAAGAATGAAAAGGCGGCCAAGAAAGCAGAGAGGAGGGGAGGAAAGGCCAACAAAGAAGGCAAGAACGCAGGGAAGAAGAACGGAAAAAAGCTGTCAAAGTACCCGGAAAACGAGGACTACCCAAAGCCCACCAAGAAGCCCACACCACCTCCGAAGGGATCGCTGGCCTCCTTTTTGGACTACTTTGAGAACCGGAGGCGACTTCTGGTAAGAGAAACCCTTAAACCTCACTCGCCTTCCTATTTCCAATGGACTGTACATGTCCATCACAGATGCCTGAGGAGATGAACCCTACTGTTAGGGGTGGCTTTAAAAGCCAACATCTGGATCCAAGTAACCCATTCCCCTCCAAAAGCTTGATCGCAATAGCATCACGGCGCATTCCATATGACCTATGACACATCACAATGTTGTAACTCAAGACAGAAAAGAGCCGGCAAGATTTATGTCTGTGAATGCAGCATTGTAGAATCCTTTACTCAGAATCTGGCCATACACAGTTTGCGCTGTACAATAAATCTTGTATCCTTCAAGATAATAGCCACCACTCATGTTTTTGTACTTATATTGGTAATCCTGTGTATCCCATTAGCATGTACTGCAGTATATTATAGTTGAGTACCTACCCATCCAATGCAGCACATTAGTGTGCCTTGAGAGATCATCAGGCATGTCATTAGGTAACAGGAGAATACTTCTCTGAATGTTCAGAAGTCCTGCTTTGAGGCAAGTAGTGTACTGAGCAGAATAGTACTGATGCTAATGTGTGCGAATGATGCTAATGCGGAAGTCTTTTTATGTAGCTCAACTTTCCATAGTTGATGCCACATTGTCTGTCTTTAGACAGCAAAGTTGAGCATGAACCAACAAACACCCCTCTGCTGGTGCACTCCATTTTGCATCAATTGCTTCAAAATGCAATGTATCAGAAATCATTTCCACACGATCAACAGAATTCTTTACTGAACCAAGTAATCATGTCCCTAATTTTGAAATAACGAACCGTACATTTGTTTGAAACTCGAGTCATTTTTGTTCTACAAGCAAAAACGACAGTAATCCTTAATGCAGCACAGTCGTTTTTCAATGTTTGTTTTTTAAGGTTCAAGTGTAGTTGTCTGTCAGCTATGTGCAGCTGTGTGCGAACAGACTGTGTGTCTCTGTTTTGCAGCCACTATAGATTGTTATCACACAGGCGGGCTGGGAAAATATGGCCCATCCTCCACTTGCAGGTTAATGTAAACACCAACTCGGCAGTGCGCGACCTCGGCATATGAACTCCCAATTCACCTCCTCCTTGTTTCTAATCCCCCCCCACCACAGCTGGTGACATCACCCAGCGAGGAGAACAAGATGTATGCCCAGCAAAGGGACGAGTACTTGGAGTCTGTGTGCGAGATGGCCATCCGGAAAGTCTCCATCATCACCATCTTTGGCTCACTCATTAACTCTACCATGAAAATCGACCACTTCCAGTTGGGTAAGGAGCGCACACGTGCGTCACATCCAGCCAAACTATGCACAAAAGTCTTCCCACGACTTTTTTTTGGCGACAGCCAGCGGGTGCTTGCTGTTGCTGAGTCATACGCCCACTCAGAGAATGTTTTCCAGACTTGTAGTGAACGTGTGGGTGGAGATTGTAACTTTGCTAACACTTCACTGCACTGCACTTTACCCTGCACTCTCCGAGGCTTTCAAGGAGTTCATTCAATTCACTTTAAATTGGAAGTCAACCCAAACATATTTCAACCAGAATATGTTCTATGCAGGCCCACTAGTTGAAATATGGCATTCTGATTAATATTGCGTTTGTGGAATATAAGTTAAGCAGCAAAATGCACCCACTTTTAGCCATCTCAGGGGACGGCCATTTTGTCACTTCTGTCGGCTGAAGATGACATCACAGTTTCTCAGTGCTCAGATAATGAGAAATCGCGGCTCACCTGTTTTCTGAAGCTGAGACATGATTGGTCGTTACCTCAGCCCTGAGCAGTTGTGATGTCATTTTCAGTCGACAGAAGTGACAAAATGGCCGCCCCCCGAGCTAGCTAAAAACAGGTGGATTTCTCGTATACCACAAACACAATATTAATCAGAATGCCTTGTTAAAAAGATATGAATCTAAAATTTTAAACATTGCTCAATAAGTTATGAATGCTCTCAATAAAATTTGCCATTTAGCTTCGTTTTCAGGAGACAAATCAATTTTCATAAATTTCTGGATCAGGGTTGTTTGTCGTCCCATGGTATAATTGAAAAAGTCCAAAACAGATTTTGGAATAAGGATCTGGAAATCTGGTGTGCAGCTAAATGAATTTCTTTTGATTACTTTTAGTGACGCTCATGAAACATGTTTGATGTTATATGGATACAACATTGATCTCGATCAAAAATCCAGATCAAGATCCAGATAATTTTTTGACATAATTCAAACTGTCTTATGTTTTCAGAGAAATTTGGTTTGTAATTTCAGTAATACCCACCATGCCGTAACTAATGATCTAATTTGTCATTTGTTTTAATTGTAAATGTTTTGAGTTCCACTGTTGTGTAAATCGATTAATCGTGGTTCTGAAATCTGAACGCTGAAACGTGCATGAATTCTAAAGCCATCTGGTGTCTTCTTCTGTTACCCAAAATAAAATACTTACTTCGGCTCATGATCTGAACTTATATCTCAAATTTGTGACAAACAAAATTTGAATATATTTGGTATATAGAAAATTAATTACCTTTGACTCTGATCCTAATAGATCTACTTTTAAACATGGGAATATCTCATAGTTATAAACTGATTATAGTGAAATCTGGCATGTTGCTTCAGTATTACCCAAGTTAAAAATGACGTTTTGTTAAATAAAGACAAATTGGTAAACTTCTCATCAGGAAGTGGATCCACACCTATTTTTAAACTTTGAAGACAAACATATCATGCATGTCTGTGACTAGTCTTCCTACAATGAACTACAGGCAGCTATTCGGAAAAGTGCGGTGTCATTTCGTACATTTCCAGACATTTTATAGTGGTCTCAAAGCTTAGGTCAGTGTGTGACTCTGTAAAACTTTGAGTCTGCATGTCCCACCACAAGACAGGGTTTCATCTGCACGGAATTTGGGTTGAAAACTGGAAGGTGATGTCACCCACCCGTGGCACATGCTGTTTTTCCACTTAAAAAAAACAAAACAAGTGCTTCTTTTTGTACCTCCACTCCCTGGTGGAGTAAGATGACCACACCATCAATAGTTTGGTTTGTCAGAAGATACAATGTTTGGATGAATACTTTTCCTTGTTTGAAATTTTGAACCAAATAAGTGAAATTGGATAATTTCCTGCAGCACACCACATCTCTCACGGCACACTAATGTGAAGTTGTACAGTGGTTAGGAATCGGTGGTTAAAGAGCATTTAGCAAAATTGCACACCGTCAAACTTTGCCTGACTGGCACATTTACACAAACTATATCAGCTGTACATTATCTAAGTAACTTTATCTTCAGATTTTTGGGATATTGTTTGCATTTTTATAGGTTAAAGCCAATAAATGACCGACACTGGTTTAGCCAAACCATGTAAATGGAATTTATCCATCCATCCATTATCTATAACCGCTTATCCTCACAAGGGTCGGGGGGAGTGCTGGAGCCTATCCCAGCTGTCTTCGGGCAGTAGGCGGGGGACACTTTGAATCGTTTGCCAGCCAATCGTAGGGCACACAGAGACCAACAAACATTCACACTCATAATCACACCTAGGGACAATTTAGAGTCAAAATGGAATTTAAGTTACCTTAAATAACTTAAAAGATTTTCTTATTTCCGATTGCGATTCCAAGCATTTAAATCAAATTATAATTCTAAGATATATTGCATTAGCAAACATTAAAATAGGTTTTGACGTGTCATGTCACATAATTTCCTGGTCTGTACTTACTATAACCTCTAAAATACGTGTTTTTTGACATACTTCTTTGACAAATTCTGATATTTTTCTTACCATTATAAGTACATTTTCTCTCCGTGCACATGAGTTGACTCACTAGGTTTGCCTTTGACTTAATCACCTCTTGCTGGGAGGGAGGGATTTTTAAAAACTTTAGCGTCTCCAAACGCCAACTACTTAAAGTCAACTCCAAAGTCACATCCCACCTCGCTGAGCAGTCAGGGAGTAAAAGCAGCTCTTTGTTGAGTTTGTCCCCGATTGACTTTGCTGCTGTCCATCAAATATTTACTTCCCTTCCCGTCCACTCTAGAAACGTCTGGCTTTCTTCTTCTTCAGAGAACGACAAGCCGATGAAGGGACTTCGTCAGGAGGACCTAGTAAACCAGGATCTGATCACCGAATTGAGGAAAGAGTTCAGCATGATCCACGATGACTTCCACATGGTCCTCACTGACACAGACATGAGAGTCAAGGTGAGCTGCTTGGACCAACATGCCATCACAACCCAAAGTATTACTACTGTCCATTTTCCATTCCCAAGTTCACTTAGCAGACTGACTCTTTGAAGCACAGCAGAGAAGGGTTTTGGTTCCCTTGAGTTCAATGAACATAGAAAATGAAAAAATGGCGTACAAATAAGACAAGCCCAATTAATTAAAAAAAAAATCACAAACAAACAAAAATTCAAATATAATGTTTTGGAAAGGCTCCATCCTATCAGGATTTTTTTTCCAAAAAGTACCACTAATACCTGTGTTTTTGGAAAATGGAATCACTACACCCACACTGCAATATGAAAATCAACAAATAAATCGAGGGGAATACAGTGGCATGCAAAGCTAACAGGCCAAAAATATGTCTCTCTTCCACACAAAAATCCTGAAAACTGTGCTTTGAAAAGTCATCACCCCGATCTGCATTTTTTGAAAATCACAAAAAACACTCGTGTTTTTGTGGACATAAGGTAGTGGGCGTAAGGATTCACTTTCTCTGTTGGGTGGATGGTTGGAGCAACCACCATCACAGTGATACTTTCTAAAACCATTCAATTATGTCTATATTATCATTGGGAATCTTAGCGGGAATGGCGGGAACTAAATGTTCTTAGTTCACATAGTAAAACAAAAATACCTTTCTGTCCATTACAGCTTTTCAGTGCTTCAGCTGTTTTGTATCAATGCTAAAACTGCCACGCGATTAAAGAGACACTTGGGTGAGCTTAACATTGCCACTATGGATTGGGGTAGGATTGGGACGGCTAATAGCAGCAACTAGCTTCATGCCTTTAAAACAAAAGGCGTTAGGACAACAACATTAGCTCCTTACTGTCCGCCCAGCGTGTGGAAGTGAAAATGAGCCTCTGTCTTCATGTCGCCTAGCAAGCAGTCGCGTGCGGTGTCCCTGCTTGCTTGCTTGCAGCCGCGACCTGCCTGAGTGAAGCGGCGTGAGAGTGACGAAGGCCCTCATCAAACAGCGAACAAAACGTTTCGGCGAGTCTGACTGCACAGACGAGTGTGGCCGCATTGGAACGTGCCATTTCGGCAGTTACCTTCCAAATTGGACGGCGCGTTCTAACTCAAAAAACTGGGTCCATTCCTCATCCAAATAAATGTGCACGTCTATTCATTCCCACTTCAGTCTCTGTAAATATCCTGACTGGTGTTTAATGCCTCGCCCGTTCTAACCGTGATCAGCAAAGAAGCAGTTTTTTTTTTTTTTTTTTTTTTAAGCAAAGAAGCAGCGTGCGCTCGTCCCAGCCTAAATCTATGTAGCTCTGCTGACTTCCACATTTCCTCATCCTCATATAAATCAGCCACGTAGAAGTTAATCCTTTTGACATGTTGAAGTGGGCATTAGTAGAGATGTCCACATAAATTTTGGTGCCAATTGATCGCCGTTTTTGGACGTTATAAGCAACAAAAGTACAATGATTTCCAATGGAGAGTTTGGAATCGGTCCCTCGCGTGACTCCGGCCGAGCATGGATAGAATGCTAGGGGGCGCGGCCATTCTCCTCATTAACAAGGGGCGTTATTCATGGAGTTACTTATTTACTAATTTCTCCAAAATGAAAGGATAAAAGAGAAAATGGCAACTCTTTTCATTTCGCCGATCAAAAAATATATCAAATGAACTTGTTAGTGAATACATGGCCATCCCGGCCCCACCGTCCCTTTAATGCTAACAAGTTTTTGAGTCATCCATGATAACGTCATTCTACTTGTAAGAACAGAGCTTTTTTTCATGTTAATCCTCTATTTAAAGTCTTGCCACCAATCTATCCATCAAGTCCCCTTCCTCTCACAGCGTACAATCCCAACACTGCCAAAACACCAGCTCGACGAAAAGACTGTTAATTTCACACAACACAACATTTGCTCGGCGGCTACTTGTAAGCTGTATGTGTGCGCACTTGCCAGGAAACAAAAATGTCAGCGGGTTGTTTTTGGACATGTGCATCAAAGAGGCTAGTGTTCGCTCGCTTTGCTGACAGCGGCGTCTTTGGACCTGCGAGGATGTGGGTGGGTGGGTGCGAATAGTTGGGTGTGCAGCGGATTCACCCTAGCCTGAGGAATGAGTGTTGGATGTGGTTTGGAAAAGTTGGATGCAACGCTCAGCATTCCAGGTGTTGCTTCCAAAAAGTGGAGATCAAGAATGTTAGATATGTGAAAGGCCACACCACAATTATAGGGAAAATACTCCAAAAATTCACTGGAAACAATTTATTTTGCCTTTTGGAATCAATTTCAAATTACCAGCTAGGCAGCTACATTTTCTATACGGCTTACCCTTCAAAGTCATGCAGGGGAGACCTCAAAATGGGGCTTGAGTTGGATTTCCCTCCATGCCAAGTCAGCTACATGAACCACTACACTATAAATGTTCTGTCCTTGCTGAGTTCAGTTGAAAGGCTACACACTACAACCAGGACTGGTTGCAGCACAATCACAGGCTGTGAATGGGGTTTTCACTTCAGTGAACCAGACACCAGAAGCTCTCAAGCAATATGGGTACAGGGAAACCTTAGTCAGCAGAATTTTTTTGCATTGACCTCTTCATAATCCTAACACCAATTAACTACCATGTTCACCCCAAAATGCCATTTTTTATGGTCCAACCTAAATATTCATGATCTGTTTGAATGAAATTAACTAAAGTGAACTAATTATGTCATTAAATCAAGCTTTCTGAATTGCACAGTAGGCAACATGGTTAGCACATCAACCTCAAAATTTAGTGGTTGTGGGTTCAAATCCAGGCTCCGGTTTTCGCCCACATTCCAAAAACATGCATGGTAGTTTAATTGAAGAGTCTAATTTTCCCATAGGTGTGAATGGGTGTGAATTTTTGTCTAGTTGTGCCCTGCGATTGGCTGGCAACCAGTTCAAGGTGTACCCTGCCTCCAGACTCTAGCATACCCAGAGATTAAGTGTAACAGAGTATGGACAGATGGATTTGTACTTATTCCACTAACAACAAGCTGCAACAGAGAGGAGATGGTTTACAAAAGCAGTGTTTCCAATTTAGTAATTTGGTCGATATTTTTAGCAACTTTTCCAAACAGTTTAGCAACTATTTAAATAAAAAATAAAAAAAGACTAGCAACTGTCTTCCCCCCCTAAGAACAGACAACATTAGTGGTATAACTTTCACCGGTTTTTTTCCCATATGACCATGTGATCACGGCATCAAAACCATCAATATCCACTTTGGAAAGGATTGTAAATTCTTTCCAAGCCACATATAATTTGCCAAGATTGCCTTGCCTTACCTGTTCAATTCTGAGAAATGAGAAAAGAGAGCTAGAAATGATGTGTGCATGCAAGGATGTCAGATTTGGTATGCAGTCATATCCCAAGCTTTTAATTGGCCCAAAGCTCAAGTAGGGAGCTTCTGTATCTGGACCACTTCACCATTAATGGGATATTATATTCCAGATGACTTTTGGCCCTGGAATGGTTACACTCTGTAATGGTTGCCAGTCAGTAATCAAGTGTGAATGTGGCTTTAAATAGGGCTCCCCACCAAGTCAGCTATGTGAACCACTACACCAGCAGTGGGATTTTCGATCCCAGCCCTGTCATGACACCCCGGACTGGTCGTCAGAAAATAAATTGGTGTCCGTGTGTTAGGATTCCCTTTCCATCTGAAAGTCAACTATGTCAACCACTCTACTACCAATAGACCATTTTCATAAGCATAATTTATTTACTCAGTGGCTGTCAGTATCAATTAGTCCTTTGAAGAGCATGATTGACCAATGCCTTGACTTCTTTTGCCAGCAATCCTACGAGGTTCCCATTGCCATGAAGGCCGTATTCAACTACATCGACACGTTCTCCTCCCGCATTCGAGAAATGGAGCAGCAGAAGCGAGACGGCATCGTTTGCAAGAAAGAGGACAAGCCCAGATCGTTGGAGAACTTCCTCTCAAGGTAAGAGCTTAAAAGTGTGTCTTAGATGTTTCCGTCATTGCTTGGGTGGTCCCAGGAGCCTGTTTCCTCTTTTCAAGACTCTGTTCCTGTGCTCTTCAACTAACTAAACCACAATTTACAGTGTTTAAAAACCCCAATTGGCAGATTGGGACAGCCTGTTTGTATTCTGCAGATTTAAAGTCATTTAAGCTACCTGTACCACCGAATTACTGAGGGTATATGTTTTCTAAACGTCTTTGATTGCCAAGGAGACTTGGACGTCTGCGAGGGTTTTGGCTGGTATTTAGAGCTATCGTCAGCAACAGACATTGTTGTGGACAAGCGCCGAGTACAGAGCATGCACCACTGCCCCAAAGCACCACGTAGGTCGCTAAATTTGCCGTCACTGTAGGTTCCGCTGGAGGCGACGTCTCTTCATCATCTCCACCCCCAACGATGAGGAATGGGCCTATCAGCAGCAACTTTATGGCCTGGGCAGTCAGGCCTGCAACTTGGGTGAGTAGCCCTACAACTCATGTAATATTAGTGGGTGATACATTTGCTTTTAGGAGAGATTTTTTAACGGGGCACTTCTTGCACATTGACTTGACAAAACGTTTCAAACAGGCCAAAGACAATCAGCATTAACGCTAACAATTCAGGAGGAAAAATAAAGCTGGCCACAATGGAACAGTAAATCCTTATCAGGCTTCTTGCTGCGTAATGACATCAAACCAGACCTATGAGACCACATGCGTCGCAAAATAATTCCTACAGAAAATAAATCTAATAGTGTCGCTGAAACAAACACAGCTTTGAATCCTCCCTCTATCATTAGAATCGGAAGTACCTTCTATTGAGTTACAAATCCTCGTGTGGTTGCTTTTTGTTTGCAGATCCAATATTCTTTCTGTGTACACAAAAGACAAACTGTATTTGCCACATATATTGTTCCCAAATCTACCTAAATCTATGAGTGAAGACTTCTTCTTTGCCAAGGAATTCCATCCATCACACAGGTCAAGATGCTGATTAGACCGCGTGATTATTGCACAGGTTTGCAATAGTTCACCCTCAATGAATAGTGCTAAAATGGTGCTTTTCTGTTTCATCCCACACACAAAATGTGTTCCTTTGTAACGCAGAAAAAAGTGGATAATTTTGTCTACCAGTCAGTGAGTACTAACTTCAGCTTTCCGAAGAGTTTACCATTATACAGCAGACACCCCAACGAAAGGGTACTAGTTAGCGGGACGATCCAGGTCTCATTTTTGGGGAGCAAAGAATAGAATTCCAAAATATTTATTTAACCAAGAACAGTCCACTTCATGGTGCTAGACCTTTTTCGAGCACTCAAGACCAAGCATTCAAAAAGGTGCCTGTGATTATTCTCATTCCGCCCGGTCGATGTATTCTCAGGGCGTAGACTTGACCGCAACTGCACTGTTCTTACTGTCTTGTAAGATGTTTCATCAGATAAGGATTGATCAGTTCACACCCCAGTGCTAGATAGGACAGCTATCCTGAGTGTTCTTGTGAAAACCCAAGTATTTTTTTTGTCTGAATTAGCCACACCCCAGCCACATATGGTATCACTCTTCTAGGATTCAAAATGCAAGTCGTTACGATCAGAGCTGGTGAAAAATTAGTCGGACCCGCCGACAAACGGACGTTTAAAATTAGAGGCGGAACTATAGACGGGTACTATTTTTTCCCCCCGGAAAAAAAGACGAATGATGGACAACAGAAGAGTACCCACAGTGTAGACGGATGACGAATAACGGATGCTCAATTTTTTAGTAAAACACCCAGCTCTGGTTAAGGTACACCTCTGCCAGCTACTGCCAGTTTAATATTCCATTGACTTGTAACAATGTTCTGGAAGTGCTGACAATGTTCCCAACACCCCACAGACCACAGAAAAAGAATCAGCACCTCAAATCCATGAATGTGCATTACTTTATCCCAAGAGTCTATTCCCTTCATTTCGTAGTATTTCTCTTGGCTGCACCGATTCCAGTAGATTTGTATGGATGGTAGATTTTTTTTTGTCTAGTCAGATTCCAGCCTCTATGTGTAGCCATGCCAGTCTAAGCTGCCCAGGACCTTCAGACTCAATATGTAAGTCTAACTATATTGGTAAAAAGGACTGTTTCGTCAACCAATCAGATTTTATGTTCGTCAAAGGGCTAGCTAGCTGGCAACAATAACGTCAGCAACAATAACGTCAGCATTTTCAAGGCAAGCCAAATTTGACTAGCAAAACATTTTTGTAGTGATCTGCACACATCAATAGATTTAATTTTCAGCGTCTCTAGTGAGTATGATGCATTTTAATCAATAGATTTTATGTTTTTGTCTTGTTGTTGAGTAAATATTAATTCAGAACTTCTCTAGAAGATGTATATGGCACAGTTTAATGCTGTTATGTTCCGTTTTTGTATAATCCTGATGGTTGGTGAAGGCAAAGGTACAAAATGCATGGCCCTCCACTTATGGTTTTACACAAAATGCCATTTTTCTTGCTTTACAGTATTCCCACATACAATTTCTTCCTTTTGTAATACGGAAGAAGGTGTACAATTCTTTCAACCAATCAGCCACTCTAGCGCCATTGAACTGAAGAGGGCTACTGCAACTGACACCCAAACAATTTTCTACCGAAAAGTGGGACACTACTGGTTGGATATTTGGGGAGCATATAAAATGGAAATGCAATCAAATGTGTGTCATGAGGAACCATACTGTTTTGAATACTGATTTGAATTCAATTGGATTGGATTTAGTAGTTTGCCAAGTGTATTTCCCATAAAGAGCATACCGTAGCTGCAAAATATTTACTGAACCCAGAATCATCCAACGCCATGTTGCTAGACCTTTTTGAAAGAGGCAACATTGTATCATAAAGGATAGGCGTTCTTGACCCGGTTAATAACTGCAGATAATTATTGAGTACAATGCAATGTATTCTAACCCCTTGGCTCCTGCAAGATGTAAATCTTTTTTAATTCATGAATACATTGTTGATAATAATCAGAAATGCTTACTTCCAAAATCTCTAACAATGACAGTTTTTAATGCCGGATTTGATCGAGGAGAAAAAAAAAGTCTTATCACCATGTTGAGATGTTCTGTAAGGACTTCATGTTATTCTTGGCTGGGGTTCAAGACTGCTCCCCTCCCTTCTAGTTCCAAACAAAGACCTATCCTGCTGATGAGGGTAAAGGCCTAAAAAAGGTTTCATCCTGATATTCAGCACTTCACCACGTTTCTAAAACAGTGTTTAATATGGATTTTTCTTGTCTCGGATGAAAACGCTCCTGGGCCACATTCCGCACAATCCTGGACCACCAGCACCACCTTCTCCTCTTACCTAGCAATCAACCGCCAAGCTTAGGAAGGTTCCAATAATAAACAGGCACAATGAGGCTATTGCGGAAACTGTACTGAAAAATGATATAAGATGTGTGCTTTTCTTTAATGGTTGTTGTATTTTTTTTTTCTCTTTGCAGGTTTAAGGCACATCTCCATTCTAAAGCTGGTTGGGACAGAGCTGTCGGACATGGGCGGAGTTTTGGAACTTTATCCTTTTAATGGTAAGGACCTGGAAAAATAAGAAATACTGCGTGAATGTCAACACCTCATGCACCTTGGATTGGATATACACTACTCCCAAAAAGTTAGGAGATATTGAGCTTTTGGGTGAAATTTAACCCATTAAGGCCGGGAGCGCATAACCGTGTTTCTACCACTAGAGCCGGGAGCGCTGTTTGCGTCTTTCTACCCTTAAAGCCGGGAGAGCGTATACGTCATTTTATATTTATTATTTAATTCTCGGTCTCTTAACCAATGAAATGCATCAGAATAGACATGTGATGGTGTCGTGAGTTGTCGGAGGATATCCGGAATTTTTTTCGAGCAGTAATGGCGGACACCGTCGTTAGCGGGAGCTCTGAAATGAATAACGGCATTGATATAGACAACGCGATTGTGGACTTTGAATCAGTAGAACAGTCGAACGTGATATATGGTCAATATTTATGTTTGTAGATAATGACAATATCGACGTATTTGTAACAGAAAAGAGGATGGTAATTCCCACTCAATTTTTTTTTTTTCAAATTAAATGTAGTGCTTGCAGAGATGAATAAACTCGTGTCTGCTTGAAAGCCACGTCTAAGCTCTCAAATGCTTTTGGAGTTATGTTTCTGTCTCCTACAAGGGCTGAGATATTAATTATTTTGTAGGTGTTGAATTTCAGGGAAAACGTCATGTTTTCAAGGGTAATTCCAAAGACGACCTTGGGTTTTCGGGAGCTGTTGAGCCAAGTGCTTTAGGCTTTAATGGGTTAAGGAAGAACCTAAAATGCAATAGCTTTACCAGTGAATTTCATTTGACCATCTCTCACTATCTTTAACTGTTCAACATTTCAGCGCTTTTTGCATGAATTCTTCTTCTCTAACATTAAGCTGAGGGCAAAATTAACAGTAGGTGCTTGATCCATGAATCGACCAATAAAATGGTATTTTAAACGGTCATCTTTACCATGCTGTTCACATTTAGACATCATGGGATTGATCAAAAGTACCTCACCATTGTGGGGTTTTAAGCAGGATGCTTTCAGAGTAAATGGCCACTGAGCTTAGAGCACAGTTCACAAACTCAAGGCCCGGGAGCCAGATCTGGCCCGCGACATCATTTTATGTGGCTTGTGAAGGCAAATAATGTGTGTCGACTTCAAGGATTTTGCAAATTGTCTTCACTTTACAACACTGCAATATGAGATATTGCAAGCATTTTTTAACCAATCCCTCCTTTCAAATTAAGTGAAAAATATTTGAACATTTATTGGCTTCTGATTTCAAAACTAGTTATCCATCAATTTGTAGTGTATATGTGATAATATAAAGGCGATGATACATTTATAAACACACCGTAACTACGATGTGGCCCGCGACAAATTAGTTTGACACCCCTGGCTTAAAGTGTCACCAACAGGTTGCAACAGAGATACACAAAGAGACATGACGAGTCACAGACAGGCAGAGAAGTGGACGGTGTTGGAAATGTATTGATCGATTCATAGTGCAAACACCTGCTGTGAATTTTGTTGTTGTTGTACTTCAAACAATCTGATTTCTAGATACCCTGTTGCTGTGTTAAAGTAACAGCAAAATTCCACTTTTGTCAGGTTTTTTTTCAATACGGTAGCTACATCTGTTACTGCTGCACTTAGAGGAATGCAGTGTTGAATCAGTTCTTGGTTGAAAACATTGCGGGATGCTTCCCAGCAAGGCGGCTGACTTCCTAGAACAGCTTTTCTCCATCAAGGCGTACTTGCACCACATTCCCCATTTCTTTTCTTTTTTCTTTTTTGTAATCCTCTCTGCTCGACCGGTTCTCTAAACAGAAACCGCTCAGATGTTGGACCACTTCAACTGCTGCGATTCACTCCATAAAACCTCCATAACACGCCATTAAATAAAGGTCATTCCAGAATTGGAGGACAATTTAGGCACTAACATTTTTAGAAAAAGGACCATTTTTTAAAAAATGTATTTATTCATTTATTTTAAATAAAACAAGTTTGTCATCAAGAGGCAGAGACGGGAAATCCAGGTCCAGAAAGTAAAAACCCTTTAGCCACAGGTGCTTCTATTCAACCGGCAGGTAGTTGAGCTCAGTTGATTAGAAGCACAAACTGTGGCAGGGACCTGAATTTCCCATCTCTGTCAAGAGGGAGGCACAACATTAAGAAGCTATTTTAGGGGGTGCCAAAAACCATTTGGTATAAATTAACATTTAGAAATGCCTGTTATGACAGCTAGATACATTTTGTCACAGGAACTGTAAATTACACAAGTGTATGTTTCTTTATTTTGTGAGTGGATTGTTTTAAATGATCATTTGGGGGACAGAAAATGTCCTCCAATTCTGCAGTGACTCATCAGCTGATGGAAAACATAACATTTCATTTTCTACGGTTTGTCCCTTCCAGGGAGTGCTACTGTGGAGCGCGAAGGCCTGTCAGCTACCCTGGTCAAGGACATGAGGAACTACTTCCAGATCAGCCCAGAGTACTTCTCCATGCTGCTGGTGGGTAAAGACGGCAATGTCAAGTCCTGGTACCCATCGCCCATGTGGTCCATGGCCATTATCTACGACCTAGTGGACTCCATGCAGCTGCGGCGGCAGGAAATGGCCATCCAGCAGTCACTAGGAATGCGCTGCCCTGAGGACGAGTACGGCGGATATGGCTACCACCAGCACGGCTATCAGGACGGTTATCACCAGGGCTACGGTTACTAGCGGCTTTCTTGATGAGCGGGTGGATGCTAGCCACGCACAAGCTAACGCCCTTTGTGTTAGCCCTCTAATTTCGCCTCCCCAACCGAGCAGATGAGGTCATCGTGTAATTTGGTAGTACTAAGTGGAGGCTTTGAAATGATAGCTTTCACCTAGCCACTACCTCCATATATAGACCAGTATGGCGCCACTTAATGCTAATTTGCAGGAGGCTCTATCTAATCGCAGCCAATAAAAGCATAAATGAGCTTGATGGGAAATGTATTTTGGATTCCAATTTACACATTTCATGTTATCGACTTTTTTACATATCAAATCCTGCTCAATGTCATGCCTGTATTTATTGGACTGTTCTGTTGCATTCCCGATTGTTGCAGTTTTCTAGCTGCAGCATGATTGCTTTTTTGGGGGGGGGAGGGTGCATTTTATTATTTAAATTATTGTACCTTACGATAAATTTTTTTCCTGGATTTTACGGCTTGTTTTTTTTTTTTTGCTTTATACACAAGTGAAATCTGACTAACATTAAATATTATAGCGTGCCCTTTTATGTGAATATATATTCGTAATTCACACAATAATACATTAAAAAAAAATATATATATATATATATATAAATACACACACATAGTTTTATAAATTAACATGAACAAAAATAAGAGTGTGTGTGTGAATGGCTGTTTGGGTTAGGCTGGCGACCAGGTCTTTCGCCCAAGGTCAACTGGGATAGGCTCCAGCTCACCTGTAACCCTTATGAGGAAAAGTAGGATAGAAAATAGCTGGATAGATTACATATAGCATTTTCTTCCAAATACAAGGTAAATATTCTTTTTGCACCAGACTTCAAAAACAACTACAGTAAATAGAATAGAAATGTAATCATAATACATACACATACACAAAAATCAATACTTATTAGCAAAGCTAAGATGTTGTGTTAATTTATTAAGAGTAATATATTATATTATAGTATCAATACAACACTAATACATTCAAATAACAGGCAGCACGGTGTGGTGTGGTTAAGATGGCTACATTGTCGGCAAAATGGATGCATGGATGAAAGAAACAATATAACAATATATTAGATAATTAAAAAAATCAATTCTAACATTTCCAAAAGTAAGATAGTGGTTAAAGTTTTGTACCCCCCATACCCCAAATTGTAAAGTGCACATTATTAAAACTTGCACCAGCCACAAAAAAAACTAACAATAAATGTAATTTAAAAAAATACATAAACTATTTAATCATGAATAAATTCTTAAAAGTAGCAAAAGCAACATGTATTAAATATATTTTTTAAAATTCTATAATAACGTACAATAAAAAAAATAGATACACATGCACAAGTCTATATAAACCCCTCTTAGTAATGTAAAGAGAAATGTACTTTTATATCATGGTTCTTGATTGTGCAGGTGTGCCTAATACTGCAGCCTTTGAGCATATACTTTACATCTACGTTTTAACCACAGTATACATTGTGCTGAAAAATTGTGCTTGATTAAGTCAATTTAAAAACGGGTAGACATTTGCATTTTAATGAGGTATGGGGAAAAAAAATCGTAACATATCATTCCGTTTCATCCTGATTTCCATTGCTTTGTATTACCCATCACATTCCAACACCAAAGAATGACGTGCAGTTTATTGTCGAGCACACATGGCAGTTTATATATATTCACAATGTGACAAAAAAGTGTGCATGATACAGTCATGGTTTTCAAGAGTCCCAATTTATGGTCCGCCAAACAATTCTTCGAGTTCCATAAATACTGTACATCATCCGCATATGCCGAGTCTTCCTCCAGCAACTGAAGAGGGGAAAAAAATACCCAGATGATTTCCCAAGAGGAAAATAAATACAGTAGCAAGACTTATTCCCAGTTTACACAAACTGAAAGCGTGTGTTGAGGTCTGACCACAGAAAAAACAAACGCCTCAACCTCGTGTGTTTCAGACACTGTCGTTACGCCACGTTTTCCAGCGGCAAAAAAAAATAAAATAAAAAACAACTTTTCCAGACAGAATGTGTGCGAACAATGTGCTTCCTTTGTGAACACTGCACACAGTCGCAGTCTGTGCACTACAAAGACGACTCTTCAGAGTCGCTGTCTGTGTTGGCCTTGGTCAGCAGCTTCAGCTCCTCGCCATCCTGAAACACATCAGACAAGGTGAGTCACCACTAAATAAACTACACAAAATGGTGAATGAAATATAGCATTTTGTGGTGGTAAAATAATATGCCTAATACCGATTATTTAGACCACTATTCTTACTACTACCTCTGTTGCTAGTACTACAACTAATAATAATAATTCAGAAAAATGAAAACAAGATCACATTGATATTTAATACAAAATTGACAAAACTAAAAGTATGATAGTGGCTTAAATATGGCATATTGCCCTCCCAATTACATTATGAAAAATATTAAATTATGCAATGGGCCACAAAATCAATGAAATAATTCATTAAAATATTTAAATGAATTAATACAACAATAATGAATATTCATCTAATAGATAATTAAAAAGTAAAAATCAAAATGTCGAATATTAAAATTTGCACCAGACACAACATCCATAAAGAAATGTAAATTTAAAAATACTAGTAAATTAAAAAAAGGTTATTATATTTTGCAGATGGGCAATGACCCCAGAATCAATAACATAATACCATTAGGAAAAGATCATTAAAAATGAATATCAATTAAAAAAATACACATTTAAATATTACAATCTAAAGGTTAATTCATACATCTAATGATGTGATTACTAAAATTAAGATGAAAGATTAAATTATTCCAATTTTAAAATAGTCAAATACTGTACTCAATTTTACAGTCACAAAATCAGTTGAGTCCTTTTAATTAATTAATTCTAATAAAATCCATAATATTCTGCAATAAATAAAAAATACAATCTATTACATTACACTGGTCAAGAGCAAACTTTAATCAGCGATGTCTTTGAGCTTTGACATTTCAGAAAAAAAATCCACTTGTTGCTGAACCAAACCCTTAATCAGAAATATTACTCAATATTGCATATTATATTATACTGTATTATTATTATGAAATCCTTCCTGATGTGCTACAGAAAAAACGAGGGCAGATTTGGAATCGGCGCAAAAAGGTTATCCAGAAAAGTTTACTTGCATCTCTGATTAAAATGTTTTTAAATCTGTTGACCGGTGTTAATGAAATATGAAAATATAAATCTCAACGATTAAAATTTGCACCAATGGAACACTAAAGTAAAAAATACATACAGTGTTTGATCATGACAATAAAATGCTTGAAAAATGCAATATTTCTTCTTTTTGCACAATTTGAAGAGTAACATGAACAGATGCACCATAGCATAATTTAGTCCAGCAACATGATTAGATTGATGCAGTGACACATTGCATCATAAAAATAAGGCCTGTTGTCACATTGTCCCCATTTGTGTTCATCTTGTGCATTAAAAAGAACAATAATGTACAAGGGGTTGTCAGTTTCTCAGGACCAGTGAAGGAAAAAACATTCATTTTTAGTACAGAAAGTACATTATTCCTCAATTAAAGACAAAAAAAAAAAGGCTGTCGAGACAAAATGGCAGCAGGCAACTTGGCGTGTGCATGCGTGTGTGCCCTTACCCCTCTGGACCTCTTTAACACCTCCCCGTTGATGACCCGCAGCTTTTCCTGCTGCAGGCTGTACTCCAGGTCCCGGGGCCGGCTGGCGTTGTAGATAAAGATGGCCAGCAGCACCACGGGGGCCTGCAGGAAGAAGTCCAGAGAGGGCCGGAAGTCGAAGAGGAAGAGCGAGAGGGCGGTGACCAGGACGGTGGTGATCTGGCTCGTCAGCACGTGGAACATGTTGTCCCGGAATTTCAAAATGAAGGCCACGGAGAGGCCCAGGGTCGCTGGCGGACAGGAAGTGTCAAGTTGAAGATTTTAGTTTGAAGGCCATGAGCTGACCTTAACATGTACAGCCTTCAGTTGGTTGCTGCAACTTAGATATAGAACAACTCACCTCTGAAAGGGTAAAACTTTTCCTACTGAAGCTTTTTAGATTATTTTAGATGTATTTGAGTTTAGTTATGACCCGTGGCTTTAATGGCTCACACAAGGATTTCAGGTCTATCAAACTACAGAGGTGCCTTGAAGACACGAATGATCCGATTTTTTGCGATATAAGCTGCCGTTTGGTTGATTTTTTTTTTTTACCAAATGTGTGATTAATTTGCGATTAATCCACTCCTCAGTTATTTTCTGTTACACGCTCCCCAGGAAGAAGAAAACATTTCACACCCGCCCAAACTTCACCGCGACTATAAATAGTATAAGCTAACTATAAGTCTAGAAAATTGTTTTAAAGTGGAAATCAACCCAAACATATTTTTTTCATCAATATCTTACCAGCAGGCCCATTAGTCGAAACGCAGAATTCTGATTAATATTGCGTCTGTGGAATATGAGTTAAGCAGCAAAATCCACCCATTTTCAGCAATCTTAGGGGGCGGCCATTTTGTCACTTCTGTCGACTTAAATTGACATCACAACTGCTCAGGGCTCAGGTAACGACCAATCGCGGCTCAGCTTCATAAAACAGGTCAAACGTGATTGGTCGTTACCTGAGCCCTGAGCAGTTGTGATGTCATAACTCTTCTTCCACAATTACAATATTCATCAGAATGCCTTGTTTCAACTAGTGGGCTTGCATAGAACATATGCTTGAAAAAAATAAGTTTGGGTTGACTTCCGCTTTAAGTACAGCTCTGCACAACATTGTATCCTTTTTAACATTTAAGAAAACAAAAACTGAGAAATATAGGCAACTCACAACAAAGTATAACTTTAACATTGTTTTTTAGTCCGTGACTAAATATTTAAAGTGCACCAATTTGCCTGAACTTCAAACAAATATTAAATCCGCATTCAACATATAAACATTTTTTGACCAACTAATTGAAACAACGGAAATTGAAAAAAAAATGTCATAAAATCAATAATAATAAATCCAAATTGATCAGCTACATTGACTCAGAACACAATATTTAAAACATTTGAACCAACAAAACAAAAACAATGAAACAATTGATGCAGATTATTTTTTGGGTTTTTTAAATCAAAACAAGTAAGTCAGGATTAATGGCTGCAATGAGCATCTTTAAAACTTGTGTTAGACCGTGAAAGTTGTTTAGTTTGTTTGTTATGGTTACTCAATTTAGCTCCAAGAAATATAAAAAGTGTTACACAATAATAAACTTATTGGACAGTGTAAATCATTAGGATCTCTTTGTGTGGGTTTACGTAATATTGCGCTCTGTAAGTCGTATGGTTGTCTATGTAGTGCATGTTACTGACCAGTGATGACCACCAGGGCTAAAGAGTAGACGTTGTGTCCATAAAAGAGGCCACAGTGGACAGTGAGGCCTCGAGACTCTTGTCCAGTAACCAGGGTCAGACCGTTAAACACCACACCGAAGGCATACCTGCCACATCGCAAAGCAGAAAACAGTCAAGACGGCATCTCCATTCCTTTTGTCGCGTTGTCCAGACGACAGGCTCACAGTTTACTGTTCTGAATGAAGATGCTCTCAGTGAGCTGGTCTCCTTCCTTTAAGATCTTCTCATTGTAAATGTTGGCCATGGCCGAGATGAAACACTGCAGCAAGAGCAGGATGTGGCCCACGCCCAGCGAGCGAAGCTTTCCCACCAGGCTGTCCCGCCAGGCCTGGCCAGGCAGCTTCGACACCCACGAGCCGTTGGCGCTGGGAGAGGACGGGACCACACACATTGAGCATGCTTTTATTTGGAATCTTCACTAGATCGGCGATTCTCTGAGTAGGTCACAGACAATCAACAAGAAGTATTTGAACGTGTATCTGATGTTGAACGCAAAGCCAATTTCTGACTTTTATTTTGAAAATCATTTTAAACAGATGATGACACAGTGGTCTCTGCATGTTCATGATTCGCTACATGTGGATTCACAGTCACAGATTTTTTGGGGGTGCAAGGGACCCATCCTCTACTATTCAGTGACTACTCTCTGGTTTGTTTCTAATATAAAAGTGTTGCTTTGGTGCTATCTTGTGGCATCTTGAGACCAAGGGTATATTGAGTGACTTGAGGAGCTTCATAAACAGTAGTTATTTACTGCTATTTTGTGGCATGTATAGGTAATTTAAAAACATTTTAGGGGTTGCTTCAATAATGGACTGTTGTTCTTGAAAATTACCTTGTTCTGAAAGGCAAGAACCACAGGGATGCAACAGTCTTCATACGAGAAGTTTTGTATTTTATTCCCATCTATTTTATTTTGAAGGGCTACCAAACGAAAAGGCAGCAGTCTTTACGACATATTTCTCCTGTTGTCTGGAGTGGATTAATAGAGAAGTTATTTAACATGCATTACATTACATTAGGAAAAAGTAATTTTACTTTGACAATAAAAAAAATAAAATAAAGTAATGTGTCTGAAGTTGGACTCATAAAATATTTTCATTTTGAAAGGCAAGTGCCACAAAAAAAGTATTATACATTTTATATATTTTTACTTGACTATAATCCTCCATTCATTGATAATGTTTGAAATCCACTTTTCACATTTATTGATGTTTACTCTTAAAAAAATAAATGCTATTTCTGAAAAGCCCTGGATATTATTATCATAAAACCAACACTAAAGTGAATTAGAGGCCCGCAGACTGAAACTTGTACTATTTCCATGATGTCACTACGCCACCTGCTGTTCTTCATCTGCTCCAGCAGTTGTGTGTACAGCAAACAGGAGTTGGATGGCGTGGACAGGGGCCTCAAGCGGACTCTGGGCACAGACCCGGATGACTTTTGGCTGCCGCCTGACCCCGCCGTCAGTGAGATGATGGACAGGAAGAGAATGACTAATGCCGCCCATTGCACCCAGGATAGGCGCCTCCTGGTGGCAGAGGAGTGAAGAAAAACACGTTTTTTTGTGGAATATTCGAACAAACCAAACAAACAAACATTTTGGTTTAAATTGCAAAAATTATGTACAAAAATGGTGAAAGTAAAAAACAGTGCGTCAGTGTGTTCTACTATTACATATAATTAAACAGAGCCACAACCAGTGACAAGGGAACTAAGCACCTGCTCTGGGCCTCGTATCCTCCGAGGTCACCAAGCACAAATAACAGTCAACAAATTCTGGAATAGCAAAACAAAACAAAAAAGAGTAACATAGAAACATTTTATGTTTGGATTAAAGGGAAGTCAACCCAAACATATTTTTGAAGAATTATGTTCTATGCAGGACCACTAGTTGAAACAGGACATTCTGATTAATATTGCATTTGAGGAATAAGAATGAATGTACCCGTTTTTGTCCATCTCTGGGGGCAGCCATTTTGTCACTTCTGTAGACATCACAGTTGCTCAGGGCTCAGACAACGACCAGCTTCAGAAAACATGTGCGCTGTGATTGGTCGTTACCTGAGCCCAGAGCAACTGTGATGTCGTTTTCAGTCGACAGAAGTGACAAAATGGCCGCCCCTGAGATGGCTAAAAACGGGTGGATTTTGCTGCCAAACTCATATTCCACAAACGCAATAATCATCAGAATGCCTTGTTCCAACTAGTGAGCCTGCATAGAACATATTTTTGAAAAAATATATTTGACTTCCATTTTAAGGTCGTTTTTTGTTAGCAGAAAAGCCTTTGCACATATTTACCATGTTGTGAGACCTAATTACTCAACTTCATATTTGTTTTTGAAACATTTTTGTCACCTTGTTTCTCGTACCTCTGATCAGTTTCATAGTTATTCAAATAATAGCCATATTATTGTTTGGATGGATTTTTAAGTTATTCTTATATCTTATTTAAGTAATTTTGCTGTCGCACTTGTGTTCTCTCGCACTACAAAATACTGGTGTGCATTGCTGTTGTGTTTTTTTTTCTTTTCAAACAAAAAACAATAAAATCAGATGACTTCGACCATAAATGCATAGTACTGTATACCGGTTTATATTCAGTATCCTGCTTAGTGCTTTATCACATAAGATGTTGTGTGAATGAAACCCAGTCCATTGCTGAATGTGCTACCTTTTGAAATTAAAAAAGTCATACATGGGTAAAGCCATGTAAGGCAGACAATAGGACACCATAAACAACAAACAATTGAGTCAGCTGCACAGCTGAATCAATGGAACAATTGAGTCTATAGTAGGTGTGTGAAGGATTAAAGGACACTTGACTGGGCTGAACATTAGCACTGATATAATAGGTCTGTATGTAAAACTGATGTCAACACTAAAAATTCCTCATCAAAAACTCTATATCGTGATTTTTTTTTTTTTTTTAACAAATTTTAGAACAAGTTGTAACCCCCACCATATCGGAAGGAGACTTCTTGACTGACACATCATCCAGACTACGTCCGTGAAGGAGGCAAGCATTGTGATGTTGTTTCCTGGCTTAGTTTGTCACTTTCTGTTGTCACCTAGTGGCTGAGAAGGGTGACCAATCGGTGCCAACATGTATATGCCCATTCCTACTCTTGTCCACTTCAACCTGTGACAATATAAAAGCGATCCGCACAATATTTTGAATTTTATTGACATTAAATGTGAGTTCCTAAAAACTTAATTAATTTTTCTACAGGTCAAAGTGGACAAGAGTAGGAATCAATCACATTTTATTTATATAGCATTTAGCAACTCAAAGTGCTGTAAAACATCCAAAGCAAAACATAAAAAGATCCGTTCACGCCCTCCCTCCCAACCAACCCAAGACAGATATCCACTAGTACACCAGCACTCACTCACACACACACCCACACAAAGTGCATAATCTGATAAAATGTGTTAAAAAGACATGACAAGGCACAGAGAAACCATATGAGGAAAGGGTACCCAAGGGGAGCTCATCCGCGCTGAGGGGAATGGCAGCCCACGGCCACAGGGACCACCACGGAGACCCCCAGCCCAGATTAGACAGGCGGACCCCACACAAAGTGTACAGGCCGCCGGCCACCCGGACCCAAGGAGTCCTTGCGATGACAGCCCCCGTGGAAAGGGCAGCCACCCCTCCCTCAACGCGGAGGCCCCCCCCCATAAGGAAACACTGGAGCTAAAAGCTGACAACAGCAGAGAGCAACAAAACTAAAAGACAGAACAGTAGTATAGTCTAAGAACTAAAATTGTAAGATAAAATAAAAATAATCTTCAATCAAAAGAAAAGATAAATTATTTAAAAGTTGTTAAAAGCCAAACTAAAAAGGTGTGTCTTGAGCTTCCTCTTAAAAATATCAACAGTCTCTGCAGACCTGACGTCCTCTGGCAGGTTATTCCAAACGTGAGGACCAAAATGGCTGAATTATATATATTCATATATATTCAACGCACTATGTTTGTTTGCACAAGGAAATCATACATCTGCATTTTTTAAACGTTTTTCAATAATTAATTTTATCAATTTTGTCTGGTCCAAAAGGAACGTACTTATTTGTCTTTAGAATTTTTAGGGTTAAACATGATCTTGTTTCGTACCAAAATATTATGATCGTTTGAATAGTCGTAATTTCTGTTATTACCAAAATAATCATGATTAATATTTTTTTTCATAATCGATTGGCCCTACCTTGCAATGTATGTAGAATGATTTTGAATGGACAACAAATATTGTCCGGTTCCTCCCCTGACTACTACCAAGACATCTGAAGACGGAGGGGGCGTGGCTATATTACTGACTAGAAAGGGACATTTTGAGAGTAGTTAGTTATTTACTGATTCCTCCAAAACAAAGTGATGAGATTGAAAATGCAAGCTAATATTTTGCTGATTTAAAAAAAAAAAAAAAAAAAAGCACACACAATTGAACCTGTTAGTGAAAAATGGACCATCCCGGCTGGATGATCTCTTTAACTCATTCACTGCCATTGACATATTTATTTTTTCTTTTCGCAGTCCAGTCATTCAATCCCAGGAACTCACTTATATTTTATTCAATTTTTTTTCAAACATTAGGGTAAAAGAGGGTCTGAAAATGTCTGGCAGTGAATGAGTTAACATTATTGGCAGAAAAATAGGGCCTAATGTTATGGGACGAGGATCTTACTTGAGGACAAGTCTGAAGAGAACAGCCGTGGTGAGGATAACAAAGTTAGAGAACAAGACTGCCATGGCCTGAGGACGACAACAGCATAAATCAGGACATAGTGGAGAAAATCAACATACAGTGCAGGGTCTACACATCCCTTTTCAAATGGACAGTTTTTGTGATATTAGAAAAACCTAGACCAGGAGAGGTTATTTAAAAACCTCTTCCACCGTTTATGTGACCTTTAACCTGTGCAACTCAATTGAAAAAAATGAAATCTGTTCAAGAGGGTAAGTATAGATTAAAAACTGAAAAAAACATGATTGCACAAGAGTGCACATTGTCTTATAAATGGGTATTTATTTGGCTCTGTTCGGAATTAACCAATAATTTTCAAACTCAGGTTGATTAAGGTCAAATGAATGGTGCTCAAGCAACTCTCAAACAACACCAAAGGAGATTTATTTCATTATAGCTCTTATATTAGACCGCACAGCATTGTGTGTGTGTCGCTAGTAGCTACCCACCCACCCACAAAAGGGACTTACAGGCTGCAGGTAGGTCATCACGTAGAAAATTATGAGGTTGTCGAGAAAATAGAGGAATGCGGGGACGGCCCATTTCAAAGTGCTGAGGAGTGAGGAGGCAGAAGAGCTGCGCAGATCTTGGCAGGAGCGTCCCTCTGAGACCAGGGTCAAGATTCAAAGTGTTTTTTTTAATCATATGAACCTGTTTCTCTGTGAAATTAAATTATTATTTTGCCATCTACAGGGATTCCAAAAGTAAAGAGCATGTTTAGGTGGGGGGGGGGCTCCATCACAAATGCAAATAGATCATGTGTACCTCGGATAAACACCCTGACGGACATCAGGAGGCAGAAGAGCAGCTTGAGCGCCTCCGCCAGCATGTTGACAGACGCTGGGAGGAAGTCATACTTGTTGTCTGTGCAGAGAAAACAGACAATACTTAAGACAGCCGTCGCATTGATTCAAGAACATACCACAGGACAGTCTCATCACCGGCATTAGCAGCAAACTTAAGCAGCAGGATCCGACTTGTGCCGAGCGTGACAAAACTTAAACCCAGGGCCAGCGTGTAGGCCGATGAGCGCGAGCACAGGTGGGGACAGGAACGGCAGCACGCCATGCCGGTGTAAATTTACGGGAAACAACCTATACACACAAAAACATGTTACATATTAGTGATGTAGTAGTGTCTTCATGAGTGTAAAAAAGTTAATCTTCTTGCAAAAATGCACTAAATCATCAATAAACAATAACAACAATAAACAATAAAAGGCATTGCCATAACATTACCATAATCTAATACTGTTTTCATCACCACATTTTTAAGGAGCCACGGCACATATTTTACATTACAATAACATCAAAGAACATCACAAACAAAAACAACCTTACTTAAACTTAAAGACTGTAGTGTTTATATAGTATGCAATCTAAGTCCGTTTCGACTAACACAAAGATGTATGAATGTGCTATATGAAAAAACAAATACTGAAAATAAATCATCATATATATATATATATATATATATATATATATATATATATATATATATACATATATATCATATATATATGTATGTATGTATGTATACATATACATACATATCTTTCTTTCTAGCTGGGTTTGAACTCATCGCGCAGCAGGCCTTGCGTTTTTGAAAAACTGCACAAGGACGGAGATAACGCCAACACAATTATTCGTCTTTTTTCCTTACTGTTTAAGTTCGTTCCTTGTGTTGTTCATTACAAATAGGTTTGCTACACACAAGTTTTTAAGGAGAACTCAGTGTTTGAATTAATTATTCTTTATAGTACAGTAATAATTACTCCATCCTCTGGCTCATTTGGCTTAAATTATTTTTGTTTTGTTGTTAGTCACATTTTATATCGTGAAAAATAATAGTTTAATGTATTTTTTGTAGATGTTATCTTTAAATAAGTGAACATTTATTACAACAAATAACAGAGCATGAGAGCTCTTTTGCAGGTTTGTAAGACGCAGCCCTCAGTGCACAGTGGTTGTCAATCGACGTGTTCCGTTTATTTGCGTATGCTTACCAAGGCTTTCGATAAAAATGTTCCTGGCCCGGAACCTCTGTCAAATTTTACACCCCTGGTCCGCAAGTCCAAAAGTTTGCCCACCCATGTTCTACCCGAAGCTTTGTGGCGGGTAAAATGTAGGGCATACAATAGTCCACATATATTTGGAACGACTGCATAGCAAAAACATCCGCGGCTCTTGTAAACAAATGGACTAGTTTCAGCTTTTGACAGCCCAGATCTTTCTGTGCCTAAAAGGTTACAAAACGCATAATCATGAATTTGATGCCAGGTAAGTAGCATGCAAAACATGGAAGCCTCGTTGTTGTTGTTTAAACGTGTTAAAATATGCCAATTCTGCAGGATCAAGTAAACACCGCTTAGGTTGCTTCGCATCCAAACGTCGGAATAAAACGATAACATAAAGTTGTATGGATATGTAAGTGAGAATGTGCAATGACATTATTTCAAATAAACAAAAAAATATTTGAAGCTAAACGGACCCGTTCCGCTGTAATTTAGGACGGAATCATACTGTGGAGTCGACAGATGCGCTTTCTTCCTGGTTACTCCGTGCACGCGCAAGCTGTATGGGCTAGCGCATTAGCATGTTTTTCTTCTTCTTCTTCTATTGAACGGCAGTTTGCAAACTAGAATACCGCATTACTGCCGCCCAAATTAAAAAAATAAAAAATAAAATAAATACAAAAAAAAGGGGCTTGGGGCCAGTGAAGAAAAAAAGATGGAAAGATTCTCACTTTTCTGACTTTATTCTCAGCTGACTTTAAAGTGAGATCCTGAGAATAAAGTGAGAATTCTGTCTTTATTTTCAGATTCTCACTTTAAAGTCAGAATTCTAACTTTGAAGTCAGAATTCTAGTGGAAGTTGGTCGAAGTTTTTAGACGGAAACACAAACGGTACCCCGGCTGCAGGCTGAAGAAGGTAAACGGACCGGGAAATTTTAGTAAAATGCCCAGCTCTGCACACATGCATACATGAAGTCAACAGCTGACTGAGCAAGTGTATGAATAAGGACTTTATTATGATAGTTCAATGTTTTACTCCTGGATACCGAAAACACATATTTTAGACTATTCAGCATTTTGATACAAATAGTTTAGAGTCATTTTCAAGCATAAATGTACCTAAATAAATTGTTCAAGTGGAAATCAACCCAAACATATTTTTTTCAAGAATATGTTCCCAGCAGGCCCACTAGTTGGCACACGGCATTCTGATTAATATTGTGTTTGTGGAATATGAGTTAAGCAGCAAAATCCACTCGTTTTTAGCCATCTCAGGGATGGCCATTTTGTCACTTCTGTCGACTGAAAATGACATCACAACTACTCAGGGCTCAGATAATGACCAATCACATCTTAGCTTCCGAAAACAGGTCAAAACATTGGTCGTTACCTGAGCCCTGAGATACTGCAACGTCGTTTCAGTCGACAGAATAAGGGACAAAATGGCCGCCCCCAGAGATGGCTAAAAACGAGTGGATTAACTCTTACTCCACAAACGCAATATTTATCAGAATGCCTTGTTTCGACTACTGGGCTTGCATAGAACATATTCTTGAAGAAAATATGTTTGGGTTGACTTTCTTTAATGGTTTTCAACATTTAACAGTTGCAACATGTTTGTCTGTTTGGTGCTGAAGGAAAGGAGATGCAGGAGGCGTATCACGAACATACTTTACTGAAGATGTCGTGCCAGAGAAAACAGGAAACCAGTAACAAAACGGACGTTGTAGTAACACCAAAAACACCTCGTCCTCCAAAACACCCCTCATACTTTGAAGCAGGGGTGTCCAAACTCGGTCCTCAAGGGCCGGTGTCCTGCCTGTTTTCCATCTATCCCAACTGTAACGCACCTGTTTCAAGGGATCATGATTGCTATCAAGCTTCTTCCGAGCTTGCTGGTAAGCTGATCATTCAAATCCACCACCAGTCCATTGGCAATATGTATGAGGCTGCCAAGCTAACATTGTTGCGCATTTACATTGCAACAAGGCCAAAAGACAACCAAGATCATGACAGCACAGCGTCCGAAGAAGTCCTGCTTTTGTCACACAATGGAAATGAATATAACTCTGCAGAAATTGAAGAGGTCTCTGCTGATTCAAGTGAAATCTACCCATCATTCGACATTTCTGTTAATTCAGAAATTACCTTTGGTCCCACATACAACACAGGAGAAGGTGCAGACGTCACATTTGGACCCCTTGAAATTGCAGCCATTTGCCAAAATCAAAAAAGTTCATTTTATTTCTCATCAATGTACACTCAGCACCCCAACTTGACAGAAAAAAAATCACAAATGCAGAATTTTTTGCAAATTTATGAAAAAAGAAAAACAAATACCATATGGTCATAACGTATTCAGACCCTGACGCATTTTATTGAGTAGAAGCACCCTTTTGAGCTAGTTACTTTCTCCCATCTCCCTACTGCATCTCTGGAGCTCAGCCACAGTGATTGTTCGGTTCTTCCTTACCCCGCTCACCAAGGCTCTTCTCCCACGATTGCTCAGTTTGGCTGGACGGCCAGGTCGAGGAAGAGTTGTGGTCTTCCCAAACTTCTTCCATTTGAGGATTAGGGAGGCCACTGTGCTCTTCGGAACCTTGAGTGCTGCAGAAATTCTTTTGTAACCATGGCAAGATCTTTGCCTTTCCACAATTCTGTCCCTGATCACCTTGGGCAGTTCCTTCGATCTCATGATTCTCATTTCTGTGTACAGTGTGTATAGTAAACCCCAAAAATTCAAAAACGCTGATAAACTTGTGACCAGATTTAGTTTTTTACATACATTGGGGATTTAATGGTGAATGCTATAAAATATGCACTTAACTGCTGCTCTTTGCTCACTCACTTATGTTTCCATCTTCAGTCCCATGGTGTCGCCTCCCTTCTTAATTTGTTTATTGAAAAGCTTTTAAAAGAAAGAATACACAATGCAGGATAATTAGTCATTAATTATTATAGTGATAAAATCATTAATTGATGATATTGTATGCCAGCAGTTAAAAAAAGCCAAATAAACAAATAAATAAATAAATACATACTGCTACTACTACATACATAAATAACACTGCTGCAAATAAAAACATCCATACATTATCGATACCGCTTATCCTCACAAGGGTTGCGGGGCGTGCTAGAGCCTATCCCAGCTGTCTTTGGACAGTAGGCGGGGGACACCCTGAATTGGTTGCCAGCCAATCGCAGGGCACACAAAGACAAACATCCGCACCCACAATCACACCTAGGGGCAATTTAGAGAGTCCAATCAACCTACCATACATGTTTTTGGAATGTGGGAGCAAACCGGAGTACCCGGAGAAAACCCACGCAGGCACGGGGAGAACGTGCAAACTCCACACAGGGAGTCCGGAGCCGGGATTGAACTCACGACCTCTAAACTGTGAGGCGGATTTGCTAACCAGTCGACCACCGTGCCGCCCAAATAAAAAAAATACAAATAAAATAAAAAGGGGAAAACACATTCTCATTATAGTCAAAGCTTTGGATATACCAAAATAGTTATTTCAAATGTACAGGACACTATATAATTAAAAAACAAAAGTTGGGGGAAATCTTTCCTTATCTATTTCAGACTTTAGAATGAACTTCTTCTCCCAAAAATCTCTTTAATTATTATACAATTAAAAAAAAATAGGTATACATTGGAGGGATATACTGTATGTCCAAACTTGTATACTGTCTGAGTCACTGCAGTGCACATGAGGCTTCAATTAGAGGAGAAAATAAATGTACATGGTTAACTGCCCTGTGTGAATGCATCAGGGCCAGATAAAGCTCCTGGTGGACTCTTGTGTCATATACACGCACACACCCACGCGCACTGCGCAGCTTGAATAGTTTTGGAACAGAGCGGACTCATTTTTGGGAGGATTACACTCAGTCATGAGGCTTGGTGTCTGGACTGGAGATGCAAGTCTCGTTCCCGTTCTTCTGCTGGGTCTTCTGGCCTCCTCCTCTGTCCATGTGGAAGCCAACCAGCAGGAACAAGCCAAGAAAAGACATTACTACATAGCTGCTGTGGAGATAGACTGGAACTACAGTGGCAATGACACACACAGGTAAGTGTGCTCACAACTGTTTCCCCTTGACTATTACATTGTTAATTATTGCAACAGAACATCCAAAGTGGAGCACATACTTTTCCGTGATGTTGGCAATTTTTCACAAAGAAATAATAGTGTCAAAATTGTCTATGGTGTAGTGAAATTAAAGTAGAAGTCAACAATAATATGTTGTATGCGCCCCCACTAGTCTAAAGATGGCATTTTGATTCCAATTGCCTTTGTGAAATATGAGTTAAGCAGCAAAATCCATCCGTTTTTATCCATCTCAGGGGGGCGGCCATTTTGTCACTTGTTATCGACTGAAAATGAAATCGCAATGCCTATGGGCTCAGGTAACAACCAATCACAGCTCACCTGTTTTCTGAAGCTGAGCCATGATTGGCTGCCACCTGAGCAACTGTGATGTCATTTTCAGTACAGCAAGTGAGAAAATGGCCCCCCCATAAGATGTATAACAACAGGTGGATTTTTCTGCTTAAATCGTATTCTACACAAACAATATTAATCAGAATATCAAGTTTAAATTTATGGATCTGCATAGAACATATTCTTGTAAATAAAATGTTGGGATTGACTTCCCCTTTAAATTCATATTGTAACCTGACTGAAATCTACAAATCAATTTAAACATTGTCAAAATATTAAAATAAATCACCCTGATCCTCTTTGCCATCATTGGTACCAGTCCCTTTACATACTCACTGAACTGAAGTCTCCCAAGATTTCCTTCATAATGATGGTTTCGGTTGATTTTTGAGAGATTAGAATCCCCAGAGAATTATAGTCCATCTCCAAATTGTGTGTGTTTGACTTTGGAAGTTCCACTGTATTGGCAATTATATGTCTTTCCTTTTCAAGCATCACCAACTCCTTTTAGAGTCGGGTATAGAATCTTGTAAGGATGACTGTAAGTGATGAAAACAATACACTCTGTCCTCGTTATATTTCAATTTGTCACGCTGTCACTGTCGCTGATTCCATATCTTTTGTTGATACAACACATGGGGACAGCGTGGCTTTTTCCTACTGAGTTTTTTTTTTTTTCTTTGTTATGTACTCTTCCTCAGATTCAGTCCCACGTACAAGAAAGTGGTTTTCCGGGAGTATGAGAAAGACTTCACACGGGAAAAGGTTCATGACCCCTCATTAGGTAACACATATAAACGTTTCAGAACACAGTTATCATTATTTTCACATTCATTAAAAAATATTAAACTTCAAGGTAAATTTTCTTGCACTAAAGCATGGTAATTTCTAAATGAACATCATTTAAAATGGCTGTGTCATGTCATTTGATGTCATCCCACTATCTTTAAAGCGGAAATCAAGCCAAACATATTTTTTTTCAAGAATATATTCTATGCAGGCCTACTCGTTGAAATATGGCATTCTGATTCAAATTGTGGTTGTGGAATTTGAGTTAAGCAGCAAAATGCACCTGTTTTTAGCCATCTCAGGGGCTGGCCATTTTGTCACTTCTGTCAACTGAACATGAAATCACAAATGCTCAAGGCTCAGATAACATCCAGTCATGGCTCAGCTTCAGAAAACAGGTGAGCTGTGAAAGCAACTGTGATGCCATTTTCAGTCAACAGAAGTGACAAAATGGCCGCCCCCAGGGATGTCTAAAAACGGGTGGATTAACTCTTATTACCATGGGGGTTAAAATTCATAATATTGAGGCACAACATTTTTTTTTTTTTTTAATCCTTATTTTTTTTTTAATGGTTTTATGCCTCCCAGACGCTTATGATATGAATGTTGCAGCACAACATGAAACCCGACTTCGGCTTTCGACTCAGCATTTTTTGTGTGTCTTTTATTGTGATTCCTCCTTTTATATATATATATATATATATATATATATATATATACATATATATATATATGTATATATATATATATATATATATATATGTATATATATATATATATATATATATATATATTTTTTTTTTTTTAACAGTCTTTGCTTTTACATGTCTGATTTTTAAAATATGTACAGCACTTTGTATGCAGTGTCACTGATGGTGTAGTGGTACACTCGCCTGAGTTGTGTGCGGGCAGCGTGGGACCGGTTCCCGCTCAGTGACGGTGTCTGTGTGTGTGTGCCCTGCGACTGTCTGGCGACCAGTTCGGGGTGTAGTCTGCCTTTCGCCCATTGTCGGCTGGGATAGGCTCCAGCACCTCCCCGCGACCCTGTACACTTGTACAGGATAAGCGGCTTGGAAGATGACATGACTTTGTATGCAGCTGTAGTTGTTTTTAAAGTGCTCTATAAGTGAAGTTGAGTTAAGAAGTCTGAGGGTCTATCATTTAAATTAGGATTTTCCAGTATACAGTAAAAACATTACAATACAATGTTTTGGCAAAGTTTGTCTGTTATAATATTAATATCAATATACTTTTCCACATTTGCAATCATAAACACAACTTCATAGAAAAAACTTCTGCGCCTCTTGGTGCAGTATGTCATTGATGATAGTACCAATATGTGCATGGATGTTGATCCAATATATTGTGAATTTTTTCCTGGTGCCAAAGATAACAAAGTAAGGAGAATTGACAGTATAAGTATCTTAACTACATATCAATAAATCATTTCTTACATCGTTGCATCATATTTTTTTCATGAATTTAGTGTGTCCTTCTGAGGCCACTGATGGGAAAACATTTCAGGAGAAAAACCCACATGGGTTGGGATGAATGTTCATTTGCTATTATTCATTAATTATTTTTAAAATATGTGTTTATTATTTTGATATTGAATTTATTAATTGTTTATTAATATTTTTTGTATTAATTAGATTTTTCCATGCCCGCAGGTTTGCTTGGCCCCACGCTGAGGGCCGAGCAGGGCGAGATCCTCGTGGTCACTTTCCGTAACCTTGCGTCAGAACCGCACAACCTCCACCCACACGGCATTGCTTACGGGAAGAACTCAGAGGGTGAGTTCCTTTTGCATCAAACTGTGGTGGACCATGATGACGTGCGTGTGCGCGATTGCGCGTGTGTTTGTGTGTGTGCCGGTCATGATACAAGTCATGGTTCAGAAAAGCAGGCAAAGTGGATCAGCACAACAAACAAGGTTGTTTGTCTTGTTTTAAAATATTAACCCGCGCAGGCAGATGATCAGATGAAGCGGTGCTGAAGTCCAACATGAGGCAGCCTTAGCAAACACTCCAACTCCTGGGGATCCACTGGGAAGGATATTAAACCTGTCAGATCAGAGAGAAGGGTAAATGCGAGGCATTACAGGATTATGAGACATGAAGCCAGAGAGAAAATTGGCTAAAATGTTACAGCCATTAGAGCACTAAACAAGCAAACAGAATCTTGGGGAAGGTGTTGTATCATTCAGAACCACTTGAGTTCTTGTGCTACACTGTTATTTTATCTTATTTTCACTAACTTGTATCGAACGTGCACTGATTTGACCTTAGCTACATATCTTACTTATTAAAAATGAACAAATAAATAAACAATAGTCTTTTTGCATCCCAAAAGTCACAAGATGAGAGCTAGAGAGCTGAGGAAAAAATAAATAATTAGCCATCATTAGACATTCAAAATCAATACTTTTCTTTTCTTCTATGTTTTGTGTTTCATGACTGGTAGACAAGTGACCTCTCACTTGATGAACTCATGGACTGTTTCAACTTTGAACTCAAGTTTCTCTGTACGAATGCTGTGTGTCATTCGAGTTCTTGCATCTGAAAATGATGAAGGTCTTCCTTCATGTTGGGGTCAAGAAACCACTCAAATCTACTGACTTGAACTTTGTCCAGCTCAACCTTTCTTGTCATATATCATTCAAAATCCTTAGCATTCTTCCATCATCCCTGAATGTCTGGAAATCTCAACAAGTTCATGACTGGTGAATAAGAAAGGAAAGGAAAGATTTAGTTTTAAATTTTAAAATTTGCCCTTTCTTCAATAATTAGATTTTAATCAAATACAAGTCAAATACACAAGTCATTAAAAAAAAAAAAATTTGACCAGTTGACAAAATAAATAAATCTGCTCTATCCTCTATTTAAAAAAATATTGATGAATAGGACATATATATATATATATATATATATATATATATATATATTTTTTTTTTTTTTTGAATGGGAGACAGGTCTATACTGCTAGCAGGCCAGTCTAGTACTTGATCTCTTTTAAAAAACAGCCTCGTGTGTAACACGTGCAGAATGTGACTTGCTGAAATTATCAGGAATGTCCCTAAAGAAGTTGTTGCTTGGATGGCACTATATTTTCTATATTTTGCTCCAAAACCTGAGTGTACTATGTATCTTTCAGCATTAATGGTGTTTTCACAGATGTGTTAGAAGTTACCCACGATATGGACTCTAACAAACCCTCATACCATCACTGATGCTAATTTTTTTAACTTTGCATCTTCACAATCCAGACGGTCCTTTCCCTCTTTGGCGCGGAGAACACAATGTCCATGATTTCCAAAAACAATTTGTTTGAAATGTGAACTCATCAGACCACAGCACACTTTTCCACTTTGCGTCAGCACATCTTTGGTGAGCTTAGGCCCAGAGAAGCTGGCAGGGTGTCTGGGTGTTGTTCATATACACTATGACTTTCGCTTTCCATGCTAGCAAGTTTAACTTGCATTTGTCGATAGATGTAGCAATGAACTGTTAACTGATAATGGCTTTCTGAAATGTTCCTCAGCCCATGTTGTAATATCCTATACACAGTGGTGGTAGTTTTTAATGCAGTGCCACCTGAGGGATCAAAGGTCACGGGCATTCAATGTTGTTGTTGTTTTTTTTTAAACGGTATTCAGGACAATAGATGAAGAAATCCCTAAAATCCTCCCAATGGTACATTGAGAAACATCCTAAAGTGTTGGACTATTTGCTCACACAGTTGTTCACAAAGTGCTGAGCCTCACTCTATCCGAGCTTGTGAACAACTGAGACTTTTGAAGATGCTCCTTTTATACCCAATCATGACACTCACCTGTTTCCAATTAGCCTGTTCACCTGTGAAATGTTACAAACAGGCAGGTGTTTTTGAACATTCATCAACTTTCCCAGCCTTTTGCTGCCCGTCAGAACTTTTTTGGAACCCGTTGCAGGCAACCATGCCTAAATGAGAGAATATTTGGAAAAAACACAAAAAAACAAAACAGTAACACTAATTAGTTTGAACATTAAATATCTTGTCATTGGAGTGTATTCAGCTGAATATACTATAGGTTGAAAACCATTTGCAAATAAGTATAGCAAAATTTTACACAACGTACCAAATTAATTTTTTAATTATTATTATTATTTATTTATTTTTTTTAAGTCAGTGCTTCTGATAGCTTTTAGTCCAGCAGAAAAGACCTTGCCGGCCCACCACTCAGCTCAACACTGTTTGAAACTGATTGTTGGAAAATTGTGAGGTGTGGAGTGTTAACGGTAACGTGATGATGTTGCAGGAGCGCATTACTTTGACAACACGTCTCTGAAAGAAAAGGAGGATGACGTGGTGAAACCAAACAGCGAGCATGTATACTACTGGGAGGTGACACCCGACATTTCGCCCAAGCCCGATGACCCTGCCTGCCTCACCTATTCGTACATCTCCCACATGAACTTGGTGGAGGACTTCAACTCCGGCCTTATCGGCGCTTTGCTCATCTGCAAGAATGGTGAGAACATTTGACCTTTGAAGGGATAGTACAATATGGATGACTTCTTTGTTGCAGGGAGCTTGAATGAGTCAGGGATACTGGCTGGTGTCAAACAAGAGCTGGTCTTACTTTTTGGAGTCTTTGATGAGAGAGAAAGCATCTATAAGCCAAATGACAACTCCTTGGACCACATCCACTACACCATTAATGGCTACACCAAGGGAGCACTACCTGGTAAGACATACTGTACTGGTCCGAATCCCACGAGAAATGAGCTACTGAGTTGCTACAAACAAGCCCACACCAATAAATGTCAAGAGTAACTTTCAACAGTCAACAGCAATTTTCTTGGTGGAGGCAACTGTAACTGCCAGAATGTTTCACTTGTGATTTTCAAACGCAAAAGACAGGAGTGCAATACATGTAGATAATAGATATAGTGGAAAAACAAAAAGTGAACACAATCCAAATTGTTCTTGGTTCTAAAACAATGGTTCACAAAGGAAATGATGGACACTGACCCATCAATTTTCTGAACCGCTTATCCTCACTAGGATGATGATGAAGCTGCCATTATGCAGTGCATTCCCATTTCAACACCGAAAAAAAAAAATCACTAAGGCAAGCAGCGAGCTGTGTCTTTACTGACACACTACAACCGCCAATCAACGGCTGACAAAACAATAAAATTGCTCTTATTGGCTGAATCAGTACATGCAGGTTTTTTTTTGTGACACGCAGGAATTAAAGGCAAATGGCGAAAACACAACATTAATAACACAACGAAATCTGCGAAATAACGGGACCATGCGCACGAAACCCATAATGGATGTTGCTTAACTATAAATTGATTTAACATTGTTGATGATTTGTTGTTTCTTTGAATTTAATTAACATGTTGCATATTTATGAGCATGGCAAAATCTATAGTCGTACCATATCGAATCGAAATCCCGCTGAATCAAACCGAATCAAATTGTTTTAATATCATTACATCCTTGAATTATATCGTACTCCATGTATTGAGAAACATACCGAATCATCTTTTGTCTTTCTTTTTGCTGTCGCTGTCTGGGGTGAGCACACACTGTTGATGGCCCTTAAGCAACGATAGTTGATGGAGTGGGTTAGGGAGCGTTTGCAGATGATAGGTTTTCCTGGTTGATAGACAAGGTTCTAGTGCAGGGGTCACAAACATGGTGGCCGCGGACAGCAGGTATCCCCCAAGGACCACATGATTGTCCCATGGGCCTGTTCTGAGAATAGCTCACCAGTGATGCAACCATTGTGATTTCTTAGGAATGTTGTAGAGGTGATGATTTGAAAATGTAAACACTTGCAGAAGTTTATAGAAATAAAGTGTTGCAAATTTATATTAGATTATTTCTACCTTATTAATTCATTGCTGATAATTATTGTTAATATAATTATTTGTTATTTCAGGACTGTGTATCAAACTGGTTGCCTGTCGTATTAATCAGTACTCAAGAAATAGCTCTCATTTTCAAAAAGGTTTGCTGATCCCTGGTCTAGTGTATTCTTGCCCAGGTAAACATGTTTTGATACTCTTTCAAAGTTATTCTTTGAGGGAGGTGGTGGGTGCTGTGCTGTGGATGTCCCCCTCAGGGGCCCCCACCTCATCGGGCACCCCCTGTGTCTGCACACCACTGTCAATATGCTATTGGTAAACAAAATATGCGAAGCACTTAAACAGATTTAAATATTAGAAGCAACAATGCAAAATTGTATTCATATTAGTGGGTTTAGTCAAAACATCGTTTAATATCTGCTGTACATTCATCTTAATTATCGCAGTCTGAAATTATTACAATTTATTTCCAATGTTAAATTAAAAAAAAAAAAAAAAACATAACAAATTTTCATTACATTTGTTCACATTTAAAAAAATAATTTAAAAAAGCGTAACAAAAGTGCTAACTTTCAACTATTGGCAAGTTTGTAATCATAGTTAAAAATATGTGCTATCTTTAAACATTTTAACTTCTTCCCATAGCATTTTCATGTAGGCCATCTTTAATTTTATTCTTTGAATTTGCGGTGAGACAATACAAAACCAGATGGGTTCCGTTCTGTACTTTGGATACCCCTGCTTTAGATGCTTACTGAGCAAGAGTCACTGATATCGTTTGAGGCATAATGTTTCCTGAAATGTTTGATTAAATCCAAATCATTCGATTATACAATTTCAGTACCGTGACAATGAGAATACAACTATATTTTTACCCCAGGTTTGAGCGTATGCTCGTATTCCTCGGTGAGCCTTCACCTGCTGGCCATGAGCTCTGACCCAGAGCTGTTCTCGGTGCACATCACCGGGCAGGTGCTGCAACACATGCGCCACAAGGTGTCGTCCCTGGGCCTTATCAGCGCCTCCTCTACCACCGCCAGCATGGTGCCTGTGCACATAGGTCGCTGGATGCTGTCCTCGCATGTGCTCAAGCACATTGAAGGTCAATATACGCATTAGCAGCATCGATATTTTTAGTGACGTTGGCTTGACAAATAAACGTATTGCAGAGGGCATGCACGCTTTCTTGGATGTGAACAAGTGCGAGGGCATCAATGCACCACGGCGGAGGATAAGCCCCGAGCAAAGACACGAAAGCAGGGAGTGGACATACTACATCGCAGCTGAGGAGGTCATCTGGGACTACGCACCCGATATGCCCCAACACATTGACCAGTAAGATGCGTACTGCAGCCGTCATTTGTCGAAACCTAATCGTCGACGGCGTTGGTGGGCTACACGCCAGCCTTGATGCGCTGGACTGGCACGGAAATAGATTGGCCATTCAAGAAAATCAAGACATTTTCCCAAAATTCACAATGGCCACCTTGGCTCTGGTCCTAATATTAATGTATTCATTAACTGTTGATTGTCACAGATGTTCTGTAATAAAATACCCATTTAGTTACCAATGAGGTTTTGTGTTCAACCTTAGAAGTTCCACTGTTAATCTGAAGAGCCTTTGTCTTATAAACCTCTACCTCCTAATATTTTTATGTAGGGGCTACAAGTTCCAGTACCTGCAACAATCCTCAACCCGCATTGGCAGGAAGTACAAGAAGGTTGTGTACACACTGTACAATGAGTCCTTCACAGAACGTATGGAGAACAAGCAGAGGAAAAGTGAGCTTGGCATCTTGGGTCCAGTAATAAGAGCGCAAGTGAGAGATGTCATCAAGGTAAGATCATATTTCGGCAGAAAGACCACATACACTCAACTTAGTTAGACCTCAATAAAATCACCCTTTGACAGATTGTATTCAAGAACATGGCCTCCAGGCCGTACAGCATCTATCCACATGGACTGACAGTCAAAAAGTCAGAGGAGGGCGTGAACTACCCAGAAGGAGGTAGCGCATTTCTCTTTACAGAGTTGGAGTGAAATTCTTCTAAAACAACTATGTGACAAAAATGTCCGTGTTTACCAGGTAACAAGACGCATGCCGTCCAGCCAGGCGAGACGTTCACGTATGTTTGGCGAGTGGCTGAGGAGGACGGGCCCCTAAAAGGAGACTCCAGGTGTCTTACGCGGATGTACCACAGTGCCGTGGACACACCACGTGATATAGCCTCAGGTCTGATCGGACCCCTGCTCATCTGCAAGAGTCAGTCACTCAATGTCAGGAATGTGCAGGTAAAATCCAAAGTCTATACTAACTTTTTACTATTCATCAAGGCACTTATCGCAGTAGAGTGAAATGTGTTGTTTGTGTTTAACCCATCCCCTGAGGAGCCAGAGGACAGAAACCATGGAGTTACTAGGGAATCAATCCAGCACCTTTCAAGGTCAATGACATTCAAGAGAAACGCATGGAGACTTTGAGAACATTTAAACTCCACACAATAATTCGGTGAATAAATAAAAGTAAAACTAGACACAGAAATCCCCCAACTTCAGGTGTTAAACGTGATGAGTGCTGGAATCCAATCAGGAAGCTTCCTACAGTGAAGCATGATTTTTCCACTGTGTGGCAGAAAAGGAGTATCATAATAGTCCATCTATACCGGTTATCACATTACTAGCCCTAGTTGTACAGTGGAGCTACAGCCACTACAGAGACAGAGAATTTGGAAATAGTTCCGGATTTGATTCCGGCTTCAACAGCCAACATCTAATGGGGTCTTTCTGAGATTAATTCACATGTTCTCCACATGCCTGCATTGGTTTTCTCCAGGGACTCCTAGGCTAAAAGACAAGGTTAATTTGCAGCCAGTTCCATTGACAGGGTGCAGTTACAATGTGATCTGGATTCAGTCCCCTGGCCCTGCTTGAATGGAAAAAGCAAATCCAGATCAGAATTTACAGGGTTTTTTTTACAACAGGTTAAATCAGATAAGGAGCAACAGGCCATGTTTGCTGTGTTCGATGAAAACAAGAGCTGGTACCTGGATGACAACATTCGTCAGTTCTGCGATCGATCTCGAGTCAACAAGACAGATCCCAACTTTTACAAGTCCAATGTCATGCACAGTATGTCAACCTGTAATCTTACTGGATATGCACACTGTTAGTTGATTCACATTAGTGTTCCAACAGGTATCAATGGCTATGTGTACGAGAGTGGACCGCTCTTGGGCTTCTGCAACGGTGAAGTGGCAACATGGCATGTGTCCAGCGTTGGTGCACAAGACTATATTCAGACGGCAACAATCTATGGCCACACATTTGAACTGAATAACCACATGGAAGACATCCTCAGCCTCTACCCAATGACTGGCAATACCATTACAATGAGGATGGAAAACATTGGTCTGTTGACAAAAACAATAAACAATAAATAAATAACAATGACTGAATCTATTTCTTTGCCTTTTTCCTACCAGGTATTTGGCTTCTGGCATCGCTGAATTCCCACGAGACAACCAAAGGAATGCGTTTGAAGTTCCAGGATGTCGAATGCTTCCGCGACCACCATTATGAGTACAGTGACTATGAAGAGCCAGGAAAAATGGAATTTGATTTGTGGAAGCCCCCACCTAGGAATGAAATCGTGAATAATAAGAAGGAGGAAATGAAGAAACCAAAAGAGCCTTCCCCAAGTACAACAGCGACTGATGACGAGACAGAGATGTTTGCCATTGAGTTAGGCCTCAGGTCACTGAAGAATCAATCTTCAGTGGAGAGTGTGGAAAAGCTCGACTTGTCTTTCCTTGACTATGATGCTATTGATGTGCTGGATGGAAACTTCACAATAAGGACAAAAAACTCAATATACAGTAGTACAAGTGTGTCACAAGACGAAAGCCCAACTAGCAGTGCTTCTGGGTTGTCTTCAAGTGTTGATAATGAAAGCGCTTCCAACATGGATGAAACATTTTGTAACACAACAGCTTCCTTTAAGTTTGGGAACATATCAACCAAAGCTACCAATCGGACTGAAGCAACAATTGTCAAGTCAACATTAGAAGCTGAAAATTTGAATATAACCTTAACAAGTGACAATCTGACCTCTATCTACTTGGAGGAGAATTCCAAAGAAAGATTGATACAAAGGGATGGGTTTCCCTACTCTGATATGAGCAACATTACCAGCTTCGAAAGCCAGAACAGGACTGTAGTTGATGCTGTACACAGAGCCAATACAACCAGTGCCCTTGATCATGGACCTCTGATGGATTCAACAAAATCCAAGTCAGCAAAGAGCGCCAACAACGTTCTTGGGGAGTCAAACTCTACATCACCCTTGGGTAAGATCTCTGGTATCTTGCAGCCCACTGGTGCTCTCAGATCAGAGAATTTAAGTGGTTCAGAAAGTAGTGAGGAAGTGTTTATATACCTTAAACAAAACCACACGGAGGTGATAAAAACCACCTCTGTGAAGACAGAGAGTCACAACTGGACTTATGACGGAACTCACAAAAAGGTACCAATGGAGATTCCAGACCATATGGTAAAATACATGAAGAAAACCCCAACACCCAAAAAGACAACAAAAATCAAGAGGGTGAACTTCCGACAGAGGCCACAGAAAGGACATGGTATGAAAACGAGGAAGAGGAAATTATACAAGCCTGAGGTCACAAGTGGTTTACCTCTTTCTCCTCGTGGATTCAACCCTCACATGACCCCGAGGGGGTCACGCCCGGCTTCACCACAAGCCATCTCAAATGAGGAGGAACTTATTAACATGCCTGTGGTCATCGGTGTGCCTAGGCCTGATTTCAGCGACTATGAGTTTTATGTTCCGGGAGATGAGCCTGACCATTTATCTTTAGACAGGCAGGATTTGAAGGCAGACGAATATGAGTATGTCAACTACAAAGACCCCTACAGCAGTCATCAAGACATCAAGAACTTCAATATAGAGGAGACCGCTAAATACTACTCAAAGCACTCAGGGGCGAATTTCAAGATGTACTTCATTGCTGCAGAAGAGGTTGAGTGGGACTATGCTGGCAATGGACAGAGGTAAGCTCAGAATTTGTAGCAAACCTTCAAATAATGTCAAATGATTAAAATTGATTGCAACAAAAGGCAGGAAAGATCATACCGCAGCAGCCGGAACACTAACTTCAAGAAAGTGGTATTCCGAGGTTACACGGATGGGTTCTTCAGAACTCCTGAAATTCGAGGCGAGAAGGAACAGCATCTTGGTATCCTGGGGCCTGTCATCAAGGCAGAGTATGGGCAAAGCATCATGGTAAGATAAACACTATGTAGTTGTTCTTGTGATGTTATGCATCCTTTAGAACTGTTTATTGTTCATTACATGATTATTTTGTCTGTAGGTGGTGTTTAAAAACAAAGCCAATCGTCCGTTCTCCTTACACCCGAATGGGGTAACCTATACCAAGTGGACGGAAGGTCTGTCCTATGAGGATAGCTCCAAGCCCTGGTACCGAGATGATAATGAAGTTCCACCCAATGGCAACTTCACTTATATCTGGAAGGTTCCCCGAAAGCCTGCACATAGGCCAGATGATCCTCACTGTCAGACTTGGACCTATTATTCTGGTGTTAATCCTGTGAGTACTTCATAGCGCATGTGTTGACCCTGGAGCAAGGAGTCACAGGTTGTCGAGTATAGATCGATTTCCACTCAGTGATTGTAGCTGTGTATGTGAATTGTGAATAATTGTCTAAGTTTTCAACGCCACTGACTGGCGACCAATCGAAGGTGTTTCACCTACAATGAGCTTGAACAAACAGCAGATTATCCATCATAGAAGTTGTAGAAGATAGATGATAGCTGGCTGGCTGGCTGGACGGACGGACGGATGGATGAATGGATGGACAGTACAAGGATGTTTCAACTTGTATTTCTCTATAGGAAAAGGACATACACTCCGGCTTGATCGGACCTTTGCTGGTGTGTCCAGAGGGAACTATTAATAATGTGACGAACACGAGGGAGTTTGCGCTGCTCTTCATGACCTTTGATGAGTCGCAGAGCTGGTACTATGAGGAGAACTGCGAGATCATGCAGCGGAAAAGACGAAGAGGAGTTCTGAACCCTATCCTCAAAGAATCCCTCCAATTCCATTGTAATCATGAATCGCGCAATGTGATCCTTTGGTCCATCAATCCAATCCTCAGATTGATGTTAATTCAATGAGAATGGGTGTAATGCCTATGTATGATGTTTCTACAGCCATCAATGGCATCACATATAGCCTTAAGGGCCTAAGGATGTATACCGACCAACTCATCCGGTGGCACCTGATCAACATGGGCTCTCCCAAAGATTTCCAGAGTATACACTTCCACGGACAGACATTCCTCCACACAACGACCACCAGCAACAGACATGCAGTCTATCCGCTTCTTCCTGGTACACAACATCTTTTAGGTAAGCGTGCGGATTCATACAAGTTGAATGATAACTACTATGTTCAGGAAGTTTTGCTACCCTGGAGATGAATGCATCCAAGCCTGGCCTTTGGCAGCTGGAGACAGAAATTGGCTTCAACCAGCAAAGAGGGATGCAGACACTCTTCTTAGTCCTTGATAGCGGTACAAACTACTCAATAGGCTCAACCTCTTCTAGTACTCTGAATGATGTTTGTGGATTGAGACGTGGTTCTTGTATGTGTTCTCTAAGACTGCTCCCGACCCCTGGGCTTGCAATCGGGCAGTGTGAAAGATGAGCAAATCACAGCCAACAACAGTCGAGGTAGTCACAGCACCACAGATCTACAGCAGTCTGTTAGATGCACAAAAGACAGGATCTCACACACTGTCTCTAACTTTAAAGGATACTGGGAGCCACATCTTGCCAGATTGAACAATAAAGGCAAATACAATGCATGGAGCACAGACCAGAGCAACAGTTTTATTCAGGTATGCCACGAGGTATCTGATCCATGCAATGTATTACCATCTGCTACTTGCCTATCCTCTGCTGGGATTTAGGTGGACTTTCAGCGTCCCGTGGTGATCAGTCAGGTGGCCACACAAGGAGCGAAGCAGCTCTTCCAATCCCAATTTGTCACAAATTACTCGATGTCCTACAGTAACGACCGCAGGAGCTGGATCCTCTACAAGGGAGACAGCAAATACCCAATAAAGGTCAGAAGGGTTTTAAATGTTACACAAATGGATATTTTACTATGATGTCACACTTCAGCAAAAGCCCGATAAAGATGGAGATTTCTATGGTGGCACCATTAATAAACAAACCCTTAGTTGTTATTAGACAAAGGAAAAAATGTTGAGAAAATGATGACTTTAGCCTTCTCTGCCATGTAGTGTAGTTAAATGTGTATAGTGTCAGTGGAAAAAAAGATGTAAGCTGCTTGAAGTGACCCAAAGGTGGCCATAATTTCCTGTACATTTCAACAGATATGTTTATTTGAAAATAGCAGAGCTGGGCACCGGACCCTTTTTTGCGGTCCGGCCGCGACCCTCCACCCTTGGCCTGGGTACCCTTCCGGCCGCAACCCCACGCCCTTATTCATAAAAATTATCACCCCCGCCCCGTTCCGCCCTCCGCCCCCCCAAAAAAGTAGTCGTGATTTACACTGCCGCGGGAGGGATGCTAACGGCAGAAGCTTTTTAAGTATCATTAGCTGGCTAATTTACTATTCGAACCCGCTGTGGACACGCTTCAAAATGCTCCACTAGTACTTTACTACTTACCCAACTGCGTGTGCTTACTTCCATTGCGAGCCCCTGGGTTGGTTTTGTCGTATTGGATAATTATTTGGGTCCAACAGACGGCGAGAAGTCGCATTCAACAAGTTAGTTATTTTTCACACTTCGTTCACAGCCTTCAAAATAAAAGCATACGAGCAAACCACTATACACAGCAGGTTTGCTACGGCGTATTTCCAGAGGCAGAAGAAGTGCATGAACTCCACCTTGATGTGGCAGCGTCATACTTGAGTGCTGCGCGCAGCTTAATATACTCCCGGACACAAGTTTTTTGAAACAGTTAAGTTCCAAGTCGGGGGGCGTCGCTTCAAAAAGACAGCGACAACAATGGATATCGTACCTGCTACAACCATAAAGGGACCGAGATGACTAGACTATGCATTTAATTTCATTGCCAAACTTGTTTGCTTTTGCAGCAGGAACGAGCCGGAGGGTCCGACTGGTCCGGCCCAGCTCTGGAAAATAGACAATGGTGGAAATTAACATTGTTAACATGATCAATGATCAACTGGATACATATTTGAGTTTTTCAAAGAAATCTAAAAAAAAACAGAAAACATAAACCTTTCGGGAATTATCTGGCAGCACAATCATGCCTACTAAGCCAACACATTTACATTTTGCTGTATGGTTAATCACCACACTTGTACGTTTTTGTCATCGTATCGGCTCAGATCATGGGCTCACTTTTGTGCCACCCAGGAGTAGCCTGGTGCCGATTCTTTTACAAACATTTTTAAATGGTCTATTAGACACCCCAGAGAGAGTACAAACTGCTATCTTTGGAGAAAAGTGTGTTGTCGCCTCTTAACACTACGGTGCCACTTAGGTGTTTACTGGGAACCAGGAAGCCTATGTGACACATACAAACACCTTTTCCCCACCGGTGATCGCACGGTTCATTCGACTCCACCCAGTGCATTGGTACAACATGGCTACAGTGCGCATGGAGTATTATGGCTGCGAGCTCGATGGTAAGATTTTAAGACATGCCAGCATTGGAGACGCTTTGGAATAAGGTAAATGTAACTTTTGTGTTCTACTACTCCTTGGTCAGGCTGCTCAGTCCCTCTAGGGATAGAGAACGGACTGATCGAGGACCATCGCATCACGGGAAGCTCTGTGAACTCCAACTGGTACTTCGGATCCTGGAGTCCCTTTTTTGCTCGCCTGAACAAACAAGGAGCCGTCAACGCATGGCAAGCAAAGGTAAGTGACATCCAAAGTTCCATGACCTCAAGAACCTCCCCTATATTCAACATGAACACTGAGGTGCCACAGGGATGTGTGTTGAGCCCTTGCATGAATGGTAAATTGGCTGTCACATGTATAGCGCTTTTCTACCTTGGGTTCTCAAAATACTTCATACTGTACTTCATTTACCTCCTGATGAAACAGCATTAGGAGCAACTGGGGGTTCAGTATCTTGCTCAAGGACACTTTGACATGGTCACAATGTCTGGGAACCGAACCCAAAACCTCTGGGTTCGGAGATGACCATTCTACTACTGATCCATGCCGCCCCTTCTTATACATTCTCTACACTAATGACTGCCTCAGAATCTCACCCACCATATATCTGAAATACTCGAATGACACCGCCATCCTTGCACTTCTCTCAGGCACCCAATCCACTCTGGACCGTGCTCCCATTTCACTAAGTGGTGCACGGTCAACGATCTCCAAATCAATTTCAATAAAACAAAGGCATTAAAGTTCAACCCACCAGCACCCCACCATCATAAACAGCTGAAACGGTTAACACATTTAAACATTTGGGAATAACTGGAAAGTAAACTTACCTTTGACCAGCACACTACGGACATTCAAAAGTGAAGCAAACAAAGACCGTCAGTTAACTGCAAACTTAAAGACCTCTATAAGTTTCACCTCACCTTCTGTTATTACCTTAACAAAGCATCATTCAACCCATTGTTTTGTATTGTTCTACATGCGTCTTCACTAATCTCTCTGTATCTAACTGGTCCAAACTTACACGCATCACAAACACAGCTGCCAGAATCATTTGTCTCCCCACACCAAATCTCACAGAATTTATCAACAGGTCCATCACTCTCCTAGCAAACGCCATAGCATAAGACAGTAACCACACATTACACCAATATTTCACACCGCTACCTTCGGGACGCAGATACAGAACGGTTAGTTTCAGGATGGCTCGACTGGGAAAAAGCCTAATCCCTGCAACGATAGCCGTCCTGAATAGCAGGCCTCGCTGATTTGTCTGTCTGCTACTGCTGTGTTTTTGTCTTGTGGTTTTTGTCCTTTATTGTTGTTTTGATGTTTGTGATGAGTAATTGTGTCCCCTCTGTAATGTATACAGCCAGTGAAGATGAATTTCCCTACAGGGACCAATAAATCTGATCTAATCTAAATACTGTTATATTTTCTATTACTGTTCATACAGTACAGAGACATGAAGCAGTGGCTTCAGGTGGAGCTGCCAGAAGTCATGAAGATAACAGGTATTGTCACTCAAGGAGCCAAGTCTCTGGGGAAGGAGATGTATGTCACCTCATACACTCTAAAGTACAGCGACAATGGAATCCACTGGCACGACTACACAGAGGATGAGGAACGACCAGTTAAGGTACTTCGGCCTCATGGTTGTGGTTGAACACTCTCCACTATTTCTAACCTGCCTCTTTTATGCCCAAATCCAGACCTTCTTTGGGAACACGGACAACAACGAACACGTCAAGAATTTCATCTACCCTCCCATTTTTTCTCGTTTCATCAGAATCATGCCCAAAACCTGGGTGGGCGCCATCACATTGCGGGTGGAGCTGTTGGGCTGCAACTTTGAATGATACCAACCGTCACGCACAGCACACTGCCATACGAATCAAAAGATTCATCATTTACAATGATAACAATCAGAGTTTTGATTGAGTCTATTAGAGTATTTTGCACTCATACATCTTAAGATAGTCACCAAAACATTAACGGCTCTACGTATGCATATAAGATGTACTACAAATTACATCTACAAAAATTTTTTGAATGATTCTTAAGCAGTGTCAACTACTTACCCCATCTATTGATCCATCCATCCATTCATCCATACATATCTACATACATACATCCATCCATTATCGATACCGCTTCTCCTCACAAGGGTCGCGGGGCGTGCCGGAGCCTATCCCAGCTGTCTTCGGCATGTAGGCAGGGGACACCCTGAATAGGTTGCCAGCCAATCGCAGGGCACACAGAGACAAACATCCTCACTCACAATCACACCTAAGGGCAATTTAGAGAGTCCAATCAACTTTACATACATACATACATACATATATATCGTTAAAAAAAAATCCATCAATTTTACAGATATTTGGCAGCTGCGATTTTCTGGCAACCAGTTCCGGGTGTCTCCCACCTGCTGCCCGAAGTCAGCTGGGATAGACTCCAGCTGCCTGTGACCCTTGTGGGGATGAAGCGGTTTCAATAATGGATGGATGGATGGATGGATGTAATCATTTTTACAGAGCACCCCATATATTTTATGGTATAAGATGTTAAAGATGACCAAAAATAACCATTATTAGGTGGTATATTGAACAATCTTTTCCTGCTGAATTAATGGAAACATGCTGTTAATTAAATGTTATATTTTAGTAAGATTTACATGCGGTTGTCATTTATTGAACATTATGCTGCATTTTATAAGTGGTACCATGCCTACTAAGCCAACACATTTACATTTTGCTGTATGGTTAATCACCACACTTGTACTTTTCATCTAACAGCACTTACCAAGTCAACCTAGAAAACAGTGAAAAATTGGCTGCAGTCATTGTTTATCATACAATCCACAGTCAGAATGTTATTTCATAAAATGCACACATAAAAGTGTCATTCTGTTTCTTGTCTCGTGTACGGATATACCAGCTAACAGCTAATATGCAAAATGACCAATGCCAGTTTGCATATTGAATCTGGCGCATTAATTCAAGTCATATTTTAAGAGGCACAATGACTGGAAAACGATGGAGCAATCTCTTAATTCTTCACTTGCACAAAGACTGAACTGATAAACTTAACCTAACAAAAATTGCTGAAGAAATATTGAGCACAAATCATAAACAACTGCATTTTTGGGGGGAACTTTAAATGGTTAATTCTTCACTTGCACAAAGACTGAACTGATAAACTTAACCTAACAAAAATTGCTGAAGAAATATTGAACACAAATCATAAACAAATGCATTTTTGGGGAAAATGTCAATAGTTTATTTCCTGAAACCCTGGATAGGATGATAAATATATATATGTTATTTTGACACTTTAATTTTGATATTTTGGCTGTGTTCAATTGCTTTTCCTATTACAGTTTTATAATGTGCATATTACATGGTAATTCTGCAGAGAGATATGATTCTTTTACATACTTTGTGAATGGCTGCACGATTTACAAAATATTACTGCAAATTAAACACTGTTTCAATGTTTGCCTATTTATAGTTTTTTTTCTGTCCATCTTTCAATTATTCTGCCTGTGGTGGGTTATCAGGACTAAGGTACCTTCACATCTACATACAAATATACCCTGTATTATAAACAACTGACTATGATACATTGTGTGACCGACCGTGTGATACATTGTGGTCCTCTGCAAACATGCATTTGGAGTTATCCATATTTTTGACTCAATTTACATACATGTCTTACATACATGTCTTTTGCTAACTGTGTCCGCACTGAAGGCTATGTATATTTTTGGTGGCGATTTCAATTTCATGTACTCTGGACGCAGCAATAGATCGGAATACTGGATCAGATGTCACACATCTGCAACCGGAAAATTGCTCACTGAATACATTAAGGATTTAAGATTATTTGATGTATGAAGGAATCAAATTCCATACAACAAATAATTCTCTTGCTGTTCTACTTACTACAAAACATGTTCACATATTGACTATATTTTGGTATCCTTTGAATTGCCGAAAATGGTATAGACAATTATTTTAATCAGAATAAACTGAAACAACCACCAGTGTACAATGGGAAGCTTATAAAGCATATACTGGTATAAGCGGCTTAATTATTCAGTACACGAGCACTAAGTCCAAACAATATAATAGGAAAATTGAAGCACAAAAGGAATTGATTAAACTATTAGAGCAGGAACTTTAGGAGTCAAATGGTAATGATGGTATTGAACAGAGCTGGGCATTTTACTAAATAAAAAAGCATCCGTTATTTGTCATCCGTCTGCAGCATGGTTACCCTTCCGTCGTCCGTCATTTGACTTTTTTTCCGGGGGGGGGGGGGGGGGGGGTGGTTGGGGGGTCGGTATTACCCGTGTATAGGCCAGTCCACCTCTAATTTTAAACTTTCGCTGATGTCAAAATATTATGCAAACCTCTAGCTAAAAGACTGGAGCAACCTTAACCCTTAATGTTAACCCTAACCCTATATTCAGGTTAGTAATGGTTTTGTATTGAATCGACAAGGTTTTCACAATATTAGAAGAGTTTTGAATGCTTTGTTTGATAGAAGCAATGCGAAGGTTAAAGCAATGGTGTCCATTGATGCAACTCAAGCATTTGATAGAATTGAATGGAATTATCTCTTCGATTTTCTTCCAATATATGGATTTGGTTGAACATTTCTGAAATGGATTAAACTACCGTATGTTAGCCCCACAGCCGAAGTACTGACAAATAGTATTGTTTCCAGCAGAGGTCTACGAAACAGGGTTGTCTATTGTTTCCTCTAGGGGCAGAGCCATGGGTGGGCCTGGGTGTGCACAGTACCCTTACTATCCACAATTGAGAATATTGCGCTTAATCATTTGTACAACAGAAAACATACCCAAATTTTATCACATTTTAGTGAAGCAGGCAACTACCGGTATATCTTCTTCAAATATCTTACTTGCTTGGAGAACAGATTTACAAGAAGATATAACTAATGATGACTGGGAAATGGCTTGTTTAAATGCCCAAAAGTATACAATTAACACATGATTAAAATTGCTTCAGCATAAGTGGTTAATGCAGGTTTACATAACATCTGATAAACTCAATCGTATTTTCCCAAATATTCCTGATATTATGTTACCGTAAGTGTCATCAGAACGGACTTTGATACATTGTCTCTGGGAATGCCCAGGGATTCACCACTTTTGGGGAACTGTCGTAAATTGTCTGTCACAGATGTCAGGATAGCAATCCTATTGACGCCAAAGATATGTATCCTTGGAATGTATCGCAGAGACATCGATAGATCTAAAGGGATGAAAATGATTGACTTTGGACTTCTTTCGCCTTTTGTTGGAAAAATGTGGAACCACCATTACTTCAAATGTGGAAAAAAGAAATGCTGATATGTCTTGGACTGGAGAGACTGACATATATTGTCAGAAACAATGAAAAGCTTTGCGTATATTTAAGATTCATTCCTGTCGTAAGTAGTGATTATTACTGTGTCCTGCCCTTTTTTTGTGTGTCTGTTTGATGTGTTTGTGGGGACAGCATTTGTGTGGGGATTAAAGTATTAAATCACAATAAAAATATTGTTACATACATGTCTTATGAATTGCTATGAGTAAAGATTATATAGGATGACATGAGATGATATGACGTATCCATCCATCAAAGTGAATGTAAATAATGTAAGTAGTGATAATGGCTTTTTAAGAAAATAGTGTATAAATGTCAACATTGTTTAAATTAGACTGCAAAATGTTAAAGCACGAGTACACAAACACTGATGTGTTCTCATGGGGGCCTCTGAGGTGTCATTTTTAGCACCTCCGCTGTTAAGACCATGGTTGATCAGCACCCAAAGGCCCCCAGAGCTAACAGACCGGTGCAGCTGCAAACACGCGGCGCGTTTATCCACTTGCTGATGGGATTGATGCGGGCGCCAGAGGTGTGAATGTCTCAGCATGGAGGTTCAAGAAGAGAGGCTAAACGACTGTTGGTCTCTGGTGAGAAGCAGCTGGTCACCTATAAAGGTGGTCGACACTATTTCAGGATAGTTTTCATCCCACCAAGAAGGGCAGAATTGGAGTGACAGAACTGGGATCACGCATCTTACTTGCCTGCATCTGTTGAGGGATGAAAATAAAATACTCAAAATGTAACTCATTCCTAAGGAATTGAGCTTTAAACTGGAATGTCTCAATTCGCGCCCTGTTAAGGACAAATTTAAAATGGCAACCAGTTGTTTGAGAGGGATATAAGATGCCTTGAGGCAAGGTCACGTTCAAGAGGTGCAGGTCTGTTTTATTCGGATATCTGTGGTGTGCAACGCAAATGTATACCAACGACTCGAGTGTGAGTTGAAATTCCCCTCGAGGAATTATCTGGCCTCCATTATGTTCTCCCCGTGCTTGCGAGAGTTTGCTCCAATTAATTACCAGCAGATGGCGCGCTGGCGTTACATTACCAGGCATGTATTGTGACCTACTGAAATCCAGAATGCAGAACCCCGGGAGAGACAAACACAGACCCCCAACATTTGAATTCAACATTCAAGGCTCAAAATGTTTTACATTGATCACAGTTGTAAGAAGTTATTTACATCAGTTTTTATTTATTATTTTTTTCACATTGTTGAAGAATATAACAACATTTTGAATGACTTGAATGTAGATGAGGGAAAAACTTGAAGCTGCTGTATATTAAAAAAAATACAAGTTGCAGTGAATATTAGCTATGTTAATAATAGGATAATATGAAGCACTTTATTTTATATAAAAGTAGTATAAGATGCAAAGGGTAGACAGGTGTTAACTTCTTTCGTAACACAGACATCTAAATTGTTGGTGCGAATGGACATAAAACACTAATGTGTGTATCTGAATTGAGTGACAAAACGTTTACATTTCCAGTCTACATTATGTGAATGGACAGATATAACTTTAATTAGTAAATTTCAAGTTGTTCAAGTATTTTTCTGTTTCTGGGGTTTTTAACCCCCGTTTCCCACAGTTTTTCCCGAACCCGTTGCACATTCACAAGTACAATGGAATTCACTTAACAGTCACAATCCATCCAAGATACATAAAAACAATGTCCAACAGAGGGAGACAGAACGGAGAAGCCCAACGAGTCGCTAAAAACGGCGCCCTGTTTTTCTTATATGAAAAAGAAGAACATAAGGAAGAGGGAGAGGGAAAAACACACACATTTTATATAAATACAGAGCTGTTGGCTACATTACTAAATTAATGTGACTGGAGCATGCTTTGCTTCCCCCCCCCCCCCCCCCCCCAAAAAAAAAAAAACAACAACACATTTTGTGACTGGTCTGACTTACAAGTAAGAAAAATAGTAAGAAAAGACGCAATAGCAAGGTAAAATTGCTATAGATTAAGTTGTGGTCAAAAATGAAAATCTGCGATAGAGTTCAGTGAGTCCACAATAACCAAAATGCAAAGTAGCGAGGGAACATTCGTATACTGTTCAATTTGTTAAGAAAAGATATTGTGGGGAAAATGATCTCTGTACTACAGTCTGTAGTGCAAAATAATTGCTATGTTGGCACATTTTCTGCAAATAAATAACAATGATAAAATAAAATATTTACCCCCCAAAAAACATGAAGTACACATATATGCAATATGCTGTAGTGGGCCACAAAAAATGAGGCCCACCGGACTTGAGTTTGGACTTGGCTTGAAAATCTGCACAGCGACAAGTTGATGAATATAAATATACATGGCTGCATCACTCCGTGTGACACAACTTGTTTACTAACACTTTTTTTACGTGGAAGACGTCAGTGAAGTGTAACTCCAGCCGTGTGACACACACGCGCACACCCACACACTAACCCCGCCCCTCCCCTGCAAGACTCTTCAAAAGCAGGAGCGCGCACTTTGGTGCAACGAGTTCAAGACCTTCGAGAGAAGAACACAGCAAGGCTGCGTGGGAGTTAAACGGAGGCGCGGAACACACACTTTATACACACGGTACTGGATATTCCCCAGGGGAAACCATGAAGTCTCCAAAACTGGCGCGCCAAGGTAAACTGGTACAATTCCACAAGATTCTTTCCCACTGTGCGCGCTCATACGCTAGTCTCTCCATCGTACGTGCAGCCAAGCTGGTGGTGGACGTGGACGACCTGGACGACGTGCTGTGCGAGTTCGACGCCGTGATCGAGGACTTCACGTCCCCGATGGAGAAGCGTCACTTTCGCTACGACGAGCACCTGCGCACCGCCAAGAGGCGGAGCAGCGCCAGCGTCAGCGACAGCGGCATCAGCGACACCGAGAGTAAGTTAAAAACAAAGTGCTGGCAAAAAGTGCCGTACTTTCAGTCTGCAAAGACATATATTTGTGAAAATATACTCTACTAGAAGTCGTACTGCACGTGTCAACTCCTGAACTCCCGAACTACTGTCACTTACACAACAACCGTTTTGATAACTTGGCATATATAATACTTTCATTCTTGTATTAACACTCATAGTGAGAACACCAAAAATAAATAAATAAATAAAATCAAGAGCCGCTCGCTGTGCAGAGCGGACTATTGATGCGCGGTAAAAAAATAAAAACAAAAAAAAAACACCTGCTGCGGTAAATCCATAATTCAAATGGGTCTCCTGCTGTCTGTTGTCTGTTACCTGTCAAATGCATCTTTCTTTTTGTTCTTGTTCTTGTGTTAATTGTCACCGGGCATTTTCCCCCGCTTCAAAGAAACTTTCCAAATATGTCTGTTTTTTACTCAAGTTGCTAGCTTGTGGGTTTAATATTAGCATTACGCGACCGAGAAAATTAGCACCTTTACACGAGTCCGTCACTGACAAAAATCCTCTAGATAAGGCAATACATGTGGAATATCTTACTTCTCCATATCTGTTGGAGTCGTCATTAATGCTCCCACATTTTACTAAATGCCCAAATCCATTTCATGTATTATTTATACACATGTATTCATGTATTATTTATACACATTAATACTTGAATATTTTTTGTTTTATGGCTATATGTACTTTTACGTACAGTATGATAGCCATCCATCCATTTCTGTACCGCTTTTCCTTATAAGGGTCACAGGTGAATTGGAGCCTATTCCGTGAGACTTTGGGCAAGAGATGAGGTACACCAGGGTGGATTGGTAAAAAAAGTAAATCACAGGATACATATTATTAATTAGGTTGCCCTGCAATTGACTACTCCAGGGTGTATCTTGCCTCTCACCTAAAGACAGCCGGGCTGGGCTCCGGCACATGTGTGACCTAATGAAGATAATCAGTCCACAAAATATATATAGAGATGGATGCTTTATTCACACAGTACATATTAAGTATGAGATTTTACTTTACTGTCATTTAAGTACTTTGATATACTGTATGATATATTATTTCAAGGGCGGCACATTGGTAAAGTGGCTAGCACATCCGGCTGACAGTTTTGAGATTGTGGAATTCGAATGCGGGCTCTGGCCTTCCTATGTGGAGTTTGCATGTTCTTCCCGTGCTTGTGTGGCTTTTCAACGCTTGTTTTTCTGCAGTATATGTGCCCTGTGATTGACTTGTGGCCAGTCCGTGGTTTAGTACCCTGCCTCTTGCCCAAAGTCGCTGGAATGGCCTCCAGCTAACCTGCAATGAGGATGAGCACGAAGCTGTATTAAAAGCGGAAGGGTGGAATTGTGTATGGTACACGTTATTTTTATTTAATTCATTACATTTTGAATACTATTTTAGTTCATGTTTCCAATGTAAAGCTAGAATTTTTGACACAGTTATTGTGTTGGATCCCCTTGGATATGTGCAGGTGTACCTAATGAAATGTAATAATGTGTACCTTATTCTCCGGACATTATGCAAGTGTCTGTGCATTCAGACGCTCACATCACTTTACGCTTTTGAATTGCATGTTTTCATTTAGAACATGCGGTTAAAGTATGGAAAAACATTATTTTTCATTTCAAGTGAACTGACTGTTCGCCAGATGCCAGTTTACATTTGCCATATTTCGCAGTCTTTGGACGTAAATGTGCATATGCAATATGTTTGTTGCATCACACAACTGTCTTTCCATTCACATACTCACATCATGTAAACATTTCTCTCAGAGGCGAAAGCAAATAAATAAGAGCGCGATGGTGGATATTTACTGTAAGACACTTGAGGGCCACAGACGGGGAAGCGCCAGCCGATCGGCTTCAAGTTCTGCCTGATGTCCTTTTACGTGGCTTCGTGGCGACATGTGAGCCGCTAGCATAAAAGTGTCATCTTTGAGCGTTCGGATGGTACTAGAGAGGAATACTAGTTGTCTGACGCCAGGCCATTAAAGATACCTCACAGGGATATTTTTTAAAAAAGATATGCTGGATACATTTTTACGAGATTTTTTTTAGTGTGCCGAAAACAGGTCACAGTTCTATTTGAAGCACATTTAAGTGTTTACAACAGCACTGCACTTGGCCACACGACATGGAGCAAAATTGTATCTCTTGCTTCAGTTTTAATGAAGCTGAATAGAGTAACAGTACTCCAGTTATGCTGCTGTGCACTTGTGTATTAAGATGCAGTACTCAGAGTGGGGGAAAAAAGTGAATTCATTATTATGCATTATAAGCATTTGTGGGTTCATTGTTTTGGGGGCTTTTATTTGTTTGTAGAAATCCGTGGTGGGTCAACTCAAATATTCTGGAGTGCCAAATATAGCTGGAGTTGGCTCAACTTGTTTTCTTGAGTTGTGGTTGTGTGTATACAAGCATGTGTGCGTGTGTGTGTGTGTGTGATAGAAGCAGGATCTCATATAGGAGGGGGAATGTGATGATTATACACTCCTGCTTGTTCCAGTGACACACATGAGTGTTTATGTGTGAGTTGATTGACAGGCCTCCGTTTGTTTCATCTAACCAGGGCTTGTGTGTGTTTCTCTCTTAGGCGCTGACTCGCTCAACAGAAACAGCTTCAGCCTGAGCGACGAGAGGCTCCACTCGCCCACCGCGATGTCGCCGATGAGCGGCACCTCATCCTCGCCGTCGCTGATGTCGCCGAAACGTGAGTGCACGCTCTTCGTGCTTCCCACGTTGCATTCAAGACAACGGGGAATTTGGAAATTGAAGGAGTCAAGGATTCAAGGATGCTTTTTTTTGTCAATACTCTATCCATTCAGGACAAGAATCCAAAGCTGTTTCCCTCTCTCTCTCTCTCATAACAAATAAACATGAATTAAAAAAATAAAATAAAATAGAATACAGAGGGACCAGGGCGGTCCGCGAACAGCGAAACGCCACAAGAGGAAGCTCAATACCTACCTTTTTAGTTTGGCTATTAAATAATTTAAGGAATATAATAATTTATCTTTTTCTTTTTATTGGGGATTATTTTTACTTTATCATATTGTATCATACTGATTTCATTTCTTAGATATATTACTGTTTTGTCTTTTAGTTTTGTTGTCTTCTGCTGTTGTTAGCTTTTAGCTCCAGTGTTTCCTCATGGGGGGCCTCCGCGTTGGGGGGGGGCGTCATCGCAGGGGCTCCTTAGGTCCAGGTGACTTGGGGCCTCCACACTAGATGTGGGGTCTCCCCGGCTAATCTGGGCCGGGGGTCTCTGTGATGGTGGCACTCCCCGTGGCCCGTGGGCTGTCATTCGCCTAAGCGTGAATGAGCCCCCCTTGGGTACCCTTTCCTCATATGGTTTCTCTGTGCCTTGTCATGTCTTTTTTAACACACTTTATCAGGTTGTGTGCTTTGTATGTATGTGTGTGTGTGGGGTGTGTGTGTGTGTGTGTGTGTACGTGCGAGTGCTGCTATACTGGCAGATATATGTTTTTGGGTTTGTTGGGAGGGAGGGCGGCTAGCAGGTCTTCCTTTTATGTTGTGTTTTGGACATTTTTATTGGACAGCACTTTGAGTTGCATTTTTTTTGTATGAAAAGTGCTATATAAATAAATTTGATTTGATTTAAAATGTAATTGACGCCCATTATAATGCATTGGAGAAAAGAATCTGTAAAAAAAGGGAAAAAAAAAGATAAACATTCAGTATGTGTTTTCCATGAAAAACTGGGAAATTGGGGGAGCGGGGAGACAAAAAAAATAACGCAAAAAATAAATATTAAAAGATATTGAGAACAATTTTAATCCAAAAATATGCAAATCTGTGGGTGCCAGGGGGTCCACTGTACATAAAATTAGAAAGAAATTTGCTTTGTACAAAGTGCAGTAGTATGGTATTTCTTACAGTATATAAAGACCGGGCTGCAAAATTAGCAACATCTTTACAGTTGAAAACTATACAACCTGGAGGTTGCTCACGAGGTTCGACCAGAGCATTCTAATCACATGAAAACACATGGCTAACTCACACTTCCCTGTTTTCTGGAATGCACGATTTGAAAAAAACGTGTAATGCAAACTCTCTGTTTCCTCACAGCCAAACTGGGCGACACCAAAGAACTGGAGGATTTCATCGCTGACCTGGACAAGACATTAGAAAGTAAGCACCAATGCCGTCCAGCTGTCACATCCACCGTGTGACTACTATCACCATGCTTGAACATTAGCAATGCTAATTAGCAAAGACGTCACACATCCCCCGGTGTCCATCAAGCGGTAGAGGTTAGCGAGTCTAGTTCGGTGCAAGGAAGATAAATACCTGTTGATGCATTAATTTTACACAATCACTGTGTGAAAAGAGGCCTTGAGGAGAACCCTTGCATCAAGTGTGACGTGGCAGGCTAGCGAGAAAGGTGTAGCCGGGGCTCCTTTCATCTGTTTTACTGCAGGCTTGTGAGTGTCACAACTTGCATGAGGAATGTGCGCTCAAGCTAAGGAGGAGGCAAGAAGGAGTTGTCTGTTTGCCTTGCTCAATGTTGCGCTTTCACAGCTCGTGCTGGACTTTGGAAGGCCGAGGCGCTAAGGGCAGCCAGGCAGGCGGCCCGGCTCGCGTTAGTCCGGGTGGATGGCATGTTTACTGGGGCCACGGTTGTTTACGAGGTCCTTGCCAGTAAAACGCCACTTTTAGAAGAAGCCGCTGGACCAAAGGAGTCTCATCAAGTCTGTCTTTTCCTGTCCGCTCTCAGGCATGTGACGTGGGTGGCTGGCAGCAATCTTGGATCATAGCCATGAAAGAGAGACAGAGGAGTCTGGACCCCCCCCCCCACCAACAAACCCGCCACCAAGCTGCACCTGCCTGCCCCACTGATTGAACCACCCTCCAACAGGATACAGCTGCTCGATGGCTCCAGGTTGTCTTGCAGTCCAGTCGGCGCTCGGCCTAGCTCACGTCACTTGGCGAGTGGCACCCAAAGGACTCATACGAATTAGCATTGCAGTTGGAACACTTGCCGGTCATGTGGTTAAAACGTTTAGAAGTTGGGGGGACTGGACATTTTATGCACACTGGAATAATTTTATTATAACTATTATTTTTGTTATTGTTGTCATATTTCAGTTCACTCCCTCATGAAAATCTACAATGCAATGGGACAGGGCTTCTTTTTTTTTTTTGCAAAAGGAATATATTTGTAATTTTATAAAGCTTCATATTGTAAATGTATTGCTCATTTTTGTGAAATATATTTTTGTACAACATGTAAATAATTAATATTAAATGGTCTGATTAAGTTGGTTAAAAGAAAGTTATAAAAACTGGAAAGCAACAATATGTATTTAATACAGCTAATACCTGCCAGATTATATTAAAGTATGGTTATTTTAATATAATGTTTCTTGTCTTTAGTTTTTACTTTTTTGTAACATACAAATATACAAATTACATATATATGAATTCATATTAGGGCTTCTCGATTATGAAAAAAGTATTAATCACAATTATTTTGGTAATAATTGAAATCACGATTATTCAAACAATTATTTATTTTTTGCTACAAAACAAGAACAGGTTTAAACGTGTAAAAAATATTAAGACTAAATTCTTTGAAACGCTATAATAATTTAAGTTCGTTTTGGACCCAACAACATTTATTAAATTATTATTATTATTTTAAATTTTAAGTGCAGATGTATACATTAAAGTATGGTTTCCTTGTATAAACAAACGAGTTAACTTGCTATGCACTTATAAATTCCCAAAGTAGTAAACTGCTTGGAGTAAAATGCAAATTTTGACAGAATAACAGACATGCTATTCATCTTTACATTTGAAGCCTTTTTTGTTTTGTTTTTAAAGTAATATTTACACATAGTAAACAAAGTTAAAGTAATTTGCTTCTGATAAATTATAAATTTAATATGCTGATTGGGTCAAACTAATGTAAATGTTGACTGTTACATTCTAGTACGTAATCTATACAATACTTCTAAATTACAGTAGGCCATATATAAACTGTATTACAATATAATGACCAACAATATGTTTGCAAATTGCATTTGAAGCAATTTGAAACACAAGAAATTTAACTTAAGTCACAGTAATAATGTTTCTATTTTTGAGCTAGTAAAAGTAGTGTATATTTGCATAAGATATGCTATTTAAAATAAATCCCTCGTGCCGATCGCGGACGACGCCAAATCTAGCTCTGTGTTTTCTTGCTTTGGCGTATTATAACATCATCGTAAACCAAACGATGGTTGAATAGATTTGTTGTGTTGCCGGTGGATTGAGACAACTTGCACTTTATACGTCTTTGCTCGCTGTCGTCCACGGCAAACCCAAAATGTAACCAAATAAGCGATTTCGACTTGCCTTGCTTGTTTACAAGTCGTTTCTGTGGTGGGTCTTGTGACATTTTTAGGTCTGTTACTTTGTTAAAACGTTGAGTATGAGCGTGTACAATGTGACTTGCGGGGTGCAGGCTGGCTGGCTAGCTAGCTTGGAGAGGGCGGCGCGGCGGAGTAACTCGTGTGCGCACGCCTCAAAACAACTCAAAATTAGTGTTAATAATCGTTTTTTTATGATTATGCCAATTTGTAATCGTGGAGTGTAATAATCGTAATTAAATTTCGATTAATTGCACAGCCCTAATTCATATGATAAAAGATGTACAGGACAAGCATTACACAAATAAAAACACAACGTTTGTGGCTTCTACCGATATTGTAACATATGCTATAACATGCTAACTTCCCTAGCAACTCAGGATGTTCAGCTATTTATGACCCTTTAATTGAGCTAACCAAGGTAACCAACAATATTAGAAACAGGGAAACATGTGCCCTAATTACAAACCACAAAACAATTAAATGAAGTCTCTAACAATATGGGCCAATATTACGATTGTAAAAGGCAGATTTCTTGGCACGTTTTCTGTAGTGGATCTCATTTGTGACTCTGTGGGTGTACCTAATTAAGTGGCTAGTGCCTTGTCACTTCATGTGCTTGTTCTGCTTCCCATTACATCACTTTAATGTTTGGCCCAGAGTAACACAACGAACGCAACACTACAGTGACAGGTGGGATGCTGACGCACTCGCACACACGAATAGACATACAGGAATCAACCCGTCAACAACATAGGCACTTGTGTAAATCGGGTGGCAACAGGGTCTATTTGCAGAGGCAGGGGGGACACGGCGGTGAGCAGGTGTGGCTGAGATAATGTTATGTTGGACGTAACCGCTCTTAAATTGGGGTTCAAATAGTAGGGAAAATCAGCTGAAGGCGCACACGAGGCTTCTATATTGGCTGCCGAGTTGTAGCAAAGCAGGTGCAGACACACTTGGAACCAATAAATGTCTATTCTATTTCATCTATGACCACTTGTGTGTCTTATGACATCATCTATTCTTCTTCTTTTGGTACTGAATTGATAAAAGTATTATCATAAAGCTTTTAATGAATTCAGAGGTTGGACTACTACCAAGTCTTGTGGTATTAGGGCCTTGAATGATTACAAGAAAATGTGCATTACAAGAAACCACATAATTTGAGTCAAATCTTAAAACGTAATATGAGGAAAAGTCATAATATTACAAGAAAAAAAACAGGTTTTTTTTACACTGAAAATGGAAAAGAATAAAGTAATAATTTTACAAGGAAAAAAAATGTAATATGCTTCTGAAAAATTCCCAATATTCATTATTTTACAAGAGCAAATTCCCTGCATAAATGTGTCATTAAGTTGTAATATTGTCTCATTACTTACTTTAAATTTATTGAAACATTTCTAATATAGAAGAAGAAAAAAATCCTTCAAGAAAAAAAGAAAATGAGAATTTTTTGAGAATGAAGTAAAATTATGAGAATTTAATTGTAATAGAAAAAATATAGAATAGAATATAGAATAAATTCACAACATTAATAAAATATAACGAGACAAAGGGCCCTATTTATTTTCCCGCCGCATGTCTAGTAAAAAGCACAGTCAAACTGTTCACATGCGTGGATTTTTCATTCTTTTGTAATTTTGCTAGACTTTGCACAGGAAGAATTGGGCTTAAAGGGACATTTGCGCTGTTGTGGGATGGGCCTTTTCCAGGCGAATCCTAGCGGCATCCCTTCATGTGTATCAAAATCAGGGTGGTCGGAGCGCAATATGCCCAAGCCGTGCTTGACATTGCAGAAACATTGGCAGGTAAACTGCAAGATCTCAACTTGCGGTTGATGTAGTCAGCCATCCCTGTGACAAATAAAGACTACCTTGTAACCCCTGAGCATAGATTGACTGTACCACGGTGGTTCCGCGGAGCGTCGAATTTGCCTGCCTGCGCCTCGATCGAGCACACCAAAATCATGTTACTCCACCGGCGCCGCGATTTTAGATCTGCTTATACCGAGTCTAAAATCTAGTCTACTTTTTGTAACCAATTTTCTACAGTAGATGCACCACGTAGCGCAAGAGGAATGCCTAGTGAGGTGCAACATGGCCCCAAACACAGCTAGTCTACTGTTAGACTGCACTTGCACCGGCGCAACAAAATGAAGTTACACCCATTTTAACGCCGAGCGCATGGGCGCCATTCTAACAGAATAGGACTCAAAAAGTTGAAATCCTACAAAAATAAAGTCATGGATTTTTTGTAGGTAGGTGCCTGTGAGGTCAGTGTAAAAATGGGCGTAACTTCATTTTAATTTTCAGTCCAAACTGTACTGGAAATGATTCCAATTTATTGCTGGCAATGTGGGCAAGGCAAGGCAAGGCATTTTTCTTTATATAGCACATTTCATACACAAGGCAACGCAGTATGCTTCACACAAGCAAAGACAATGCCAAAAAGCATTTACAAAGACAACAAGACTCTGAGGTCAGAGACCTCACAGCCCGTATCAGAGAGTTTGGTACCCCATACACCCGAAGCACCCCCCAGAGAACTTCCTGAGGGACATGGTCATATACCTTATCCAAGTCTATAAAACACAATTAGACAGGTTGGGCGAAGTACCATGTACCCTACCCTGCCGAAGATGTAGAGCTGGTCCACTGTTCCACAGCCAGGACGAAAGCCACTCTGCTCCTTCAGAATTTGAGATTCAACTTCCCGGCAGACCTTCCTCTCAAGCACCCTTGAATAGACCTTTCCAGGGAGGCTGAGGAGTGTGATCCCCCCATAGATGGAACACACCCTGATCTGCCAATCCAGAGGCACTGTCCTCTATGTCCATGTGATGCTATAGAGACATGTCAACCAGGACATCTGCACAACATCCAAAGCCTTCAGGAACTCTGGCCGGATCTCATCCACCCAGGGCCTTGCTTTTTAACCACCTCAGTGACTTCAACCCCAGAGATAGGAGAGCCCACCTTGGAGTTCCCAGGTTAGCAGCGCCCATCTCCACTATACACATTGTTAATGGTGCACTGCTTCCACCTCCTGAGACGCCATCCAGAAGTCGTTTTCCATGGCCTCATGCCTGAGTTTTTGCCTAGGTAGTCACAAAATCTGAGCAGCCAATATCTATCAGCTACCTCCGGAGTCCCACAGGCCAAAAAGGCATGATAGAACTCATTCAGCTGATGGCATCCCTTACCGGTGGTGTCCAGTGATTACCACCACAACCTTGGCCACAGCTCCGGTTGGCCTTCTTGACGATGGAGTCGCGGAACATGGTCAACTTTGAGTCAATGTCCCCCGCCTCTCCCAGGACGTGTGTAATTTTACCGGGGGTAATAGTTGAAACGCCTTTTGACAGGGAACTCTGCTAGACGTTCCCAGTAGACCTTCACAATATGTTTGGTCAGGTCAGACTGGCATCTTCCCTCACCATTGAAGCCAACACATGCGTTGGCGATCAGTTCAGAGCCCAGTCCCTCTTTTCACCTGAGTGTCCAAGACACGCGGCTGCTAGTCCGATGACACGACCACAAAGTTGATCATCGAAATGTGGCCTTGGGTGTCCCGGTGCCAAGTGCACATATGAACTGGTTTGTTATGGACCATCTGTGATAGAGCACTGAAGTCCGAAAACAGAACACTGCTCAGGTCAGGTTCTTGTCAGGGGAGCCATTCCTCCCAATCATGCCCTTCCAGGTCTCTCTGCCATTGTCCATCTGAGCATTGAAGTCCACCAGCAAAACAATGGAGTAACCTGGAGGAGAGCTTCCCAGCACCCCTTCCAAGAACTCCAAAAAGGGGTGGTACTTTGAACTGCTGTTTGGTGCATAATCACAAACAACAGTCAGGAACCGTCCTGCCACCCGAAGGCAGAGGAAGGCTACCCTCTCGTCCACTGGGGACCCCAGTCTGGCGTGGAGCCACGGGGCAATAAATATGCCCACACCTGCTCGGCACCTCTCGCCATGGGCAACTCCAGAGAGGAACCCTTCTCTGGAGGATTAGTACCAGAGCCCAAGCTGTGTCTAAGCGAGTCCAACTATGTCTAGTAGGAACTTCTAGATCTCGAACATATTCCATATCCCTCGAGCCAGCTTCTAGATCGGACCACCAAGGTCCCTGCCTTCGGCTGCCACCCAGTTCACATTTGACCCGATTCCTATGGCCTCTCTCAGAGTTGGTGGGCCAATAAGGCTAGCCGATCGTCCTTTCAAGCTGATCCCGGCCGAGCCTCATGGGCTCTGGCCCGACCACCAGATGCAATTAATTTCAATCTAAAACGCAATTTCAATCTAAGTTTTACTTATGTATTTTGTCCGAGTGTAATTGCCGTACCAAGCAATCAAAGATGGCCGACCTTATGCACATGCATTGCATTGACCGGGAGCCCTAGTTCGAGTTTTTACTTTACTATTACTTTACTGCAGTCATGTCATTTTCAGCAGCACAATTGCCAGAGCAAAATGAAAATTTCCCCACTGTGGGATCAATAAAGGCATTCTTATCTTAACAACTGGTGCCACCATGTTTGATGTCATAGATCCAACACAGAGGCACAAATAACACGCACTGTCCCAATTATGCAATTATCGCACGCTTGCAACCTGCGCTCTCGAACACTACATACGCTTCATTGAGGACCGTTGGGGATAGTGTCGTATTGGGACAGGGCCATACAGTCAGCTGGAGCGGCTTAAATAGTGGCTGATTGCTGATTTGAAGCACCTGCGTGCCCAAGTGAGAAGAGTGGTTAATGAGGTGGGTGTGGCTGACTGGCCAAATGGCGCAGTGGTGAGGTGAATGGAAATACAGTGGAGCCGAATTGGGACAGTTTGTACCTAAGTTGTAGTCAGCCTTTTGCCCTGTTAGCAGTTTTAGACTCCAGCTCACTTGTGACCTTCAACAGGTTAAGCAGTTTAGACAATAGGCAGATGTTTTTTTTTCTTTTTTTCTATAGCCATTGTGAACCTGATATTGAATATTTGAGTGTCATTGTTATGTGGACACATCTGCTTAGCGTAGTCATACAAGCTCCACTTCAGCCTAACTTCAGCCTTTTTCAGATCTTTTCCAGATCGACAGTATATCCAAGTGTGTGTTTGTGTCCTCTGTGCTATTCCTTTGGTTCTCCTACTTTGCTCACTGAGTTCAAGTCTCTCTGCCATTCCCACACTTCCAGCCCCGACTGTGTACTGTACAAGGCATCTGCTGCCAAGACTAACACTGCCTCAAAAACAAGAGATGTCCGCTGAATGCTGCCAAATGGGGATGTTGTTTTAGACACGCGCACGCATGCACACACGGACTGTCAGTCCCAAAACGCCCTTAGAAGATCATGTCTTGTGTCAACACCGTCTCTGGGATCCAATCCCAAGACCACGCTTGTATCGTAGGACAGCGTGAATAGGAATCATTTGATCATTTCCAAATGGGAACGCCTGCGAAGTAGCATTGGTGGCTTTGTGGAAGGTGAGGGGTGCATTCGGAAGTTCACTCTGACCCCCGTGTACTACTCTGAGAGTGCGTGTGTTCGGACAGACAGAGCGCGCTCACCTCCCGTTAATTTCCGAACGCACCCTATGTTCTAACCAATCAGCAGCTCGTACTTGAACAGTTTCCATCTAGACTGCTTGATGCACTGTGTCCCCAGTTGGAGCGCCTAGAGCGCGGACTGGCACTCCGTTTTTGGTGCACTCTAAATGCAATGCAACAATATTCTGAATTTCCTAACAGTCAGAGTGAACTACAGTACTAGCGTGCTCTGAATATATTTCCGAATGTGCCCGATGTCTATCCTAGCAAACTTTAAGTGAAAACCGCACTGCACCATAGACTGGTCGACTGCAGGATCGTTATCAGGCTTCTCAAGCGCTTGCTGATGATCTGATCATTTTAACAGGTGTATTGCAGCAGGGAGAGATGGAAAAGCTGCAGGACAGGTGCCCTTGAGGACCGGAGTTGGTGACCCCTGATTTAGGGCAAAAGGTTGACGACAACCATATATGGTCACCAATTAAATCAAAGGTGTAATTTTGAGAAGGTAATTGAAAGGAAATCATCCTCTGCCACGTTAACTGTGAACCCTTAAAATACCATTGGCATTTTATATGCTATCTGCTTGACTGATAATAGGGCAGCACGGTGGTCGACTGGTTAGCACGGCCGTCTTACACTGCAGAGGTCGTGGTTTCGAATCCGGCCCCGGCCTTCCTGTGTGGAGTTTGCATGTTCTCCCCGTGCCTGTGTGGGTTTCCTCCGGGTACTCCGGTTTCCTCCCACATTCCAAAAACATGCATGGTAGGTTAATAACGGAACACTGAATTGCTGCCCGAAGTCAGCTTTTCAGAATTCTCTCTGAATTGGAGGTTATGCTGCTGTAAATTAGGAACGTCTAGCATTTATGAAAAGAAAATATCCATACTTGTAATCACGTGTGCCTGTTTTTGTTCTTTGCTGTTATTTGAAAACATTTATTTTATGACTTTTTAAAAAAAAAATATTATATGAAAGAAATTAGGCGGCACGGTGGTCGACTGGTTAGCACGTCCGCCTCACAGTTCAGAGGTCGTGGGTTCGATCCCGGCTCCGGCCTCCCTGTGTGGAGTTTGCATGTTCTCCCCGTGCCTGCGTGGGTTTTCTCCGGGCACTCCGGTTTCCTCCCACATTCCAAAAAACATGCATGGTAAGTTGATTGGATACTCTAAATTGCCCCTAGGTGTGATTGTGAGTGCGGATGTTTGTCTCTGTGTGCCCTGCGATTGGCTGGCAACCAGTTCAGGGTGTCCCCCGCCTACTGCCCAAAGACAGCTGGGATAGGCTCCAGCACGCCCCGCGACCCTTGTGAGGAGAAGCGGTACAGATAATGGATGGATGGATGGATGAAAAAAATTACCTGTTTTGTCAGCCTTTGCTTGTTGCAAACAAACTTCCTATTCATGGTAAAATATTTAGCAAATACAATAATGCAAGTCACAGAATTTTTAAGCTTTACTTTTACAAAACAACTGTACAATACGCCAGAGAGACAACAATTCATTAGCCCGCATGGGTTGTAGCAGCACAAGGTCACGTAAATCTTTACAAATGATGAATCGGAAAGGCTGGGATAGGCTCCAGCAACTCCCCGCGACCCTATATAGGATAAGCGGTTTGGAAGATGACATGACATGAATCGGAAACTCAGCTGTTTTAGGGTTGTCGATGGCATGGCAGCTGAAGATGTCGCCTATGAAGACAATGAATGCATATGATAGGGTACCAAAACAACTGGATCAGTGTAGGATGTATACCAAGAGCTCCAAAAAAGTCGTTGCCCAGGAAAGGAAAGCCTGACATGTAAACTACTCGATAGCTGAGATAAGCTCCAGCACCCGCGCGAGGATGAGTGGTTTGGATAATGGATGGACTGATTATGTCAATCACTGGGCGATTTTAAAAGGGGAATTTAGTGGAAATCAAGCAATTATTTTAACCATTACACGACCGATGGGATTATCCAAAAACATTTCCGATTTCTATTCCTCACACTACTTGCAGACTGCACTGTGGATTGGTTGCCAATCAACCACAGGCTGATTGCGAACTGGTCATTAAAGGGAAATCTTTCCTACTCCAAGTCAGATTTATAAACCACTACACTATTAAGAGCATTTTTATATCTTACACTACTGTATTGCAAACAAGGCGGACTACACGCTGGACTCCCTTCAAGTCAATGATAGGGGTCACTGAGTGGGAATCAATCCAACAATCGGTAAACAAAAATTAGCAATGTGAAACACTACACGTGGCATCTCTTGCAAAATCTTGAATTTTAATTGTAACATCTGAGGTCTAAATAGTCCAAAAATTCCCTTAGTTAAGGTTTCTAAAAGGGCTTGATGTCTTCCTTTGTAATTGTGTGGTTACCGTGGTTACAATAAAAACTCATGACAGCAAAGTCCGCTAAGAAACGGAACAGAATCTCGATTTGTGATTGTGAAAGTAATCTGGAAGTCTACATTATGAGTCAACTTCCCCTCATGACCTTTCAGGCTGTGTGCTATATGAAGAAATATTGTCCAGATTTCCTTAATTTTGTCTCATCTGCTCAATAGATGCTCAAGGCCATCTCACATTTGTCCCTCACAAATGGACCATAAGTGATAAATCGGGAGTGAAAGCTGGTTCCATTTTCAAACCCTTGACCCTTTGCCAACTGTAAAAACACAGAGATGTGTCCTTGCCAGCTTCCTGCAATATGATCAGCAGACTGTGAACGAGTTGGTGACGTTTATGTATTATAAACAAGCCATTCACCCACAGGAAGGGAAAGGTAAACAAACTTTACCAAGTTGCAAATACATGATTGAACAAATAAAAAAACACAAGTAAATTAAGCAATACATTTTTAACAAATTGAAAATAATACATACCTGTACATTTAGTATTTTAAAATTAAAACATATATATATATTAAGATAAAAATTAAATACAACAACAGAAACTTATCATATACAATACATTAATTATTTCTCTGATTAAAAAAAGGATCTTGTTGGAGAAGTTTGGTACTAATCCCAATTTTGGCCTTGGCTTTGGTCTTTTGTTCTACTTAACAGCTATTCTTGTTCCATGCAGTTTTCCTAAAGCAGCAAAAACAACCCCAAACATGAGCTATTGTAATTCCCAGACAATGATGAACTTTTGACAGTGGACCATTACAATGTGAATCATCACAATCACAGTCTTATCTCCAAGCTGACTAACAGCCCATGTTATGATGTCTAAACAGGAAGTGCATGAGGTGGCAACTGGTTGATAATGATGAGCGTCGGGATCAGCCAAGGACAGGCGACTTTCCCGGGCTTCAGGAATGAGATCAGTGTGCAGCCAGATGCTTCATATACACACACCCCTGGGTGAACAGACTTTGGCCTCTGCGAAGTCTCAACAATGTGTGGGCGATTATGTATGTGGGTGTGTCTTTAATGAACAACTACATTTACTGCTTGGCTCAATATGAAGAAGTCAGCAGTGGGTGTGAGAAACTTCTAGAAAAATATACCAGTGTTATATATTGAAAAACAGCAGATTTTTAGATTTTTCCCAAACACAACAGAGTGACAAGATGTATACGCAGCAGACACTTCATTAGGTACACCTGCAGAATCACATAAAGAGATCCAAAACAAGTAGAAGTGGAAGTAGAAGAATAACTGTGTATAATAATGCTCATTTTTAAACATAATTATCAAACAATCTGTTTAATTATTATGGTTGGGAGATTTATCTCATGTTACGATTGAACCTCAGTTTTATTGCCTTGCGACTTGTACTCTATTTATTTGAATCATCGTGTTCATGATATTTTGTACGGTATACATTTTTTTGCAATTATTTGCTAATTAGGAATGATTTAAAGATTAATTTATTCCGTTTTTCACAATTATGTTCTGCGTCTCTATAAATATGTATTTCTGAAATATTACTTTGTTCTCCCAAGATAAATTCATAGAAAATAAACAAAATGTCTGCCCCTTAAGCTAGCTAATAACAGGTGGATTTCTCATATTCCACAAACGCAATATTAATCAGAATGCCGTGTTTAGACTAGTGGGCCTGTACAGAACATATTCTGGAAAAAAATATGTTTGGGTTGACTTTCACTTTAAATGATTGTCCATATTTTTATCTAAATATGTTTTCATAGTATATGGAAACACATTTCTTCTTTTTATGTTTTTATAATTATATTGTGTGCTCTAAATTGTCCATGGTGTAATTATGAGTGTGAATGGTTCTTTGTCTGTATTTGTCTTTATTTATTTAATCTTTATTTTATTTTATTTTTCCGGGTAAGGCAGTTTAGAACAGGCTCTCTTCAGCGAATGGGGACAAGCCGTACAGAAACATCGGACATAAAACCAAGAACTTCTTCAAAAAATGCTGATAAACATTCATTACATATGATGTATAATATGTTGTAAGTATTTTTAAATGGCATGTTTGTCATACATCTTGTTAGGACTTGGTCTTGGTCCTATATGTTGCATTCCACCTGCTCACCTCTCTTCCCTTTCCTGATGGTTCACTCAACCTCTCCCCCTCATTTCATGCGCCCCACGGCCAGTTTGAGAGGTGGGTCAAAGGTGTTGCCCCTTCCCCTCCAGCCTGCACCAATGCCTTGCAATTAATGCTTATTCTGCATGAGTGACAACTCTCTCAAGTGAGTGATGGTGATGTGGCAACTGAATCACATCATTGTTAGTAGAAAATTACACTTAAATTGTGCCTTTGGGATGAGTTATAACATTTAAGGACCGCGCTGAGCCTCCATAGTCAAACACCACCTGTTTCAAACTTCAATTGGTCTATGCTTTAAAAAAAAAAAATCCCCAAATCATGGAAATAGAAATAATGAGTTACAAGTTCCAATTGTTGCCATCATAAAACCTTTAATTTTACTGTCCACATTCTACCTGCCATACAGGTATTAAAAGAAATAAAACAAAATACAAAAAGCATTGTTTTTTTTTTACTGTAACGAGAAAGGTGGACTGATGATTTGTGTCACATTTCACACACACAACATTTTATTTAATTTTGCTGGTCCGTCATTCGTCATCCGTCAGTGGCCTGGGTACCCGTCCGTCATTCTTCAATCTGTCATTTTTCGTGACGAACCGAATTGTAATCGTCCGTCCGTCAGTTAGACCGTCGGTCCGTCATTTCGCCCCCTAACCCCCACCTCCAAAAAACGTCAGCAGAACGTGGTTAGTGATGATTACACTGACGGACGAAAACCCATTACCGTCAGTGCTTATACCGTCATTTTTTGAAAGTGTCCCGTCATTCGTCATTCGTCAGTAAAACGAGCAGCCATCAGTCTGACGGATTGCCCACCTCTGCTAATAACGCATTCCGGTGCAACAAGTAACCGGTAATGATACCACGGCACTGAAAGTATACTTGTGTGTCACTACTGACGTTGTCATTGAAACAAATAAATGATTTTAGAATATGTTACTGATTGAGTCGTACCCTCTGTTTACAGCCACCCCGACATCATTTCCCAATCACAAGGCATGCGGACTGGTCCACTTGTTTACAAGTGTAACAAGTGTACAAATGAACACAAATGTAATTTTTGGCATGGAGACAAGACCCAAGTCTACATGTGCTGACCCAACCAAAACACTCAGTGACTGAAAACATATTTCAGTTTGGGCATGTCTGCAGGCGGCCATCTCGTGCACCGCTAGCTTCACATGCGCAATGAATGGGTTGGTCCACTGCTTCCACACTAAACACATAACTCAATAACAACAAAAACAAAACAATATATTGATTTTGATTAGCTGCTTATCGTCACATCTTAGTTCGAAAAATGCGTTGTTAAAAAGAAAACTTAAAGTGGTTGTGATGCTCGCTGAACTGAGGTCCATGTGGCGGCGGGTTTATGCAACTTCGGGGGCTTATTCTTTCAGTTTTTCAAATGCGGTTAGTTTGAACTTTAGCTGAACTGATAAGGGGAGTTTGCAAGTGAACACAACTGGCCGGACAAAATGTGCAAAGACTTGCATAAAATAAAAGTTGCAGATTTAGCAACAAATACAAATGACTACTTTGAAATGACCCTTTAATAATAGCAAGTGATGGAAAAGAGGAAAAAAAAGCACGCAATGGCCTAAGGGTAAAACATTTTTGTTTGCAGACTGCAGAATCAACACCGCTCTATGTACAGACAGTGTGTACGTGTATGTGTGTGTGTGTGTGTTGTAGTGAAAGCCATGAAACAATGATGCACCGTTTAACCTCCTTTTCCTTTGCGCTGTCCATTCCTGCCCTGATTTACGGCCCAACCCATTTCAAACCCATTTCTCTCAGGCAACAAATGAAGTCCAAGGGGTCTTGAAATCACCGCATCAACTACCTCCAAGATAAATATAAATTCTGCAAACAAAGAAAGATGAAGATGAGGATCCCCCCACAACCTTGTTGATCCATCAGATTTCCTTATTGCAGATGCAATTTTCAAATTAAAAATTGCTGCGTGAAGTCATAAAAGTAGATTTTTATCTCAGACACACCTGCAATTTCAAAACAGGACGCCAAACATGATTCTACATGCCCTCTCTGAAATATATAAATGTATATGTCATAGAGTTTGAATTATGCCTAACAAGTCCAGGCGAATAGAGCGCTTTGAGATGAGCCGCAGCAATGTAAAACATGCTTAAATTCAACCTGTCAATCTCATATTCAGCCATCACAGATATGTTTATTAATATTTGGAATATTGTATTACTTGTTTTTATAATACAAAAATACTATAAAATATATGATTTCTAACAAAATATTTTGCAGAGCTGGGCATACCGCCTATGTGACGGACCGGTCCGCCTATCCGCCTATGACGGACACTCATTTGTAGGCAATAAAGTATATTGGAAAAAGTCGGACTAAGCATAGTCGGAATTCCATTTTTTCCCCGTCTCTGTAATCGTCTATTTTCATGGTTCCTTACCCCCTTTTCACCATCATACATCTTGCTGATTTTAGTCATCACTGCAGTCCTGCATGATGGTTTGTATGATGGGTCCTTGGACGCTGTTTGAAAACACCCTGGTTAATCCCTTCTTACAAAGAAGGGATATCACTCTGCCTTTATCAATAGTGCCGTCTGGGTTTTTTTTTTTAATTTACCATTCATCGGACCAACAACTCTCACATGCTCCTCCATTTTCACGTCTTATCTCTGCTCCTGAAATTGCCCTTCCACCTAGAATAGGAGCCTCTCAGGTTAGGCCAAACACAATGACAGCCAATCAGTGTCCACTTCAGGGTGTGACATTGACCATTATATATATATATATATATATATATATATATATATATATATATATATATATATATATATATATATATATATATATATATATATATATATATATATATAATATATATATATATATATATATATATATATATTGAAATACCGGTAGTTGAAAAAACTCAAAACTCTTCTGGTGAAGTTTTGTCTAAATCAGACAAGATTTACCCCTGCCTCAATGACCTTGAATTTTGCCCTTAAGACACCTAAGGTGCATTTTTTGTCTAGAGGTAACTATGACATAATAATTGAGCCTGTCCCAGCTGTCTTCGGGCAGTAGGCGGGGAACACCTCGAATTGGTTGCCAGCCAATCGCAGGGCACACAGAGACAAACAAACATCCGCACTCACAACCACACCTAGGGGCAATTAAGAGTGCCCAATGAACCTACCATGCATGTTTTGGGAATGTGGGAGGAAAACGGAGTACCCGGAGAAAACCCACGCAGGCATGGGCAGAACATGCAAACTCCACACAGGAAGGCTGGAGCCAGAATCGAACCCACGTCCTCTGAACTGTGAGGCGGACATGCTAACCAGTCAATCACCGTGCCTCCCCAGTTTTGCCAACAAAATATTAAATTGTCTAATAAACTTTAACACTGACTGTTAAACTGTTACATGGTCTTCAAAACTCTTCCTTTTGGAGTCCAAAAAGGAATTCTGTAGAATGTTGCAAAACAACTCGAAAGAGAAGTTGCTGAGAAGTCATGCTGAGCAAAAAGAAATGCCTTATCCTCCTCCATTTGTGACAATGTTTAAAGCATTGGCAATATTTCTTAAAGACTTCTTCAGGGGTTGCCTGAGCATCACCCTGCCCCTAGTTTTGTTTGACATTCCTTAACTCATTGAGAAGCTATTCTATTTTTGCCAGGGTAGTGTCTCTTCATTGCAATGGTCAATCACAATGTTCAATGCATCATTCACTGCCTCCTTCACAGACTTCTTGTTTTGCTCAATATGGCGGATCAAAAGTCCAACTGAAGAAGTCTTCAGAGTGAAATTAAGAGTCACAAATGTCTTCGATTGCAAGCAATCAAATAATTCTGCTTAGCTGCAGCCATGATTTAAAGATAACACCTCAGCCAAATGCCAAATCAAAACATCATGCGGTATAACAACATGACTACAGTGCAAAATTAAATATCAACCAAAACCCTTATGTGCCTGCATTGATTTGGTTTCCAATATTTGACCACAATGACAAGCTTGGTTTTGGAAAATTCCATCGCTGGACACAGTGGGATTGAGGAATCCAGGTGCATTTTTAACTTCAGCACTGATATTTTATTGTCCTTTTGTCAGCCATAAAACGAGATGAGGCTAAACTTCGAGATCATCCAGGCAGGGGCAAATCTTGTCAGAACTGGGAAAATTTTCACCAGAGGAGCCAGGATAGGCTATAGCACACCCGTGGCCTTAGTGATTATAAGCAGTTCAGAGTATAGATGGAAGGATAATGGAATCATTTTTATATTTAGTATCGTATAATATTCAAATGGATTTTTCCAGTGTCTCAGGTTGATCATGAATCTCCCAAAATAATAATAAAAAAATACCATACAAAAAATGCTAAATTATAAATACATTAAATTAAAAAACAAAAATGGAATTACATCAAGTTGAAACTTTCATTGAGAGTCTGCAGTCAGCTGGAGTGAAAAACGCTCACTTAGCTGGCGGGAAAATGAGGAAGCTGCATTCATCCAGAGAGGTATTTCCTGTCTGCTGAAGCAATTAGGTACGAATGGGAGCATACTAATTAGCGATTCTTTTCCCATTTGCTGTGCAAAGAACCAAATAAAAAAAGGTATATTAGTACCGTGACTTTGAAATCAATTTTGGCAGCTAAGCAGCATGAATGACAACGAGACCTGTGTTTTGTTCTTCCAAAATGCGTCATCGGTCCTGGCTTCAATTTCTTGGCCTGAGTGGAGGAAGTCAGTCGGGTCAGGAAGTTTTCTAGCTGTTGATATCTTGCTTTGGGACTTTTCAGCGGGAATGTTGTCAAGCTGCGTTGGAAAACCACTCACAAACGTCCAGGCAGCACTCTCATCATTCGTCATCATTATTGCCATTAGTGACTCTCGCCTCAGGGCGAGGGGTTAATGTCTGTACACCCACCCTTGTTTGTGCTTGTTTGGAGTAAGGGAGGGGGGCTTGAATCATTCTTTATTGTTTGGAATGATGTTCAACTATCTGTGGCATCTGTGGTCTGAGAAAGAGACATAAGGGGGTGGTTGAGGTTGCCAGTTTGGTGTGACATGGCGATGGTCTTGTGGTGGGGGTGGGAATGAGAGTGTGGAGGAGGAGGAAGCGAGAGGAATCTGCTAAATGCATCAAGAGCGGCATTAGTCATTCAGACATCAGGACATCACAGTGTAGCAACAAGGAGCCAGGCTTATTTCTGATTGTTGACGCCTGTTGCCAAGGCATCCAGTCCAGATGCGCACAGTCAGCGAGTAGCCAAAAGTTTCCCAGTGCGAAGAGCTACTTTTTTAATGTTTTTTTTTTTTTTTCACAAGTAAAATGTAACCACTGTAAAATAAAGTGTAACACAGTGGCGGGCCGTGCATTATAGAAACTATCATTATGATACTAAAACAATAGAATATCACACAACTGTGCCACATAATGTAGCTCATCTGGAGCAGGTCAGAATAAACATTTATCAACTAAAATAACAAATGGAAACCATTTAAAAAATACTTCTTATTCACCAGCGTTGCTGATTATTACATTTATTAAGGTGAGCAGATGCAACAGACCTGTTTGTCTTGCTCTGACCAACCAAAAGAAGAGAATGGAAAAAGGATTGATGTTATTGTGTGCCAGCTAGCTGGCCCCGTAAATCTAATTGATTAATGAAACCGTCCCATTGCTAATATACAGTAGTTTAAGTTACATCAACCAGCACTACTGATCCTGAAGGTCCTGGGCAGATTAGATTAACATGGCAACAAATAGAAAGTGAACTCTGGTTGGACATAAAACATGATGTACATACACGTACTGGAAGCAATGCAGGCAAGAGAAAATGAAGAGATAAGATAAGATAAATTAACACTATTTCATGCTACAAATGGTAAACGAAGGACCTTGCCAACACAAAGAGGTTTTTCACTAATACTTTCACCTAATTGCGTTTTATTGGTCTTGCTAGATTTACTTTGTGTGGTGGGTTTCAGTAATTGGTGAAATGATATGTGTAGTTATGAATTACACGTACATGTAATTGATATTTCATTGCTTGCCACACACTGTTATGTTGTGGTAAGTTACATTTCAAGTCCTCATTTTTTCCAAATGACAAAATGATTTTTTTTTTTTTTTTTTATAAATCATCACCAGGTTAAAAAAAACCTAAGAATTGCTGACATCTTGGTCCTCAATAAACAGTACAATAGCACTGCACTAAAAACATGCCGCTTGCCTGCCTTGGCTTGTGAAAGTGCAGCCACACATCTTCCATATCTAGGGAGTCGGACCTTTGAACAACTTTATCATTGCAAATCAGTTCCAGTTTTATTGTCTTTTTTAGGTAGGTGTGCTTGGCAACAAACCCGGTAGTAGTGGGGCCCCATCAGAGAGATTCCGGAATCCTCACGTGTCATTGCAGTGTCAATGGGGTTTCTAGTTGTGTCGCTGATGCGGACCAATGTCCCTCGGGGCCCCCTACTAGCTACCAGGGACGGAGCTATGATGGGTGGGGCTGGGTGTTCACAGGCCCACCCAGATTGACACACTGCCCAGCCGGTGAGATTCATGAAAATATACATACTTTTACATTTTTTGTAAATTATTACATTATTTTTGAATTTGTTTTTCATTGTGTTTTTTTTCAAAAAATATTGTATTGAATATTAAGAATGGCATAATTATGGTTGTCTAAGGAAGATCTGAACTTCATATTATTAAGTTTGTCATTTTCTTTGACTATACGATGTGTCAGGACAGGAGGATTGTGCTCAGTGAGAGAAATATTCAGGCCCACCCTGAATTTTCCAGGCTCACCCAATATCCACGTTCTGGCTCCGCCCCTGCAAAGTAGCTGCCAGCAAGCAACACACAAGCCCCTCTTCCACCGCAGGAACCTTTGGAGGAACCTTTCACTTTACCCTGGTAAAGTGGTTCCGCCTTTTGTTTCACCAGGGTAAACAAAATGGTCCTGAGCCATTAGTGGGGCCATTTTGGCCCCGCAAGCGGCCAGGGCCATTATGGCCCAGAAGGAACTCTTCGCGGGTGCGGGCTACGCTGACGAACGCAGATTGGTCGGTCGAACTTGGGGGGGTGTTTTTCACGACGCCATTAGCCTTTAGCTCCGGTAACTGCTAACTGTGCCGTCGCTGTGCTTGCTCGTCCAATATTTCAAATGTTGAGGAAAAGTGAATGAATATATAGACAGACGAATAGGTGCAGGCTCTTGTGAGCATTTTCGGGGGGCAAAAACATCCAACCCAACTTTGAATCAGCGACAAGGAGCGACCAGTATGTACCAGCTTATTACTGCCGAGCAAGGCGAGTTTAAACTGTTCGCACGGCAAAACAAGTCCATGGAAGATGTAAAGTTAAAACAAGACGAATAAAACGCTCACGGATCACAACAGCCGGAGTGGAAATGGCCGTCGAGTGCGCAAATTGTACGATCAACTAGACGCCATGGGTTGGACACGCGTTCTTGGACACCGGAGCGATGGATTCTGCTGTGGTGCTATTGACAAAGGTAAACACTAAATACTCAGTAATATTGGGAATATTTTAATTTTTAGCAGAAACACAAATTGTGTGAGTGCATGTGCACTGAAAATGGTTAGTAAGCAGCCCTACACTGGGGATTCCTGACACATTGTCCTTGCAGTGTCTAAAGCAGTGCCATTATCATTGATATGTACCAACGTGTGGCTTCTCTTGTAGTAGTAGTACTCCTAGTAGCAGTACTAGTAGTAGTAGTTCATCTTCTTTGCCCCAACAGTTTCTGTCAGCTCTTCTCTGGTTGGATTAGTGAAACAAACAATCTGGCATGTCAGGTTCGATTCTCCGCAGCGCCCCTTAAGCGAATTTTGTCATTTCGGATGCTATAAATAAAGTTCACATGACTTGAATGAACGTAAGTAGAGGCCAAGATGTCTTGGTGTCCTCCCACACACCAGGATCTACATACATGCCTCACTAACCACAACTATAAATCACAATGTGCACATGTATATTGAAAATAGAAGTCTGGCTGCAAAAAACTGCGCCACAAGCCCAAATTACATTGAATTGGAGCAAAGGAGCTGTTATTTTCTCGTCAACGTGTTATAAATCAAGCCTGTGAAAAAGGTTCAGATTTTTTTACAACTATCTTTGAACTCTTTAAATCAAGGTTGTGGATATTAGTTGCTTACAAGCAGACAGTGAGAATAATGTAGTTCCTCAAGAAAACAATGTTTATCTGTAGTCAAGGACAACAGTAATCATCGCATGTGTGTTCTGCTGACCACAGCACGATTACTCACATTTTCAGACTATTTTGGCTCAGGGAAGCATTTGTAATGGGATGCATTGCACCATGAGGAAAAAAAGAGTGAACAGGGCAAAAAAGACTATTAATGAGTGACATAATCAATCAGGAGGTGGCTTGGACCTCTTAGTTCAATTGCCTTTGGGGAAGGTCCACATGTCTCAAGACTTTTGTCGATATTGTGTATACAGCTGTGTTTCACAACCTTGATTGAGCCAAGGCACATATTTTAGATTTAGAAAACACTCAAATCATGCGAAACAAAAATGTCACAAAAAATACTGAAAAAAAACAGGTTTAGTGTTGGGCTGGAATGGATTAATTGCATTTCCATTCATTTCAATGGAAGACATTACAACGATACATGAACATTTCGGGTTACAAACGGGATCACGCAACTAGTTAGGTTTGTAACTTGAGCTACCACTGTAAATGAATAGAGTGGTACCTCTACTTACGAATGTCTCTTCATATGAAATTTTCAAGTTACGAAACGCCTCAACAGGAAAATATTGCCTCTTGTTACGAAAGAAATTTCAAGCTACGAAAGGTAAAAATACAGTATGGGATGCCACTCGCAGCTCCGGAGTTTCCTGAACGCAACATACTCATAGCTGCTCTGCCATTGGCTAGCCTAGCATCTTCCTGGCATCCGATTGGCTAAGAGGGAACTCTAATGTATGTGTCTATGTGTGCAGATAGACAGGTAGATAGATATATAGATAGATAGGTAGATAGATATGTCTATGCAGCGTCCTTGTCATTCGCCCCTCGGGCCATGTGGTGTTCCGATAGTTTTACGTGAATTAGAAACGAGGAAAGGAATAAAAGGAAAAAAAAATTTTTTTTTGTCCATACAAACAAAGCAAGAGATAATAGTAAAGTATGAAAAAGGGATGCGTTTGGTCGATCTCGCCAAAGAATATGACCATAATGTATCGACAGTCGCCACGTTATGAACCAAAGAGGGCAAAAAGCGATGAGGACAGCAATTTAAAGGTAAACAACCATCATTTTTATTCTTTATACTCTATTCTTTGGGTTTTTTTTTTACATTATGCACAACTCTCATTTATTGTGCAATAATCTAATTGTAACATGTATTTGTTACATGTTTTGATGCTTTTTTATGCTATATAAAACATTTATGTCTGAATGTTGGGGGCTTGGAACGGATTAGGGCACTTACATGGAAAACGCGTCTCTACTTACAAAATGTTCTACTTAAGAAATTTCTTCCAGAACCAATTAATTTCGTAAGTAGAGGTACCACTGTAATACTTTTCTGACTAGTTATGTGAAATTGGATAATTTCCCGCAGCAGATCTGATGATGAAATTTGAAGTGATTTTTCATGAGGCGTTTTTGGCAGATTCAGTCATGGGTGGCATGTGAATGGTAAAGTCAGATGTTTACATAATGGGCTCTACCTACATGGACAGTACAGCTGTGCTCAAGCAGGAGGACTGGTGCATCCTGATTTTCATGCAAGCCTTGATGCGGTCTGGGGTCACACACAGACGCATGATCGGGGGTGGAACGTGGTCTCCAAGTACCCACTTTAGAGTGGCCAAATTTACATCATCTGCTATTGGAGCTCTTCTTGCACTTCCTTATAAAAGTACGTTGCATGTGCCAATCTGCTGCATGGATTTCAGCAAGTCTTTTCTCCTTCCACAATGTAGACCGCGCACCTGCGCTGAATTTAAAGGGAATGAGAGGAGCTGCTTCGATTGGCTAGGAATCAAGCTGTGTTCACTCCCTCAATGACGCAAACGTCCATTTCTAACTGCACCCCTCTATGAAAGTACCAAGAGAAAGAAAGCGCCACCCCTGCGCACAGTTAGATTGCACTTTGCATTACACTTGTGCTGGGCATGAAAATAGGGCCCTATGTGTGTGTATGCAATTACACATTCATATGTTGACATAGTTGACATGATCCTTTTTGTGTATGAGAACAGATTGATACAGTGTCCAGATACCCTTTTGTCCATTTAGTGCACTCCTCTGTGAATTGAGAGGCCATTAAGGCACTGACTGACATGTCAGTGAACAGTAGCTCTTGCAGCACACTGCCATTAATCACAGGTGATGTGATGACGAGCAGGTCTTGTAATAGCATCTTTGCCCAAACATGCCTTTCATCAAATGGTCCAAAAAAGCCGTGGCCAACAAGTCTGAGGGTCCACATTTCTAAGTGTCGGGTTCTTTGGCCCAGTGAGTCAGTTTGGCACAAGGCTCCTCTCGAGTTAATTACGACGTGACATCAGGTGTTTGCTACTTTTGCACCATTAAGGACAGAGAGATATTTAGATTTTGTGTGTATTTTGTATATGTGACTGGATATACACACATTTCCATTATATTTGAATGTACATATTGTACATGTGTTAACGTGAATGAAGAGACTGATGTTTATGTGTTTTTGTGATTGACAGACGTGTTTCATGACATTGACATATCCGAGACTAACAAAAAGTTAGGGATATTAAGCTTCTGGGTGAAATTCCCAGATGAACCTCAAATGCACTATACCCTTAACAGATTATCTTAATTTGACCCTCTGTAACTTAATGCACATCTAACTGTTCTGGGTTTCAGAACCATATTTTGGAGGTTGTTTAACCTAGCACCAGATATAGAGGCAAAAGTGATAGAAGTCTTCATTCTGCAAAAATGGGGGCTGAACAACTCAAATTTGCTATTTCATTTTGACCAGCCAAATATTGGGAGAGGTTTAAGTACCTACCATACTTGGATATAATTGAGCACCATGCCTGACATTCCAAATTTGGAGGCTATTAGTAACAGATATTGACTGCACAAATTAGACAATTTTCCAGATATCGCTGTTTAAAAATGGCTTTTCAGAGGATGATTACGAAAACCATCTAAACTACCCTACAGTCAATGATTTTTCATGAGAAAAATATTAACACTGGAGACCTAATATTTTGGATTTTTCCTATGAAGAAGTGTGTCTTTTTACTAGAGGTTTTACAGGACATTCTGAAATGGTCAGGTGGGAGGCATTTGATGAAATGAGAACATCCTGTTCGAAGCCTCGCAGTAGAGAAGATACTGCTGACCAAGTGTTAGGTGTCATTTTGGCCTCATGATTTCAAAATGTGAAAAGAATGATGAAGAGGACTGTTTAAATACCTGCTCCAATTGAATCAGGGAATGTACTGGGTGTGTGAACAGTACTGAAAGTTTTGCAAATATCACAGAAACATTAAGCAGTTGTAAATGTGTGTTCGAGTTTAGAGAAGCCGCTCACCTGTAAAGATGATTGTTTATTTCAGGGCTCACCTGTATCATGAACTTTTTCCTGAACTTTTTGTGAGTGGTGTATGTTTACATCACATGCGTATGAACAGATGTGTACATTTTGCGTGCATATGAATGAACAGTCTTTATGCATGTGAATGGACGGAGAGGTATTTTGTACATGTGTAAGTGCATGCGAATGGATAAACATGTTTATATGTAAAATATCTTGACAGACAACAAATGTAATTTGTTGGGCAGAAAAAAATACACCTTAGACTCTGTAAAATGAACCAGCGACAGCTCTGTTACTTGGGCTGACTTCCCTACTTGACACCCCATGCGCTCCTGACACATGACTAAACACACACACACACACACCCACACACGTATGGTTGAGAAATCTGGTGACCACGTCGTAACATTCCTACAGTGTGAACTCCAGCATGCTGACAGCCGGCTATCAATCACCTTGCTTTGCTAAGAGTAACGATATGTCCCTCCGACGACCCCCCCCCCCCCCAACAACACCACCACCACCACCTTCTCATGCCCCTCGACCCCACTTCCACCCCAAGCCTGCTGCACTGTCGTGACTTCAGCCTTCAATTAGTCATTAATCAATCAAGTGTGTGGGGAGGATGGCCATCATTCACGTGTGTGTTTTTTATGCTCCACACTGACATGATGACATTGCCGTTGACATAGTTTGCTCACTTTTCTTCTTTAAACAACTGACTCATCTGAAGCAAACACGTTTGACGCCACCATGCGTCTAGGCGGCATCACATGCAGAAACGGCGGCTGACTTTTCCCCAAATAAGTGTTACACACCATGTCAATAAAATGATAGTCCGGGAGAAAGTGGAGCACTGTGTCATTACTGCCCAGCCAGCGGTCACGGCAGCCAAGAACACCGGTGCATTGTGGGAGATTCCCGACGAGAGCGGCTTGGGAATGTGAGTGAGTGGACGCTTGTGCTCTCCTTCTCTGGACCTTCAAAGGAAAACAGTTGATGAGGCACTTTAGTTTGAAGTTGAAAAACTGAGTGTTTCACACTTTTTGTTTCCTCTAAGAATTTGTAAACGAAACACAGCAGACCACCACATTGTCCCAGTTTGGGACCAGCCAGTTTGTTTTGCTCCCATTTTTTCCGAGATGAACTTTTTCCACATACACAATAAAAATATTTTTCACAAACCGATCTTAATCTGTGATAGTGAGCACTTCTCCTTTGCCGAGAAAATCCATCCCAACTCATAGGTGTGCCATATTAAGATGCTGATTAGACACCATGACTAGTGCACAGGTGTGCCTTAGACTGCCCACAACAAAAAGCCACTCTGAAAGGTGCAGTTTTATCACACATCACAATGCCACAGATTTGAGGGAGCGTGCAATTGTCATGCTGACAGCAGGAATGTCAACCAGAGCTATGACTCATGTATTGAATTTTCATTTCTCTACCATAAGCTGTCTCCAAAGGCGTTTCAGAGAATTTGGCGGTACATTCAACCAAGCCTCACACCCAAAGACCACATGTAACCACACCATCCCAGGACATCCACATCCAGCTTATTCGCCTCCTAGGTGGTTTGAGACTGCTGCTGAAACAACCGGTTTGCATTACCAAATAATTTCTGCACAAACTGTCAAAAACCATCTCAGGGAAGCTCATCTGCATGCGCGACGTCCTCATCGGAGTCTCGACCTGCCTCCAGTTGGTTGTCGTAACCGACTTGAGTGGGCATTTGCTCACATTCGATGGCGTCTGGCACATTGGAGAGGTGTTCTCTTCACGGATGAATCCCAGTTTGCACTGTTCAGGGCAGATGGCAGACTGCGTGTATGGTTTTCTGCGTCCTCAGACCCTCCCTCAATAAAAGAAAACTGCACCTTTCAGAGTGACCTTATATTGTGGGCAGTCTAAGGCACACATGTGCACTAATCATGGTGTGGAATTTCTCGGCAAAGGAGAAGTGCTCACTATCACAGATTTAGACTGAATTGCGAACAATATTTGAGAGAAATGGTGATATTGTGAATGTGGAAAAGGTTTTAGACCTTTGTGTTCATCTCCGAAAAAAATGGGAGCAAAAACAAAGGTGTTGCGTTTATATTTTTGTTGAGTATATTAGTATATGGGCGTCAATTATCCACAGATTTTCGCTATACAATTTTTAGCCGTATTTTACAGATTTCAGTCATTTATTATGTACAGTAGACTCATTTCACACAGAGTGAAATTTCATGGTCTTAAAATAATTATGATTATCGCGCACAGCTAACGGAAACCCCAAATTCACCAGCTCAAGAAATTAGGCAGGAATTGCTGTTCTGTAAAGTATTTTGTATGTTTTTCATGAATCTGTGTAATATGTGCTTCACTTTGTAAATTGAACTACTGAAATAAATGAATTTAACTACATTCTCATTGAAATGTACGTCTTATTACCTAAAAATAATCGACCTCTATGAGCTATAGAAGGCTGTTTATAACATTCCTCACTGAATAAAAAAAAAAAAAAAAGTTAATTGACATTTACCCCAAAAGAGGTGGGTACCGTCAAGGAGGTGGAACAGAATATCAGCAAGTTAGTCTATTAAAATAATGGGCTTTTTCCACCGCACAGTACAACAATAACTCTACTCACCTCAGTTTGGGCAGGTCAGTTTTCCACTTCACGGGAAACTATGAAACCCAAGCCAGCAATCAACACATCGCTGCAACGACACACACTCACAACAAAAATGGTGGGGACGGAGGGTCTCCTCTCTTCATGAACACATTTTATCCAAGAGGGAACTTCGTGCAGCAAGAAAATATCACACTGCAGCCAACTGAAGACTGCGCAGTGCAAAAAAACCAAACAAACAAACAAACATGAAAATTTAACATTCAGTCTTTTATTAAAATCATCTATTGTATTTACTATAGCCAAAATTAATATGTACAATTGCATACACTATACTGTATACATAGATGTGCATCCTTGATGTAAGTGCAAAATGAATGTGTCAATAAATGTTTTCTTTTTGGAGATCACTGATCAAACTTATAATTTTTTTTTTTTCATAATTCATCCTTGTCTTTAACAAACCACATAGGCCTTCACAGAACAGGTGTATACATTTGAGAGTGAATTACACACGTGGACTCTATTTACTAAATAGATGACTTCTGAAGGCAATTGATTGCACTGGATTATATTTAAGGTGTATCAGAATACATGGGGTGGATTTATATCCGCTTAAAATTTTGACAAGCGACATCATTTTTGCTTCACTTCACAATTATGTGCTATGTTGTTAGTCTATCACACAAGATCTCAACAAAATACATTCAAGTTGTAATGAAAATGTATTAATAGGTGGGGTGTGATGAAATCTTTCTAGAAAAAAGTGACGTGACCAGTACAACTGCTAGCAAGCTAAAGTTTTATAAAGACAGCACCCATTTGATATGAAAAGACCGTTAAGTAATTATTTGTCTTAATAGCCTTTAAAACCATTAATACTACACCACTTTTTTTTAAATAAAAAGGCCACTGAATGTGTGCCCCCATTGAAACGTTGATGTGATGACCGTGCACATTGCAATGAGTCACAGTGACACTTGAGGGAACAGAGTAGGAGGTCTGACCATAAAATAAGATCTCAGATTCCTCACAGGACAGAGATAACCAGCCAGGGTGGAAAGGCCGGAGCGTGTTGACACGGGCGCCATTGGCTCGAGTGAAGGTGGCCGCCTTGAAAGAGAGTCCTCACTCAGGTGGGGCATTCCTTGCTCATTCCTGAGAAGCTAGGCGATCCCAACATTTGACTTTTGGGTTGCTAAAATTAAATAGCGAGAATTTGTGTCTGTGTGTGTGTGTTTGCGTTAGCGCGCACGTGTGGCATCAGTCAGAGGCACCGTCAGACACTAGACAGCATGGTTGATGTGAAGATCTGCTTCAGTATTTGGGGGATCTGCTTGGTATCCATAGCAACGAAGGATCTACCAGCCGGAAGGGTCCTTTGGAGTCTGACGCACACAAAAAAGACACCAAATTAAAAAAAAAGGGCAAACACAGAGACGCTTGTATTTGTCTGGTAAATGGATGAAGACAACATGGTCCAATCCATCTTTCAGTCTTCTGTGTGAACAACAAAGAAGAGGAAGTGCACACAGTAAACAACAATGGAGGACATCTTTCTTCTTGACATTTGGACAATAAGACAAAAAAGCTTTGTTTTTTCTTCCTATTCTGGAAGGGACCATTCTCCAGCTTTCAGCCAACACATTATAGTGCATCTCTCTGCACCCTTCCGGGACTTTTGACAACTTTTGACAGTGGAAGTGAAAATGCAAAGGGCTTAATGAATAAACCCAACTGTACTCCTTATTCTGGAACTGGTAAGGTCGAATTTAACTTTGGAACCTAACACTGGTTTGCCACACTAACCCTGCCATGAAACCTTAAACACGGCCTAAAACAGACAACCTACTTAGAAACTGCTTGTCTCTTACTTGAAACCCCAACTCTTGTCTTAAAATGCTTTGGAATTTCAAACCCTAGTTTTAAACATGAATTTGAAACCCTACTTTGAAACACTAACCCTGAATTGAAAACCTAATTTGAAACCCTACTTTGGTTTAAACTCATGATTTCAAACCCTGATTTTAAACCATAAATTCAAACCCTAATTTGAAACTCTTATCCTGGATTAAAACCTTAATCTGAAACTGTTGCTGTTTTTATTTTAACTCAAACTCTTACTTGAAACAATAACCCTTGTTTGAAAGTCTAATGCTGCCTTAAAACCTTAATTTGAAATTCTAGCGGTTGTTTAAAGCTCTAACCCAGGCTCGGAACCCCAATTTGAAAGTTTGGGCAGTGTGAAAAGGTTAGGTTATAACTTCAAATGTGTTAAAGTGGTTGAACTTTGACAAAGTGTTGTAGATGATTGATTTCTTTATAAATGAATGATTTATAAACTTGTTTGTTTGAGCCACCACCTTCAATTCTCCCATTTAACTTGCTTCCTGTTATCAACCCTTTCCTCTGTCAGCATCCTGTAATCCTTCATTTACCCCCGCCTCACCTTTCGGCTTGATCGCCCAGAGACCCGATGAAAATGGCGAAGGCGTTGACCTGGGGATCCGAGGTGAGGGCCTGGGCGAAGCGCTCGGGCCGGATGCCGTAACGCTCCAAGTTAGCGTCACTTAGCACCACCACAAAGTGCTCGTCGGCCTCCTCCCGTGCCAGCTCCTTGATGCTGGCCGCCGTGCCCTCTAGCGTGTAGTCGCCGCTCATGCAGAACTGAGAGTGGGCGTGCATAGTCTAGAGCGGATGGGAGGGAATAATGGGGGGAAAAAAGGCACAGAAAACAAAAATCATGGTATTAATTGTTGTGTAGAAGAAGAGAGCCAAAAATCCAGTGAGACTTAGCTCAGTGAGCCAAAGGATTAAACTGCACAATTGTAAATTGCTTTTTCGCTGTTTTTTTTGTGATGTCACAACAGAATATTACCATTAATAGCAAAAGAGGAAAGTGTGACACAACCATATTCAGTGTTTAAGGACCAAACCCTGCTGCGAATAGCAAATATCTGCAATTAATAAGGAGTAGCTCCTGCCCTCACAGCAAAATTGCCCCTTGACACCAAAATGCCACAAATAGAGTCAAGACAATATTATTTTAAATAAATAAATAAAAATAACAAAATTGACATAAGATATTTTGTGAATGGCGAATATGCCTGGGAACACTGTGAACAAAAACTGAGCTTAATATTATATTGGAAGGTGTTTTGGGGACTGCTCAGCACAATACGTATTGATTAAATATCATAATGTTTTATTTATTCCAAAGGGACCTAGAAAACATCAGTAACTGACAGTAGCACTCTGAAAATACACTCTTCCTTTTCTATTACATGTCTGTTAGATAAATTTAAAGGGTGAGTAGTTTTGCTTGATTTTGGCCTTATTATACACTGATTAAATTCTCTTCATACTTGTATAGAGTTAGGAATGCTAAAATTTCAAATTGTCTATATAGTGGGGTTTGAGGATGTCAACATTTTGGTCCTGGTTTTTCGATTTCCATTATTTTCTGGGGGAAAAAAATGATTAGAAATCTGAACAACTTTGCACATCACCCATCACGCAGTGGATCATGTTTGATTCTGGAGCTTCAACTGTACTTTGGCAGAAGTCGGTAAAAAAAAAAAAAAATGGCTGCAGCAACCAGAAATTAACATTTCCATAACCATCTACCTTGAGAACTTTGAGCCTCTGCTTGTTGTTCTTGGGGACTCTGTCCGCTCGGACCAGCTCGATGTCATAGCCGTCGCCCGAGTGGCCCACTATGTCGTACTGTGCTCAAGAAAAGAACAACTGATTAGATTTATCAATGGTAGAAATGAAAGGATTGTTATTTTGATAGAACTTGCTAGTTGCAACAGCGCCACCTTGACCCAGGATGGCACAGAGGATGACCCTAATCCTCATAGCAGGTTGTTGTGGGGGGACTCAAGTATTTCAGCCCCATCGAATGCGTACATGCTTTCCATATACTTGTCAAGTTTCCAGCATAACTATCTTGTAAAAGAGCAGTTAGTCCTGGCATCGCCGGCTCAGGTATTCTATTTCAGTTCAGGATGTTATGTTCTGTGTCTAATATAAGATGTTATGACCAGGCTGTTTCCAGAACATGTGGCTGCTCTTTTGCATTGTTGCCAGGCAGGAAAATGTGTTTTTAAATGAAATGTACAAACACAAAATTTAAAACCAAATTACAACCTCGTATATCACCACTTTTTGATGTTTTAACCAAATGAGATTCTCTGTGTCTTCCTGCATATACTGTTCAAATTGTGTAGGCAAAACAGGTTTATGATGTCATGTTTTTCAATATCTCCATTAAATTTCAGTTTTTCTACATTAACAGTTAAATGTGAGGTTTTGTACACATTTCATTTGCATTTTAGTTTCACAAAAAAGCTGGAAAAATATGCTCTAAAAGTCAAACAAAAGTCGGGGTTCAATCATTATGTGTGATGTTATGCAAGAAGTGAGCAAAACTTGTGAGGTGTCAGCACATTAGTGATTTTTTTTTAAACTCTTGACAGATTCATTTTACATTATTTCCTAGGAGAAGACAATGCAACTGAAACAAACTCAACCGACATCTAAGAGAAGATTGTATCCTACTTTGAAGATTACACTATACAGAGGGAAAAGTAGTGGTTCTAGATCATTGCCTTGAGGAACGCTGAAATGCAAACAGGATGTTAGGGTGTGACCACCCTCACCTTGAACTTGTGCTCATAGCTTTCCAAAGCCTCCATGACCATACACACAGCCTCCATAGTACGCTCTAGGCGGCCGTCCACACCGTTGAAGCGGTACATACTTCCTGACACATCGGCTAGTACACGCAGACGCTTGGGCTTTTGCTGTGGTGTGCCAGGCTGTGAACACATGACACAAACACAATGAAGCATTTAGTCAGTAACTAAAACAAACAAAAAATGAATCATTGGATTACCTGATGCAAACTACCAAAACTCATTACTGATTTTTTTTTTTTTTACCAGCAAAAAAATCCTCATCCAAAGGACATGCACATTTTGGAGCTAAATGAGGCATTAAAAAACAATGCATGATGACATTATGGTTGTATAATTAGCACAGGATTTATCCCTCAATGAGTATGCATAAGAGTAGAAGAGATGACGCCTGAGAAGAACGCCAGGGTATAATAATAATCTCACATATACCACTGGAATGTACCGACTGACACATAAAGGTCAACTGTGTGTGTGGGGGAGGGTGTTGTGGGGGGGCATAATTGTGTGCGTGTGTTTAAAGGTGTGGTGCAGTGGGCGAACAAAACAAAAGAAAATCATTTTTACTTCAGGGTCCAGTTCTCCTCTGCGTTTATAAATAGCCCTTTCGCCGGTGAGGCCGTCGATGATTTTTGCATCGTCCAGTTCTCCCAGAGCCTGGTTCTTTAGCCACTGGCGCTCCTTGGCTTTTGTCTGGAACATAAACACACACCCACACACATGCACACACAAACAAAAATGGTTGGTTTTTCCATTTAAAAATAGTAACACCCCGGAAGGCTATATTAAACACATCAGTCGCAAAAACCTCAACTGTCAAAGTGCTGATTAAAATCAGTAGTAGGAAGTAAGAAAGCGCAAATACTATGCTACTGTCCTTGTCAGATATTTCAGGTACAGTATATGAGCTTTACTTGAATATTTACTTCTCTGTCTACTTTTTACGTTTAATCCCTACGTGTGAAAAGTTTTGCTTTTATATAAAAGACATGAAATCCAGATCCAATTTTTCAAAAAAGGAACACACTGTGACTAGTAGAAAATAGACATATTCTGGGTGGTTTCTTAAAAATGCTGTTTTTGTGATGCTACCACAAAAACCATTGACGGCCAGGAGGACAAAAGATAAAGATAAACATAGAAGCAGAACTTGAGCATTGGCTTCAGCATACTGTAGAGGCAGAAGGGGTCTGTCTAGAAATGAGTCACAAAAAGAACCACCTTCATCCATTCTCTGTACCATTCATCCTCACTAGGGTCACGGTTGTGTTGGATCATTTTATGTGGCGCTCACAATCTCTCATGCAGGTGCTTATATGTAACAAAGTCTCCTGGGGGTTTAAAGAATGAGGGGGCTTTCCCGAAAGCCCATACACACAATGCAATGCTGAAGGGTTTCCAGGAATGCTTCATCTTGTGTGCGTGCGTACGGGTGTGTTTGTGTGTGTGCGTGTGTGTGTGTGTGCATGTGTATGTGTGCTAAATCACTCATCAGGTATGATAAAAATAACATGACTTCATGGCATCATGCACTTGTAATCTCCCTCATATTAAGGGCCAGTGGTGACGAGGACAAACAATAAGCAGTGTTGTTCACGTTCGAAGCTGCCGCTTACATAGTTGCAAACACCTGGACGGAAAAAAAAAAAAAAAAAAAAATCCCACACGACGTGCACAAAAGAGCCTCACACCTGGACGGGAGAATAATCGAGCTACCATGGCCGCTCTGTAATCATTCTGATGTGACACACACATGCACTTGAGTACTCACACGGGTCCTCAACGACTCGCAAACAAAGTCAAAACAATTAAATGACATCATTCCCTAAACACGATGCAGCCAATATTGCTGCTTTACGTTGTTCATTTCAGCACTATTATATTTTGCCCGCCAGGATATACTGTTAGAAAACACAGGTGTCAAACTGCGGTCCTTAAGGGCTGCTGTCCTAGATGTTTTCGATGCTTCCCTCCTCCACTACACCTGATTCAAACCCCTAAAACATGACTTGTTTTCTGAAGTTGAGCCATGATTGGTCGTTACCTGAGCCCTGAGCAGTGTGATGTCATTTTCAGTCGACAGAAGTGACAAAATGGCCACCCCCAGAGATGGCTAAAAACGAGTGCATTTTGCTGCTTAACTCATATTACACAAACGCAATATTAATCAGAATGCTGAGTTTAAACTAGTGGGTCTGCTGGAGACATATTCTTGAAAAAAATATGTTTGGGTTGATTTCCTCTTTAAGTACAAGAGTTACCTTACCTGCTGTATTGTAAATGTATTTTGAAACCCTTACAACCCAGGTTTTTATGTTGAAGTGGTTTAACCAAGTTTTTCCAATAATGGTGAAGAATATTCCTCCCCTGAAGAGACGCAGTATTATGTAAAAAAAGTTAAGCATAACCAGCAAACCTGCAAAGTGTCCAGGATAATGCGCAGGGACTGAACTTGTCTCCTGACAGCACTGGAGAATCGCTCATAGGTGGTGGCGTCATACTCGCTCATATCGATCTCCTTCAGCCTGTGGGGAGACAGATACAATTTCATATTCATTAAATGTTTTGAAATTGGCATGTTTATTTATTTATCTAAACCATAGGACAATTGGATTAAAAAAAACATTTTTTTTTCAAAAAGAATAATTTGGTGTAAAAAAAAAAAAAAATACTATATTAACACTAAAAAGTTAATCTTGTCTTACACAGATGGCTGGAAGCTGTAAATTATGCCGCAAAAAGTAAATCTTATGAGATATAATATATAAACAATAATAAAACCGATAATACGGGGGGGGGGTATATTTGGTGCAACATTCTTTCAGTGAGGCGGTCGCTCAGCTAATAGAGCGGGTGGTCAAGTGGGCGAAGGGTCGACGGTTTGAATCACGATTCTGACTGACACGGAAACTAAACTTGCCAACAGTTTGGCAGGGTAAATGAGAAACTGTTCTCAATTGCCTTACCTGATTAAATAAAGAATAAAAAATGAGGGAGAAAAAAGAAAATTATAACATAATATAGTAGGGAAAACCACATATAGAGTAGGTTTAATGTTTATTAAAAGTATACAAATCATCATCACGTGAGTCGTAAATTATGAGCAAAAAATACATTTCATGAGAGTCGTAATAACATGATACAAAAAAAATCTAGAAAATATATAATAGGAAAAAGGATTCACTTTAGGAGGATAAAATTGTAATTTGACAAAATAAAGGGGTAAATTCCAAGCAAAGAGTCCATTGTAGTCGGCGCCATGTGAAAAAAGGTACTTATAATTTTAAAATAAGTCACATCAATATTTTGTTGTTTATGAAAAATGAGACATACAAGATGTCATGTGAAAAGGTACAATATCAAATAGAAAAAAAATTAAAAAGCATTAGGACAAAAAAGCATTTATTGATTCACATTAGCACCTGTGAACGCATCTGTTTTCAAAAAGTAAATCTTTTGATTCGTCTATTTATACCTGTGAACAAAACAGGCATGCTGTGTCTTATCTGTGTAATCATAATACTTTAGCATTGTTCAAAGCTATGCACATACAATCCTCGTCAGGGGTCATTGAAGAGACACTTGGATGAGCTTAACATTGGCACGTACATAATAGGTTTGCATGTAAAAATGACATCAGTACTAAACCCCCCCCCCAAAAGACTCAGTCGTGATTTAAGGTATTTTTTTGTGATTAGATTTACGACAAATTGCCCCGGCCTCTTTTGGGGCGTGGCTTATGTTACGTTTTCTGTCTCAGCTGTCTACGTTACAGGAACGAGCCAAGCGTGGTAATATTGCTCGCTTTGTCAGTTCTATTGTCTAAAATGGCGACTGATCGCCACCAAAATGCAAATGCACATTACTACTCTCGTCCACTTCAACCTGTGAAAGTATAAAAGTGTTCTGCACAATAGTTTTGATTAATTGACATAAAACGTGAGGTCATCATTATCACCTCCACAAAATAAAAAATACCGTGGCGATCGCTTCTCCACTTACACAGGCTGAAGCGGACAAGAGCAGGAATGCGCACACGAACCCTGAGGGTTATATTTCGGATATTTAGCAACGCTAAACTCGTGTCAACTCTCGGGAGGCAGATGGCGACTGGCAGTGGGCAAGAAATCAGGCAAGCATGGATCTTGAAGTGGTCATTAGTAAGGATGTCCACATAGATTTTAGTGCCGATTGATCACCGTTTTTGGACGTTATAAGCAATGAAAATACAATGATTTCCAATGAAGAATTTGTAATCGGTTCCTCCAGCGACTCCGACTGAACAAGGATAGAAAGGTAGGGGGCGCGGCCATTCTCCTCATTAACAAGAGGCGTTATTCATGGAGTCACTTATTTCCTAATTTCTCCCAAATTTATTGATAAAATAGAAAATGACAACTCTTTTCATTTTCCTGATCAAAAAATATATAAAATGAACTTGTTAGTGTATACATGGCCATCCCGCCCCACCGTCCCTTTAAGTGTCTTACCTGCTCTGTGTTTGCATAAACTGACGTTGGTGTGTGTGCGTGTGTGTGTATCTGAAACATGTGATGACAAGCAGACTGTGTCTGCACAAAGGTACATAGATAGGAAGATACAGTAAAAAAATACGTGTCACAGCTCGCTACTGTATCTACAGTATGTGTGTGTAAGTGTGTGCGTCTATTGTGTACGTGTGCCTGCTTGCATGAGGGCAGAAAGACACAATAATTGTGGACACACTGCGGGCATGAACCACACAAACAAACACATTTACGGACTCAGACAATAAAAACACAAGCATTGCAGCCAGGAAATTGTGCTTGACGTAAAAACGGACAAGTCCATTTTTGTGCCAAGGCAAGTCTAGTTTAGCTTATTTGTGCCTTTTTTTTTTAGATGCGCTACACTTCACTGGCCGTTCCGGGTGATGCAGCTGATACCAATACTCTGCAACCTGGGTCATTTTTATTGTCGTCATCCGCCCCATTCGTCCTCATCCTTTAAAAGCACTTCCGTCCTTATTCCGTCGATGCGCCCCCCCCCCCCAAAAAAACAACAAAAAAACCCGTCTGTGCATGACATTATTTCAAGCTCATTAGTTGGCTAATTTCCTATGCACACATACTTACCGACTGGGAGTACCGGGAGCGGATTGAATTGTTTACAACTGTTTAGCTAAAACAGCTTTTTAGCTGCCAGCAACCACCGTCGTGATGTGATGATGAAGATGACGATGAAGACGCGGAGAGGAGCAAGCCAGGGGACATCACGAGAATATTTAAGATAGCACAATAACACAATACTATTGGCTATTGTTGCACGTTTTCACTTTTTATTAGCTTATTTCGCAATAAAAACAATGATTGCAAAATAAATTGTTATGTCTTCCACTTCTGTGTCATAGCTTTTGGTGTTTTTTTTTTCCCCTCGTCATTAACAAACGCAAGATTCAATTTAGTGTTGCACCACATAGCCACAAACGAGGGAAACCCCCGCTTTGGTGAGGTGTCATCACTGAGGTTAATAACAGAGCCAATGCTGGTTGTCTTGCAACTTATGAGCTAATGTGTGCTCGTGTCTGAATGGAAGCTGGCAACTATGATGACACTTGTTTACTACTCATCCCAGGCTCTTTGAGAGTAGCAACTGTTGTCCGGCCACATCCCAGTGAACCCACAGAGAGAGAAGCATGGCACCACCACTTCCTCCACACATTCCTCTGGTGTGTAATGCATGTGTGTGTGAGTACCGCGACTGCTGCTATTTCTTCCACATTCCTCAGATTATATTTAACACGGTAAAGAAAGCGAGTGAATGGCTAGTTCCGCTCAAAGTGGAGACACTTAAAAAAAAAAACACAAAAATAAGGTGGAGTTGCTGACACAAAATAGAAAAACAATCTTTTTTCAACTTGTGCACTTATTTTTTGTGGAGAGGTTAAATTCGGGCCAAGTTCAAATGTTCCAATGTTACTTTCAATTACAGTTGCGATCTACTAAATAAATGTGTATGATGTGTCATTCATATAGTATTCTCTTAAAGAGTAACTTCATGATTCCGATGTGACCCTGGTCTTGCAGATTCTCATCTTTTGCTGTTGTGTTGTGCCCTGGGCCTTCTGCCCCAGGCTGCCATGGAAACAACATAAAGGATGTAACATGGACGTACAGTTCATAACCCATCCATCCATCATCGATACCGCTTCTCCTCACAATGGTCGCGGGGCGTGCTGGAGCCTATCCCAGCTGTCTTCGGGCAGTAGGCGGGGGACACACTGAATTGGTTGCCAGCCAATCGCAGGGTACACAGAGACAAACATCCTCACTCACAATCACACCTATGGGGCAATTTAGAGAGTCCAATCAACTTACCATGCATGTTTTTGGAATGTGGGAGGAAACCGGAGTACCCGGAGAAAGCCCACGCAGGCACGGGGAGAACATGCAAACTCCACACAGGGAGGCCCGGGATCGAACCCACGACCTCTGAACTGTGCGGCGGACGTGCTAACCAGTCGACCACCCAGTTCATAACCCATTTTTCTATTTTCTTTACAATTTGGGCAGAATTTGCCTAGCAACAAATGTGTGTGATCTGATTCCACATATTTAAAGTTGCTAACTAAATCTGAATTTTAAGTGTTATAATTAATTAGCAGAGCGGGGCATTTTACTAAAATTTACCGGTCCGTTTCTCGCTTTCCATCTGTATCCGGGGTACCTTCCGCTGTCCGTCTATCTGCCTGTCAGGCTGGAAAAAAATAGTCAAATCGCCAACAGGCCGGTGTGTACGGGCCGCTTATACTAACCTGACAAACTGAAAATTATATTGCCGAAAAAAATGGCCCAGGGTGTGGTTGAAAGGCCTTTTGTTGAACAAACATTTTTAAAAATTATATTAAAAATGTATAGTGGAATTAATGTAACATCAACATGGGGATTGAAACAAAATGAAAAAGACATTTTACAATGAAACGGTAAGAAGTGAGGCAGACTTGCATTGACAAAAACGGAGCGACCACATGTCAGAGTCTACTGAATCGCAGATTTACCAGAGGTGGGCACGTCAATCAGAAGGATGACTGATGGCCTGACGTGCCCACCTCTGAAATTTACATTCGACCCATTAAAGCCTGAAGCCACTCGTGAGACATCGCTCTAAAACCTACGGTCGTCTTTGGAGTCACCCTTGAAAACCTAACATTTTCGCCACCTACAAAATAATTAGTATCTCAGCCCATGTAGCAGATCGAAACATAATTCCAAAAGAATGTGAAAGCTTAGACATGTGGCTTTCACACAGGCACGCGTTTATTAATCTTTACTATTTCAATTGAAGATGCAAGTGAAGCACTATTTTCAAAAATCGAGTGGTAATTACCATGCTGTATTCTCTTACAAAGACGTTGACATCGTCCTTGTCTACAAACATGTATCTTAATCATACATCGCGTTTGGATGGTTTCACGGCTTTAAAGTCCGCGAGTGTGTCACTGGCGTGATTTATAGCAGAGCTCCAGCGATCGATGGCGTCCGCCATTACTCCCCCAAAAAAAATCCGGACATGCCCCGACAACTCACGACACTGTCACATGCATATTCTGATGCATTTCATTGGCTAAGAGACCGAGAATTGGATTAAAAAAAAGAAAATGACGTATACGCTCTCCGGCTTTAAAGGGAGAAACACGCAACAGCGCTCCCGGCTTTAGTGGTAGAAACGTGCTTATGCGCTCCCGTCCTTAACGGGTTAAAGTGGAAGTCACCCCAAACATTTTTTTTCCAGAATATGTTCTATGCAGGCCCACTAGTTGAAATACGGCATTCTGATTAATATTGCGTATGTGGAATATAAATTGAGCAGCAAAATGCACCCACTTTTAGCCATCTCAGGGAATGGCCATTTTGTCACTTGTCGACTGAGGATGACATCAAAGTTGCTCAGGACTCAGATGAAGACCAATCATGGCTCACCTGTTTTCTAAAGCTTAGCCGTGATTGTCGTTATCTGAGCCCTGAGTAACTTTGATGTCATCTTCAGAAGTGACAAAATGGCCGTCCCTTGAGTTAGCTAAAAACGAAAACATGTGGATTTCTCATATTCCACGAACACAATATTAATCAGAATGCCATGTTTAGACTAGTGAGCCTGCATAGAACATATTCTTGAAAAAAATATGTTTGGGTTGACTTCCACTTTAAGATGCCACCTCCTTACATCATCTTTTCTTGTGTCTGTCGATGCTGCTGTTTTGCTTACCGGCATAGCTGTCTGAGGTCAACTGGGTTCAACAATTTAATGTCCTTTTGTGAAGGATAATACAGCGTAGCTCCCCGGTTCATAAACATGGTCGACCACAATATTGTGGAGCCACAGCTGAACAACTACAGGATCACTTATTTGATCTCTCTACATAAGATCATCCCTCCACAGGCAATTAATTTATAAGATGCAGTGAGACTATAATTCATCTGAGAGCCTGTTTACCTGCCTTGGTAGGTGTTGCATCTTTGGTTAGCAACAGAGTGTAAATGGGCTCAGTGGTTACACTACTACAGGGCCCAACCGATAAATAATACATAAAATAACATCCCCACAACTTGCATTGTTCACCTAAGCATTGCTTGTAAAAACTAAGATTTGGTTTGTTTTGAAATACAGCTCCAGAGAATGACCTTATATATTTAGAGATCCGGGGTTATGGTATAGATTTATGTGTAATAAATAATGAGACCAGTATTACTTGTGTATAACTGCTGTTAATAGTTAGATTCCATAATGGTAAAAGACAATCAGCAAACCGATTATTTTGCCCGATGTTTGAAGGACAGTAATTGGCCGATTTTAATTGGCCAGGCCCAGACTCCTAAAATTGTTTCACCCAGGAATACAGCTAGTTGAAGGGTTTCTTTACAGCAGGGGCCTTCAATTCTGTTCCTTGAGGGCCGCTGTCCTGTCTGTTTTCCATCCCTCCCTGCTGCAACACACCTGATTCAAATGATGAGATAATCAGCGAGGTCTGCAGAAGCTGGATAACGATCCTGATCATTTGAATCAGGTGTGTTGCAGTAGGGGGAAACAGGCAGGATGACGCCCCACAAGGAACAGGATTGAAGTTCCTCCGTGAACAGTGATCAATTAGAAATTTTGACCTCTCTACGAAAGTTAAAAATGCTGTTGGAAAAAAAAAACAGCATTCCATTTTCTTTAAATTAAAAAAACAGACCGTTAATGCTGATATGAATAGATTGTCTAATTTGAAAAGGGAATGATGGCTGAGACCTGTCAGGCATGTCGACACAGCCGCAAGACTAAAGGCTTGTGGTGTGTGCGCGTGAGTGCATGTGTGTACGTGTGCCTGTGTTCGTTTGTGCGCACACGCTCTGTCTTTTCAGCATACCTAAAAGCTTGTTTTTGCCTGCGTGCCTTAGCGACTGCAGGCAATTTAAAACGGGAGGATCATAGCTTGGTTGATGTTTAACCTGAAGCTGAGTAAACAAATGATTGTATTGGTGGCTGTGCGAAGGAAAAGATAAGAAAAACACAATTTGCATCGACTGTATTTGGGAAGGGAACAAATTTAGAGCATGCGATGACACGATATTTCCATAAAGATGGAGAGGAAGTGGGGAAAAAGTTGGGAAATGGATAAAACAGACAACACAAGAGGAGATTCACACAAGGAGCGCATGAGAGGATGAAGGCATTCACTGTGCGACACGATAATCAGGGGGAGGACGACGAGTTGGGGGGTTGAGCGGATGAGGGGCTTAAAGAGAGTAAAAGGGAACAAAACTGAGAGAACAGAGACAGCCTTCATGGTTGAGCGGCTGAAAAGGTTGTCCTCTCGGCTGCCCACACATGTGCACACCCACACATACACTCACACGCGCACACATGGGAGGTGGGATTTCACTCATTCATGGGACCAGGGAGCTGAAGGTTCAAATATGGAGCACTTTATCCATCGCTCCGCAAATTCTACCCATATTGTTCCACACTTGTTTTTAGACAATGAGGTAACTGTGCAAGGCAAAGCACGTGGCAGGGTGAGTCAGATCAATCGAAGGCAACCGAAGCGACCCCAGCCGCTTAACTTCACAGCTGCATTACAAGTGAAGCCAGTTGGTGTGTGCAAGGAAGGCAAACGGTGAGGAGAGACGGACCAATCATGTGCATTGTCGCTCCTCACACCGCGACAGCCAATCAAATTCAGAGCAACTTTGCACACCAATCGTGCCCTCTTGCCACAGGATGCGACTTGGATGAATGGCTTATTCAAAATACCTTGAGGAGGGACGGACCAATCACATACACTGTGACTCCTTCTACATGACGTGGCGCAGCCAATCAATTCAGAATAGCTTTGCGAGTGTGACAAGTTGGTGAGTAGAGTCAGGCAAGCGTTGAGGAAGAATGTGCAGTGTAAAGAAAATGATGCTATCGAGCAATGATTCTCAACCAGTGTGTCGTGGCACATTAGTGTGCCGTGAGAGATTATCAACAGTGCTGCGGGAAATTATCCAATGTCGATTATTTTGACCAACAAATTGAATAGTTTCTAATAACTTTTTTTGTTAATTTATCCATGCCAACCACATATAATAACAGGCAAAACAATGAGATGCTCTTCCACTAGATGACTGGAGGTACATAATTAACATGTACTTTTTGTGAATCATTTTGCTAAGTGGTGTGCCACGAATTTTTTTTTCACTGTGAAATATGTGCCATGGCTCCATTAAGTGTGAGAAACACTATTATAGAGGTTTTGTTGTTATTTCCATGATATATTAAATTACCTTTTATATTTATAATTAATTTACGTATTATTCCAATGTGACCAACCTGTCTTTGAAAGCTTTTTCCGCCATTTCTCGTGCAGCTCTGCGCACCTCCTCTGGGACGGCATCCTTCTCTGCCTGGGAAACCTGGAACACCTTGTGTCCCGCATCCAAGCGATACGGGCCCCCTTTCCCACCCAGCCCTGCAGTGTCTCGACCGCCTACAGGGAAACATCACAAAAGAGAATCAGGCCAAGACCTTTCTTTTTGCACAGTAAGAGTGTTCATGCACCTCAATATCACAGTTCAGGCATTCAACCAAATGTCCTTAATATATTTGGGATGGCACATTGGTGCTTGTGGGCAGGACAACTGCCTCACTGTAAGAATAATAATGTCTATCATGATTCGTGTCTTAGATTATTCAGGATTAGGCTTGTTAACTTTATCAGCTTGTGGGTTTAGCTTTAGCTTTTTCCATATCTAGGCCCAACTTGCTTGGTATGCTTTGCTTCCACATATGTATGATAATGGCTCTCACACGCACCCACACGCCCACACACACACACACACCCACACACCCGCCCCCCCCACACACGCACACCGCCCCCCCTTGTCAAGTGTAGTAAGACAAAGTTAGTCTTTAAAACTGTGAGACAGAGTTAGTCTTTAAAACTGTGTAGGTCTTGAGAATACTAGTCCCTATCGAGGCAAGACAAAGTGATTCTATAAAACTGTTAGGGCAACGTGCCCTGTACGTACTAATTTCCGTGATAAAACGCTGCTAAAAGTGTGACTGTGTAAACTGTGTGAGTGGATATAAACAGCATTGTAAGTGACAACTTTGCACAATTATTCTATCACTCACAGCTAGAGGTTCTAGATTTGAATCTCAGCACATGTCCTCTGAGAGAAATTTGCATTTTCTACCTGCCCTTGTATGGGTTTTCTCAGGGTACTCTTGCTTCTTCCCAAACTCCCAAAACAAGTTAGGTCGATTGAAGACTCTAAATTGCCCATAGGTGAAAATTTATTCTTAATATGAATTTGTATACATCATTTTGTATTGAACATAATAATGCTGCGAAATTAGTTTGGTGTGAAAACATCAATACAGTAATCGCATTACTGTGTGCATGAGAGCCTCGGCTTGTCACCTGTGCCACCTGCCCACTGGTTTCCGCCCACATGGGGTGCATTGTTAGCATCCACCTTGCCGTGTTTTGGGGCAGAGACATCCAAGCCGCTGTCTCTCTGGATGGTAATCTAAAAGAAAGAAAACAACAAAGAACAGCTGAATCAAAAATCCAGTCTTTAAAAAGATTAAGAATTAGAGTTGTAAACCAAAACAATGTCTCGCACTGGGCATATCGTAGATTTTAAGAAGGTTATAAACAAAGAAAATGTGAAATGTAAAACTCACTTCTTTTACACAGAGATAGTGTGATTGTGAACAAGCCCTGCTGCAAACAACAAAAAATCCAGATTAATTGATGCTATTTCTGCACCACGGCCATTTCCACACTTTACTTTTACACAGAACCCACTAAAGGTGGAATATTGCCACAACCGGGGCCCTTTTACACAGAGACACATTCTAATGCAATAACATAATTAAATGACGAGGGATGCTCCAATTGATCGGGCACAGATGATGATCGGCCGATTTTCGTGAAAAATGACGTGATCGGAATATTCGATCAAAGCCTTTTATTGCCGATCAAAACATCCGATCACCTGCAGCGCAGGCTTGGCTTCCGCGAGCCGAAATGGCAAAAAAGTTGATTTGTTTAATACGTGACGACGTTCCTCCATCCAAAAGCATCACCTGCGCCGCCCTGCATGCAACCGCGCTCGCCCGCGCGAGCTACATTGACTCCATTTCAAACGCGCCGCCAGAAAGGCTCCCTAACGCAGCCGCACCTCCGCTGCGAGCAGAGGGGAAGGACGCAACACAAGGCTGCGAAGCATGAGCTACGGGTGATAAGATGTTTTGTTCGGCAATAAAAGGCTTTGATCGAATATTCCGACCACCGCAGTTGGTGTGAACATAGCATTGTCTGCTGTGTGTGTGGAGTTTGCGTCTTGTAATACTGTATATGCCATGAAAAGGTACCTCGTGCGGGGAGCATGGCCAAAAGTTTCAACACAACCAACTGAATCCGACATTTGAAGAACAAGCAATTGGGAGACTATGGTGAGTTTACGAGGCTCACTGCATTGAATAAAGTCAAGGTGGACACAGCGCAGTATAAGTGGCATTATTGCCACAGGGAGATTAAAAGATTAACATTTTTCTCGTTGACAAATGAGGAGATAGTTTGTCTATGCACAAGACAATAAAGTTCCTGAGTCATTGAATAGTTTATTCAAGTGAAACCTGCATGTGACTATATTTTCTACTTTGATTACCATATTTTCCAGACTATAAATCACACATTTTTTTCATAGTTTGGCTGGGGGTGCGACTTATACTCTGAAGCGACTTATGTGTGAAATTATTAACACATTACTGTCATGGATAGTGCTGACTTGTGACTTATGTTTTGCCTCCCTCTGCAGGCGCTTAAGCGCTAAAGCGCAGAGGGAGACAAAACAACATAAATACAAGTCAGCACTAACAAGCCATGACAATTACTTATCATATCATTTCACATGTTATTGTAACCAACATAAAGAAACATAAGATACATCCTAAAAGCTATTAGAATGCATGAATAATTTAAACGGTTAAAGTCTCATGTTTTGTTAAACTAACAGGCCTTGCTAGTCGAGGAAGCCATCTTATCCAAATAGGTAAACATCCACAAACAAACTCCACTGACTGCAGGTGTGCAGCGAAGTTGCCTGTTTATATTGTGAAACTGCACAAGAAACAGAAAATACTATCAATCTATGCATTACATACACATGTATTTTCATAGACATGAACAAGATGAGCCAATGCTAACGATTGGCGATCGCGATTAGCATTAGCGATAGTGATTAGTATGCTGAGTCAACAACCTACAATCATCCACAATTCAGCTCGTATATAAATGTCATTACACACAACTGTCTAAGTTAGTTTCAGACGATGGTTGAACAAGAATAAACCATAAACAGGCAGACATGCTAACGATTAGCAACCGCGATTAGCATTAGTGATAGCGATTAGTATGTTCAGTCAATAACACAATACAATCAGCCACAATTCAGCTCCTATATAAATGTTGCATGGTCATTACCGGTACACACAATTGTCTAAGTTACTTACAGACGATGATGGAATAAGAATGAACCACAAATAGGCAGTTGCCTGCCTCTGGCTGGGGTATTGCATCATGCAGCCACACACGTAAGGAGGAGCACACTCAGCAGAGAGGAGAGGAAGACATAATTACGACCGAAAACATAAATACTTTTGGAGGCTTGGAAACATTCTACATGAATAAAAGACTTTCTTGTATGCTACATGTAGCATCGTAGCTTGGTGGAAATGATGTGTACTAAGCGCACAATTTCCTCCCAAAATGCGTCTTATACTCCAGTGCGACTTGTATATGATTTTTCCTCTTTATTATTCATTTTATGGCTGGTGCGACTTGTACTCCGGAGCGATTTATAGTCCGGAAAATACGGTGTATTCTGAACCATGCAATGTTTAGGTGGCATGTTATTTATTTGACTTTTTGCATAATTAAGTCTTTTGAGACTGTTGAATATTTTGATCTGTTAAAAATTGTGTTCCTAAAAGGTGGTAAATAGAAGATTTTCAATTATCTTTGTGACTGAGTAATTGTTGAATTGTGCCAGCAACGGTTTAGTATTTCTTCATGCTTTTGAAAACATTTTTGTCAAAATTACGGCAATAATATGGCTGTTTTTTTGTACAGATAATATTGCATAATAGCAGTCACCATAAATAAATGGAAAAATATACAGATATTCCATACTCCATACATATGTAATTGGGTCCCTACTACCGTTATTGTGGAATTCCCTTACATAAAGACAGAATGTGAGTTATTATCTTGACTGTTTTTGCTGGGCTTGACACGATACCCGGCTTATCACGACAGCGCAGCTACATACTATCTGTTTCAAAACGCCGCGCCTTTAACGAATAGCCTGTGAGACTCCGTATCATCGCTGTATCAGCAGAGCTTGCTATATTTAGCACAGATTACCGGGTCAATCGGTATGTATAAGAATGAGATTATACAGAGGAGATTGTATGAATAGGCTTGTCTCACTGTCCTTTATTTGTCATTGTAACTACAGCACTTTTGAATATCCATGCTCACTGAGGCAATCCTACTGTGAATGTTTGAATTAATTTGAATGGGGTGCAGTGGCATTTCGCACAGGCAGTCATGCAGTCCTCCTCACAAATGTATTTTATACTTAATACTAAGTGGGATTCACTTCCTTTTAATGACTGTATGACTGTTTTATGACAACAACGAAAAAAAGAAAGGATTGTAGCCTAGGGCGGCACTGTGGTCGAATGGTTAGCACATCCGCCTCACAGTTCAGAGGTTGTGGGTTCGATCCCGGCTCCGGCCCTGGAGTTTGCATGTTTTCCCCGTTCCTGCGTGGGTTTTCTCCGGGTACTCCGGTTTCCTCCCACATTCCAAAAAAACATGCATGGTAAGTTAATTGGACACTCTAAATTGCCCCTAGGTGTGATTGTGAGTGCGGATGTTTGTTTGTCTCTGTGTGCCCTGCGATTGGCTGGCAACCGATTCAGGGTGTCCCCCGCCTACTGCCTGAAGACAGCTGGGATAAGCTCCAGCACGCCTGCGACCCTTGTGAGAATAAGCGAAAAAGATACTAGATGGATGGATTGTAGACTATGATTTCTGCCAAGCAACATGTGTGATGTGTTTTATAATAAATGATTATCAATTTATTGCTGCTTTCACCACATTACACAGATTAGCCAGGACAGAGACAGGTGCCACAATGTTGCATTAAGCTTCATTTTTTTTCTGATGTTGTGCACTCAGAGGGGGATGTTCCCCTCTCAGCAGGTGTCATAGATGTGCCTCATCTCCATCATATGATCTGTCTGCTGCCATGTCCATTTACAGTATTTGAGTGATGTATGAACATGAGCTTTGCTGCACACATGCCTGCCTTGATGAACAGGAATGCTTGCAGTTGGCTTGACGCAGTGGTTATGAACGCGATTATGATCACCTGAGACACACGCACACACGCACACACACACACTTCTCTGCCAGATCACCAGACTTGCCTCCATCCACCTGCCACACCTATCAAGAGTCAAGTCGTGTTCATTCACTCTAAAAACAGTTGGTTTAAATATAACACAATTTGGGGTAAAAAATTGACTGATCTACTACTTGGGTCAATATGACCCCACTTTCTAGGTTGTATTTGCAGAACAACCGCCCACAATTGTCTGTTTTGTACAAAACAACACACGAAGGTGGGTTAAATTGACCCAATTAGTGGATCGGTCCATTTTTTACCCAAAATTGTGTTATTTTTAACCCAACTGTTTTTAGAGTGTTCATTTTAGGGGGGCTCTGTTTCGGAATGCAGGCATGGGGCGTCAATGGGCTTATGGGAAACGGGGTGACTAATGCTATCCCTTTGGGTTTAGGGAAGGCGTGCGTCATAGGAACATTTAAGTCACACCATGGCATGCAAGGTCACATGACTTCCATGTCTACCACAACCATCCGTTTCTTGCCATGGTGAAAATGGCACATACTGATTAGATTTACAGATCTGCAAATTAATGGGAAGAATAAAAGTGTCAACCCCCCAAAATTATTTGGAATAATGTTCTACGTGCATTCACAGGTGTAAACATGGCACTTTGATTACAATTGCGTTTGTGGAATGAGTTAAACAGCAAAATCCACCCGTTTTTAGCCATCTCACGGGGCAGCCATTTTGTCACTTTTGTCGACTGAAAATGACACCACAAGTTGCTCAGGACTCAGGGAACAACCAATCATGGGTGGATTTTACTACTTAACACATATACCACAAACACAATATCAATCAGAATGCCGTTTTTAAACTAGTGGGGCTGCATAGAACATATTATTTTAAAGAAAATTTTGGGGTTGTCTTCTGCTTTAATTAAAGCAGAAGTCAACGCAAAAATTTTTCAAGAATATGTTCTATGCAAGCCCACTAGTTGAAACAAGGCATTCTGATAAATATTGCGTTTGTGGAATAAGTGTTAATCCACTTGTTTTTAGCCATCTCTGGGGGCGGCCATTTTGTCTTCTGTCGACTGAAAATGACATCACAACTGCTTACAACGACCAATCACGGCTGACCTGTTTTCTGAATCTGAGCCGTGATTGGCCAGAGACGGCTAAAAACGAGTGCATTTTGCTGCTTAATTTATATTTCACGAACAAAAAGTTAATCAGAATGCTGTGTTTCAACTAGTGGGCCTGCTGGGAACAGATTCTTGAAAAAAATATGTTTGGGTTGACTTCCGCTTTAAGGTTTAATGGCGGTGAGAGTTTGAACCTGAAACTAATTATTTCTATAACCATTATTTACTTGGGAAAAATTGCCAATAACAGCATTTGGCACCTGTATCACATCATGGATTGCTCAAGATTCAAATGTTTTTGAAGTCTGGTCTAAGAGCGTTAAAGCATCTCTTTGAAAAATGAAACATTTTTCAGAACAGTATGTGAAGTGTAAGCAGGCAGTCTGGTATTGAGGTGAGGGATGTAAACGGTGTGGTGAGAAGTATATAGAGAGTCTATGTTATTCACATACAGTAGAGCCAATGTTATTTGTCCTGAGCCAACAGCAAGTACAGTGACTGTCTTGTCTGCAGTATACGTGGTGTGCCCCCATCAAAGAAGTAGTGAGTATTGAGGAATCTCTGTGTGTTTGCCCGTGTGTATGTTACAGGTGTGCTTTTTGTGTGTGTGTTTACTACTTTGTTCTTGAAGGCTATTTTTGATTTTCCACCTTTTCAGCAATCAAATTTTGTTACGCCTTGGGTACTTTATTTTGTACATGTTTAAACCTATTTGGATTTATGCATCACACTTAATCATGCCTCAGGTCCTTCACTTTGTCAATGTGTACCTCCATGTTGATTTTAATAGCATCCCTTTTAGGCAACAAACTTCCCTTATTCTCAGATGCTTCGCTTTGTTCTTGTTTACTTCCTATTACTATTTTTTGTTATTCGTCAGGTGAGTAGCTTTGTGCTTGTTCACTTGTATTTTCATTTTTACAAGCGACCTGTTTGGGCATCAAATGTATTTTTCAGGTGCTTTCTTTGTTTGTGTTTACAGTATAGCTGACCATTGTATATCTGCGGTTAGGCACGTGCAGATTTGCATATTCGCTGATTTTTAAACATTTTCCGATATTTAAAAAACATATATTTCGTGCTCTCATTTTCCTACCGTTCTTGTAAAATGTATCATTGTTTTTTTGAAGACCATCCAATGCTGCGCTTTCAAAAGGTGTCAATTTTGAGAGAATTTTCACCATTCGTGGGCCGGCCTTGTGCTTAACTTTGACTGTACTTCCTATTTTCACTTTTACAGCAGCCCGTTTAGGTATCCAACAAGATGGCCCCCACTGAATTGCACCACTTGTTGGCTGCTGCAAAGAGTTTAAATGAATTATGCCATGATGGATGCCTATTACATTTCCTCGCCTGTTGCAACCTGATCCCCTATAAATGTCCTCATATATGAAATAGTTATGTACATTCATACAGGAATTGTAAATATTTACACATTTGCACTTCTGGTTAGATGCTTAGATATTAGGTGCATTTCATTGGCTGTACAACATACCTGAGTCTCCTGCACAATGATTATAACGTAGACTCTAATCACTAAATATAACCACCAGAGTATAACATATGCTAGAAGCAATCACTCCCATCTGTGTTCAGACAGTGTTGCGTGCATGTGGAAGTCGATATTATCTGAAGAATGTGTCTGTCTGTGCTCTGCAATGTGGGCGCCTCCACAATGCCGCCTCAGTCTACAGATCAATATAGCAAGGGTCATAGCGCTTGCATCATCACCACAAAGCCCTCCCATTCATTAATGCCAGTAAGCCCACCAGCTCATACATTTTGGGGGAGCTGGGTCAGGAAACAATCCAAATCAGGAATGTTTCCAGTGGATATTGTCTAAGAATCTTTCTCAGAGCTAAATCTAGCAGGCCCATTCGCAAAATAGCACTGCCACCCAGTGGTATTAAGTGACAATGCAGGATACCTGCTGTTATGACTGTGGTACCCAGTGGTGGGGATGGTGCCCAAGTAAGAATACTATTACTTATTTTAGAATATGACTCGCGATTATCTCTGCTTCTGGTGCACCTTTATCACACTTTTTCTTTTCACTCAATTCTATGTTAACATGCTTGGATACAGCATAGTGTCAACAACCAGCTTCTTTAGCAGTGACCTTTTGTGGCTCAGCCTCCTTGTGAAGCGCGTCGATGATCGTCTTCTGGACATTTGTCTTCTCCCTGATGTGAAGCCTACTGAGAGACCGTTTACAGGCTCAGGAAACATTTGCAGATGTGTGTGTCATCTTCCACACCGCTTATCCTGTACTGGGTTGCGGGGAGGTGCTGGAGCCTATTCCAGCTGACTATGGGCGAAAGGCAGACTACACCCTGAACTGGTCGCCAGACAGTCGCAGGGCACACACACAGACACAGTTACTGAGTGGGATCCGATCCCACGGTGCCCACACACAACTCAGGCCAGTGTACCGCTACACCGTCAGCGACCCACATTTGCAGATGTTTTGAGTGAATGAGCTTATTAGGGTGTGACACCATGAGCTTCCAATAGAAGTTTTTCATAATATCAACATTTTTTGAGACACTGAATTTGGGGTTTTCTTTATCTTTAAGCCACAAGCATCAAAACTACAAGAAACAAAGGCTTGATATATTTCATACATGTGCAATGATTTTACATAATACATGAGTTCTACTTTCTGCAACGACTGATGAAAAATATTGAACTTTTTCATAATATTATAGTTTTTTTTATTTCTATAAATACCTATACATGAGTCTTGCTCATAACTAAAAATGTTGGCTCAAACAAAATAAAAAATAAAAATAAAATATAGACCAAACTACCCCTCATAACTTGAAAATCTCATATATTTAGGTACTCCTAAGTCAAGGTACCACTGTATTTACCTGCACAGGCCTGCCATCCTCAGAGCCAATCATGTTCCTCCACTCCATCAGTGATCGCTGTAGCGTGTCCAATCCCGTTTCCCAGAGTCGCACGTAGCCGCCCATGTCCACTGTGACCACGCCGCCAGTGTTGAGCGGCGCCATGAGGACATCCGTCTCTGACATCTTGGACAGCCAACTTGTGTAGGGTGACACGGACATTGACCTGCCACCAATGACAGTTGTAGAGGAAAGGGAATTTGGTCATACATTATAATGTCCAGAGCTGGGCATACTGTCTGTGGGACGGACTGGTCCGTCTATCCGCCTATGACGGACGCCTGTTTTGCTGACGGTTGACAAATGACGGGAACAATTTTAAAATACATGGACTAAGCATAGTCGTAAACCCATGTATTTAACCCGTCTTTCATCTGTAGTCCGTCTTTAGTCTAATTTTCGCTGCGAGGCTTCGATGGCTACGGCGAGTACAGCAAGGAACAATAGTGACTTGTTGTTACTTGTGGGACATATTTGAGTGATGTGAACAGGCTTCCATGGCACAAAGAGTCACTGTCAGTCTCTCTTTCTGTTCAAATATTGGCCAGCGGGGGCGGGTAGGGTGGCTCGGGGGGGAGGGGGTTCCTATGAAAGTTTGCCGCTGATGGAAGCCTGTTTAAAATCAGAGGCGGACCGGCCTATAGGCGGGTACTATATATATATATATACATATATATATACATATATATATGCAACTTCGCTGCACACCTGGAGTCAGTGGAGTTTGTTTGTGAATGTTTAGCTGTTTGGATAAGCTGGCTTCCTCGACGAGCAAGGCCTGTTAGCTGAACAAAACATTAGACTTTAACCGTTTAAATTATTCATGCGTTTTAATAGCTTTTAGGATGTATCTTATGTTCCTTTATGTTGGTTACAATAACATGTGAAATGATATAGAAGTAATTGTCATGACTTGTTTGTGCTGACTTGTATTTATGTTGTTTTGTCTCCCTCTGCAGGCGCTTTAGCGCTAAAGCGCCTGAAGAGGGAGGTAAAACAACATAAATACAAGTCAGCTCTAACAATCCATGACAGTACTGTGTTAATAATTTCACACATAAGTCGTTCCAGAGTATAAATCGCACCCCCGGCCAAACTATGGGGAAAAAGTGCGACTTATAGTCCGGAAAATATGGGAGGTCTCTTACTTACCTTGGGACAGGAATATATTTGACTTTTTTAGAGTTGAGATCAGTCACTTCCAGGTAGGCTGCTGTCATTGGAGGGGTGACATCTGAGGGCAAAAAAGTAAGTCGTTACATTGGCATGTCAGACACTGTCGTTCAAAAACACTGTAAACTCAAATAACCTTTTGGGTAGATCTCCTTCAGGGGCACCTTGCTCGGCGGAAGGGCCCGGACCACCTGATTGGCTGACAGCAGACTCACACAATTGCTCTGTTTGGGTGCAGCAGTCCGTAGGCCACCTTGGAGGAACATGTGGGCGCCACCGTTGCTGCTCTTCATCTCTGATAGGTCGACTGCCCTCTTAAAGCTGTACACCTCATTGGGAGACTGGAACAGACATACAACATCACACCAAAGGATGCTCATCGATATTATTTTAGATATTTGTCATGTGTTTCATGGTCACCATGAGGTCCGGAAAGCCCACAATGACTTGCGCAAAGGTGCTTGTGTCAGCCATGACACGATTCGGGGAGACAATCTTTTGGCTGAGGGCGGAGCTGAGATTCTCGTTGGGAAGCTGATCACATGACAGCATCTGGGGTATGGACACAATATCTGACAGAGCAGAAGATGGGAAATATAAGTGAGGAATGCTGCTTTGAGCTTACTGTGTCTCAGTTATTTCTTTTGAGAAAAGTTTGACATGAGCGTTGGAAGGGGTTGACTAATTCGTAGCGTCTGCAACCTTTAATTCCAGCCCGGTGAAGAAAAAGGAATGGTAGGCCGTGCATTTTTTTAAGCAGGATTTGCATTTTTCTTTGAGAACTGCTTCACATCTGAGTTGCATGTAGTCAAAACACGAAGATAACAGTATTAAAGGGGTTATCCCCTTACAAAAAGTGAAGTGGAGTTAAAATTCATGGCACCTGTGAATCATATGAAACCTTTATACTTTGTAAAAAAAAAAAACCAAAAAACAAATACATTTAAAAATATTAATAATTATTTATGATGATTACACCAGACAACTTTTAATCTCGCACACCACTTGGCAGGCAGCTGCATACCATCCATTTGGGAAATCCTGCTCTAACTAGACATAAGGCACTCCTTTGATGTCAGGCCTATCAATCACACTAAGCATCCACTTAATTTGAGCTTCCAACATTACAATGAATCATGACCATCTACAATGCATGTTTGACATTTTGTTTCCGGTAACAATGAGAATCAGCAGCAACACACATCCACAGTGTTTTTTTGTTGTGGAGAGATGAGCTAAGAGGTCTGGTCAAGGCCATTCAAGTCTATTTGTTTGTCTGGCTGCTGTTATTGCGAACACACCTGCGCAAAGAGGCAGAGTGCAGCATGGATAGAGACATAATAGCTTCTTTAAGCTTCTTTTATTTTCATTCCAGCAGACCAGATGTGTTAATAAACTGACCTGCGCTGGTGGCCCCGTGGCCTGAGCTGACGGCGTCCTCGCTGATGCTGTGCAGCTGGCACACGCCTGCGTCCTCTGCCCCCATGTGCATGGGCTTGGTCAGCAGGTACTTCCTGTTTAAGGTTGTTTGCAGAGGGAGACAGACATTGAAATGACTTCTTTGTATAATGTATCTTTTGGGAGATAAATGCCATACAGTGACCCCATTTATTTCATGGGATATATTCCATGCTCTCCCACAATAGATGAAAATCAATGATATACAGCAGAGTGATTATGTAAAAAACAAACATTGTATAGTTTCGCCCCTCCCACATGCTTTAAACACATTTCACTTATTAAAACTAACTTAAACACACAAATAATTAACTCCAAGCATAACATGTAAAACAATATTGTAGGTATTGGAGTGTATGTGTTCATGCATATGCCTTTAAGAGGTGGGGCCTGGTGGAGTGGCATAAGTCGGCGAGTATGCTTTGGCTGACAGCAGCCTCAGCACCAAGCCCCCCCAAACCCCGTCTACCTAAATTTTGTATTTACTGGCAAGCTTATGTGGCATCCGGCTGTGATTAAAAGGCATCAAGTTGGGAAAAGTTCAGTCCGCACTGCCATCCCCTCACGTCGCAACAAATATTTTGGGGGGGGCATCAAAAATGACCCCAGGCAACCACTGTGCTTTGCACGTCACTGTCAGCCAGCGAAAAAGGGGCCTCGCTATTACATTTTGATCTTTTTTTTCACAATTTAGGCATATGAGGAACAGAGTCTCATCAATGTTGCTAACTTAGAACTTTAGTGCGATTATAAAAAAAAAAAGTGATTAACATGGTGGTCGTCCTGGAGACTTCTGGAGACTCTGAGTCTCCATCGACAAAAAGGATGTCCCCAAACTTTTAATGAATGGCACCACAACTTCTTTGTACAATGGAATTTTGGGCGAAAATTTAAATAAGTCAAATTCATGTGAAATTGACATGATGAGTTTGCAAGTTTTAAGTAAGTTAAAACAAACAAACAAACAAACAAACAACAAACAAGCACAATTTCCATGGGAATTTATGAGGATTTGCTGGAATAAATGTGAACTACCAGGAATAAATTATGATAAAAAAATAAAAATAAAACAATCTTAGTTTAAGAACCCAAACTTCATAAACACAAATAGCTATATTATTGTGACAGTGACAATGCTAAACCTCTTGTAAATTTCACCACGACTTCCGTTAAATGACTCAAATTAATCGGGCAACTCCAGTTTGTGCTTTATAATTTCAGCATACATTGCAATTCAATGCGAGTTTACACAAAAATAATCCTAAAATTGAAGTTGTCACATACTTGTCGCTGTTGCTCTCCACCAGCAGCCAGCGGTCCTCTGCCACCAGGAAGACAGACTTGAGGTTGATGGGCAGGGAGATGGTGTGAACCTGGCCCTCCAGCACATCAAGCACCTCCAGCTGGTTGCTGTAGTTGCAAACAAACACCTAGCTAAGCATCTTCAAAAACACAGTATAGCAGATTAGAATATGTTGCGTGGCAAAGGGTATCATCTAACCCGTCTTCCTTGAAGAAGAGCAGCCAGTTCTTGTGGGCGAAGTCGCGGCACATTTTATACTCTCCCTACAAAACAAATATTTGTGCACCTTCAGACATTTCAAAATGATGCATTACACATCAGACAATACACACTTAGTTAATCATAATTGTCTACATGATGAGGATGGTTTGCGACTCAGCACTGGCCTGTGGTTCTTTACTGCTCCACCAATTAGAAGCCCTGCTGGGGGGCTGCTCGCTGTCCGATGACAACATCAGTCTCCGCACTTCGCCCGTGACCATGTCCATGTGTAGCACCGTGTTGCTCTGATTGAATAAAGGGAAAGGACGCTTAGATACACTGTTGCTCCAGAAAGCAGATTTAAGTGTTATGTAAATAGACAACCAATATTTTGACACCGTGAACAATTTCAATGTATAGACATATTGTGCTGTCACTATCAAATATTTTTAGAATCGATCACTCTATCAATTACTCTATCGATTAATCGGGTAAAATTTTATTTTGCATTAAAGTGTATGACAGAACCATTTTTTCCAGATTACTGTTATGTATCAACCAATTATTATTAGACGGACGGACGTGACGGAATTGGACCCAAAAGCAGACATGAGACAAAAATGTCAGTAAAAGTCTTTATATGAAAAAATTCAGAGTAAGGCAGAGCATGGCATCAAAGGCAAAACGTTCTGACAATGTGTAAGTGAGTAACTCCAGTTTACAAACAGAAAAAACACACCCAACACTTTGTGACCAAATAAAGGACAAAGCGACTAGCAATATAAAGGAGGGAATGACCCAAACCCAGACACAGTATTATAACAGGACACCTGTTTTACTGACGCTTAATGAATGACGTCACACAAAAATGACGGAATAAACACTGACAGAAGTGGATTTTCGTACGTCAGAGTAATCGCCACTAACTGCAAAACGTTTTGCTGACCTTTTTTTTGAGGACCGACTGACAGACCAATGGATTCTGACGGATTAACTGACAGACTTAACTGACGGACTCGTATTTTTGATATGTTCCAGTCAGGTTATAAAGCCTTGCATAGCACAGAGTCTGCACTTTTAAAGGTTTTTAAAGATCTCTTTTTAATAACTGATTCTGGTTCTTCGGCCATTTTAGTGCTTTTAGACTTGACAGCAGCTTTTGACACAGTTGACCATACGATTCTTTTAAATCGCCTGCATGACTGTGTAAGGGTCAGGGGGACTGCTTTAGACTGGTTCAGGTCATACCTCAGTGGGAGGTCCTTCTCTGTTGGGCTGGGGGACTCCTCCTCGGCATCTACCCCATTGTGTTGTGGAGTCCCTCAGGGTTCGCTTTTAGGCCCAGTTCTTTTTACACTTTTACATCTCCTCCCATTGAGTCAAATTTTCAAAAAACACAGCATCTCATACCATTTTTATGCAGATGAGTGTCAGATTTACTTGCCCATTTCAAAAACAACTAGAAACCCCCTGGAACCCCTACATGCCTGCCTGAGTGACATCAGGGTGTGGTTGGCCCAAAACTTCCTGTCGTAATGAGGGCAAAACTGAGGTTGTGAGGTTTGGCCCAACTGATCCATTGTTGGACTTGGGCCCCCAAAGAGACTATGTTTGGCCCTAAGCCACCAATCTTGGTGTCACTATGTACAGTGATTTCAAATTACATAGACAGATTAAACACAGTCGTTCGGTCAGGTTTTTTTCATATTCATCTTTTATCGAAGGTTAAACAATTTTTATCTTTTGTGCATTTTGCGCGGGTTGTGCATGCTTTTATTTCATGTCGTCTAGACTACTGTAATTATTTTTATTATGGAATTTCCCGAAAAGTACTTTCACGCTTACAGATAGTCCAGAACTCTGATGCATGCCTTTTAACCAGAGCCAAAAAACGAGATCATATTACACCAATTCTTGCATCTTTGCATTGGTTTCCAGTTACTTTTAGAATAGATTTTAAGATTTTATTTGTTGTTTTTAAAGCTTTGCATGGACGGGTCCCAAACTATATTGCTGACCTCATTAAGGTTTACAGTCCAGCGCGCGTTTTGAGGTCTGGGGGCCAGTACCTTCTTGTGGAGACGAAGACGAACCTTAAAACCCGGGGAGAAAGGGCTTTTTCAGTGGTTGGCCCCAGACTCTGGAACTCTGGAATAATTGCTCTTTTAAAGCTAACTTTATGAAGTAATTTGAATTGATGTACCTACACAGTATGACTGACATGTTCTTTGGGACATTTTCAATGAAGCAACCTACAGAGGGTGCTCCAGAACTGAAAATGAATATTTTGTTAGCGGATAAGAGGGTGCTGTGTCTTTGTTAACTTCAATTCAGTCTCTACAGTATTTACAAACATATCTTGTTTTCATGTATTTGTTTTAGATTTCAGATTACAATTGTGTGTGTGTGTGGGGGGGGGGCACGTGTGCTATCCAGTGTGTGCATATTACCCGGCATCTGTGTGTGTGTGTGTGCGTGTGTGCATGTGCGTGGTAAAACAGCTTCATGGCTTTCATCTGCGACCCACCAGGCTTCATCGTCATCTTCAGTTGGGTTTGATTTGATTTGGGAACCACAGGGGCGCAGCCATGATACTAATGCTTTCCTTACGACATTCCTGGCACACACACACACAGGCGTGCACACAAGCGACTATTCGGCAAAAGTGAACCCCATTTCCTGAAGATAAACATGTACTGTCTAGTCGTGCCTTGGTATAGTACATGAGAGCATAAGTCTGTCCATCTATATCCTGAAAGCACTTACCTCCTATGCTCAAGAGGTTAAATCATTGAACAAATAATGTGTCATCTTCCACACCACTTATCCAGTACAGGGTAGATGCTGGAGCCTATCCCAGCAGACTATGGGCGAAAAGCGGACTATACCCTGAACCGGTCGCCAGCCAGTCGCAGGGCACACACCGACGCCGTCACTGCAGCACTGTCACTTAGAGTATTTTTTTTCCTCTGTACTATGTACAGGCCGAAATGAGTGTTCCTCATATTTTTTATGTAGATGTAGGTTGGTGTGTATACACATGTGTATATACACATGTTGCTGCGTATATCTACATAGGTTTGATTCTAAATGTTTGCCGTCAATGTTATACATTAATGGCCACATTATGCCGCCGCCCCTGTGTGACCTATATCTTTGCTACTGTAACAATGAAAATTTCCCCACTGTGGGATCAATAAAGGCATTCTTATCTTATCTTCTTATCTTGAATGTTGTGAAATCAACAGCCACACTTTTCTGTGCCTAGATACGCAATATACTTGTCTTAACCATAAAATAATGGTAAATTGTCATTAGCTTGTTTACAAAACGCTAACTTGATGCCACTAATGTGCTAATCTATTATATGTAGCGCTACCAGGGCTGTTATTGGTTATTAGTCAGCAGTCATCAGCATCCCAGCAAGGACTCAAAAACTCTTTGAGCATACAGTATGTTTCCGATCTGAAGGCGCTGTGACCTGTGAGTGAACTTTATTTTGTCTGGACCTCTTCATTTCTGGACAGACGTGCTTTGATACATCACAACTGTATTTTTAGAATCCCCCTTCCCCCAATTTGCCTAATATGCAGCAGCTGTAAAAACGCTGTGGGTGGAGAAAGAACTAACATACAACGCATTTGTCTCACACTCAGAGAGATGTTGTCCCGAATTATTGCTCACCATTCTGAGAAACTTGACATAGACAGCGTGTCAAGATTTGATTCGAGTTCATAGTGGTCAGAATGAGGACATGTTATTGTGTTCATTTTCCCGTCTTTGGAGAATCCCCAGATGGGATGTAAAAGTCCTCCAACTGGTTATAGTTTGTGGTCTACTCTTTCTAGGTGGATGTTACCAGGACACTTTTAATAGTTGGTATTCAGCAGAGCTGGGCAGCGACCCTCCGTCCCCGGTTTCCGTCCTGCATATTCAATCGACCCACGTGGTCCAAGTCGGTCGGACTTTACCGATAACGCGTCAAATGCAGGTGCCGCACTCCTGACATGCGGTCGAGTAAGGAAACAATAAAAAATAAAAGGGTGTGGTGACCTTTACTGTCCCACAGACCCAATGACATGTGGCCCATATTCTTTTTATTTCACTAATGACAACGCTGTGCATGTGTGTGTGTCAGTTGCTTTCGTTTAATATTTTTTCTTTGTTTGGTGGCGTGTCTGCTCGTGCTGCACCTGCGTGTGACGTAAATATTATGCAATCGATGCCGATTGGCTGTCGCCGGCGAAGGACGGGCCGGGACCACGTGGGTCGATTGAATATGCAGGATGCAAACCGGGGACGGAGGGTCGCTGCCCAGCTCTGGTATTCAGCTAACATCTATAATGATTGACTGAACCCCTATTGACTTAAATGAACGGCATTGCTACCACAAATTCAACCTGGGTCGCCTGAAATCTTCACCCGATCTCTGACACTAAGACCTTAGTTTTGAGACTGAAGCTGATGCTGTTAGACTGAAGCTACATGTACATCACAAGACTGAGAAGATTTGGAAATGACCATTGGACAATGATCATCTCACACCTGCTTATATTTAGACAAGTTATTGAGTTTTTAGTCACAGCCTTGTCTTAGAGTGAGATTTTACAAAAAATGTGAATTTTGTAAGGTCACTATTTACAGGACCACATACAAGGCTCTTTTAGTTTTTTTTTCCTGACAATGCATTTTTTTCCCCATCGTGCTCTTGGCAAAGTTTCCTATGTCTGGTTTTGATATATATCATCTATTGGTTGTTGGTTGTGTCACGTCACTGCAAAGACTGAAAGACTTGTGATTATATCAAACATGGGAAACATAGGAAAAGAGTGATCTAAAACAGCTGAAATTACCACCTTAGACACTTAATGGTCAAGATGACGGGAGCGTGCTGTGATGCCGGCAAAACTCTAAAACTTCCTTCTGACTTTCAGTTTAAGTCTGAGAGCATTAGACGTTACGACCGTTACTCTCACACTGAGACCCTATCTCTATGCCTATGGCCATATCTGTAAACCCAGAAGACCCCACCTCTAGGACCAAGGAAAATACAAAATGTTTTCTTCTCCCTGGGGGGGAATAGGAGGGGCCTAACAGAAAATTAAGTGGTGCTGCCTTACATCCAAGCTGTAAGACCCATAGCTACACAATTAGGATACTATCTCTATGACAAAGAGATTTTTAAGCCATAGAACAGCTATCTTGCCAGAGTTATTACCCAAGACGAATGACGATAACCATAAAATGAAGGCTAGGTTTTCATCTGTTTTCTTTTTGAGAGCCAACCTGTTGCTCGTGCAGAACCACCTGCCCATCCAATGGAGTTCCCAGGGGGGCCACGGTGACAAAGGGCTGCCAGACACCACTGATGGTCCTAGGGAATATGTCGTAAAGTTCCACACACCGAATGGCCTCTCCACGCTCCTTCATGGAGTAAAGCGTCACTGGGTTGCATGTGGCCACGTACAGAGTGTCTGCAAAGCAAACAGGATGCATCAAAGGCTATGAATCAGATCCTGTGTGATTAGTCAATTGAGTTACAGAAAAGAGAAGGGGCTTTTTGACATGTTTTCCCCCAATTTTAGGGAAAAATGTGACTCCCTGGAAAAGCAATCATGCTGTGATGCTTTGTTTCTGAGAAATCTTGCCTTGATTCCCTTCATTTTGGCACAGCGGATGTCTAAATTCTAAAAATAGCCACAGGGAAGCCAGACCGAGGCATGATTCAATGTGGCAATGAACTACAAATGACGTAATGGAGCGAGAGTCTGTCCCAGCTTAGATTTTAAATATAACAATGTTTTTTGGGGAAAAACGTATTTTCCAAAACTTTTAAGAATACTCATGGCTTTTGAGTACAGATTGCAGACTACCAGAGTAAGTCATTCGAAGAATATTCCAAGGGTGATGATGTGGAAAATGCAGAATTCTCATCTCCTGGTTGCTGCGGAGTAATGAAATCTTGCAATAATTACAAGAGCTGTTATACTTTTAACTTCAATAACTTCAATATAGCATCACACTAAAATTCACTTTGTGTTTAATTTCATTTGAATTAATACCACTCTCTGCTAGGGGCAGCAAAGTATTGTAATAGGGCCTATAAAACAAAACAACAACAAAAACATTTTAGAAAGGTAGAAATTTCCTCGATAGAAAAAGTACCAGAATCAAAGCAATAATACCATCTTTGGTGGTGATGTCGCAAATGATGTTGACTTCATTCATGGGAATCTGCCATTGGGCTTTTTCCTCACTGAAACTCAACGCACGGCTCTCCTGCCTGTTGCAAGGATAGGCCTGAATTCGCAGGTAGACCGGACCCTGGGAAGGTGAGACACACTGTTAGCACAGACAACAACTTCTGTCTTATTCCTGAGCTTTTTTTAATAGTTTGTATACAAATAGTACAGCCTGTAGTGTGTGATTTTAAGCAATCACGTAAATCTGCCAATTTCTAAAAACGTGTTTTTCAGCAAGCTGTTCTATATTTGTTATGTAATAGTGCGGCGGATTTACAAAATAACCATCCGCCCAGAGTTTGACTGCCCTGCCATGAGTAGCTTGGCTGGTTGGACATACAGACCCATTTTCAAACAATGACCAAATTCCAAGTGTATAGTTTTTAAATGATGTGTTAATGTACCACACACACGCGGTGGTGTAGTGTATGAACGCCTGCCTCCTATTTTTCCCCTCACACTCTGGGCTTTGCTTCCACAAGTTGAGGCAAGCAGCCAGCTGCAGCAAACACTTGCCGACGAGAGCCAATATGTCTGATTTGAAAAAAAAAAACCAACAACAAAAAAACCAACAACAAAAAAAAAAGAGACATTATTTACCTTGACGTCAATGTGACGCGTCTCAGAAGGACACAGCAGTTTGCGTCTGGCATTGCCTTGTTGATTTATCGTCCAGAATCCTGTCATCTTGGGTTCCGGCAGGGGCAACCTAAGGTAAAAGATCAAATTGTGACCTGAACTATTCGGTGTTGTGTCAAAATAAGAGTGTGAACCCATATTTATCACAAGGGATGCACTACAGACCGATCCGCAATAGTATTTCTCATATACTGTACTGGTATTTTTACCCTTCCGCCCCCTCTCTGTCCATTTTTAAAACCCAATTGAAGACATTCTTCTCTATTCTTTGGCTTTTGATCCGACGTGAGACTGACGGTTTTCTTCTGCTGTTTTCCGGTGTCTGTTGTATATAGTATTTTGTGTTTTCATTTATTGCTTATTCACTTGTTATATTATTGCTATTTTGTTGTTGTAATGTAAAGTGCTTAGAGAGAGAGAGAGAGAGAGAGAGAGAGAGAGAGAGAGAGAGAGAGAGAGAGAGAGAGAGAGAGAGAGAGAGAGAGAGAGAGAGAGAGAGAGAGAGAGAGAGAGAGAAAAAGAGAGAGTGAATTGATTCAAAATTTGAACTGTAGCAAAAACTAGTGCTGAAAGGTCGGCTACTCATTAAAACTAGTTGGCGAGCACCACACACTGAGTTACAGTTCAATTTAGTTGAGGTAGCTTTTTGATGCTGTTTTCCCTCCTCTTTTCTTTTTTTTTGCATTTTCTAGTTGTATTCTTATGAAGAGACCGTGGAATCGATTTAAGATCATTATTAATAAAGTGACAAATTAAATTGTGTGATAATACTTGTACATTACATAATTCATGAAGGAAAATACTTGTTTCTGCCCCGTTTAGTTAATTAGTTTAAAAAAAAAATCTGATCAGTTAAAAATAAAACCACAGGACACCGATGAAACAAATATTTTCCTTTATTAAAAAGTCAAAATCTTACATTTGTAATAATGCAAGGCTCGAGGTATTATCATTTCAACAGCTTGATTCATTCAGAGACTTAATTGAAGCCTCATACAAGTTTAGTGCCAGTTGACAACAGCAAAAACTTATTAACTTAAGTCATACCAAATAAAAGCTTCATGAAAAATGTATTATGAATACATATACAGTAATACAGTATGTTGTAAAAATCTAATATTTCATCAAGTTTTACTGCAGAAATGTATACATATCTAAAGTTGTGTCATCATCACGTGTTGAAATAAATAACCAAGTACAGCATTCTTTATTACCGGTAGTTGTTCTTTTATTACAATCCGATGTATGCACCCCAAATGATAGAGATTGTACAAATTAGTCGACTCCACAATTCAGAGTATGACATAGACGAGCTATTAATAAAATGTTTTGGGGCTTGAGGAGGAGGAAGAACCGCTTGCCACAACAGATTAGTGTGCTGAATGACATTAGTCTGTCGCCGTAATTGATTTAATTTACCTTTTTTTTTTTTTAATGTGCAGCTTTGGTAAGTGAAGGAGGACTAGCAAAGGGGGAGAAGCCAGCCAGGCCCTAGCAGGATTTTGAACAACTTTTCAGACAGCACCATCAAAATTGAAGGGCAGCGGGAAATTCTTCCACCGCACATTGTGAGGTCCGTGATTATTTGCATCCATCCATCTTTTATGCTGCTTATTCTCATTATGGTTGTATTTGTGCTGGAGAAATTCCCACCATGGAGAACTTGCTAGTGTGCAGGACCAAGAACAAGGACAGGTTTCTGCATTTGGCAACTTGGACAAACATTAACTGGCTACTCCAGTTGTAAGCACTCCAAGCAATATGAATTTTTCTCTGGTGGGAAATAGGCAAGCCCACATTGATGTTACTTGTGCTCTAGGGTCCATGTTCTGCCCAAATTCAGTGTCTGAGCAGTTCATTGTTTCTGAATATAGATTATATTCATTCCCTCCTACTGTGATTGTTTTTTGAATTTTAGAACTGTACTGAAAAAATATAATTGACGCCACCAGCGACTCGACACAACTTTCATTAGTGTCTATTTTAAAGAAAATCGGAAGTCGTGCAAGCCCGACCAAATCATAATAATTAAGTTGAATAATGCATTTACATATTATATTTAAAATCATGCTGTCTGTAATTACATAAATCGTTTTCAGTTAGTAAAGCTTTTGGATTGTACTTGTTCACCACAACATTATGTACACTTGTACAATGTAATGAGATCCACTATGAAGATCTTAATGCTCAGTTTGGATTGACACAGTAAGAGACATAATTCATTTAATAATATATTTGCAGTGGTTTAGGATGGCACTGCTTGCATCCTCTACCATGGCACCCTTTAGCAAGTGTACATAATGTCTTGGCTAACGAGCACGTTCCTGATGTCTTACTCCTTGGCCAGCTGAACAGAGTTGGGCTTGGCTCCAATGGGGATGCCGTGCTTATGCAGTGCCTCGATCAGGACGTCGCGTGTGTCTTTATTGTATGAGTCGAAATCAAAGACGTTCCGCACCACGTTGGCCAGACCCTCTTTGGGGAATTTCTGTTGGGATGGAGATGTGGGAAGACAGCACAAACAAATACAACATATCAAAAATTCTTCCTTCACAAAGATAACAAAGCCGAGTTATACTTGGCATCGTGAAAGGTATTCCCAATATTTTTGACATGCAGCTAAATAAGGAGCGCACATGGGAGCAAAACAATGCAAAACTACATCGAAAATATAATATTTTCTCAAATTGTGTTAATCTAAGACATGCTTAGGGTAAGTAGGTAGGTACGTGGTGCTGTATTTTTTTATATTTTTTTTCAATTTAGCAATACGTGTCTGTGAACTAAAATGATCATGCCAGTTATCCATCCATTGTCTATACCGCTTATCCTCACAAGGGTTGCAGGGCGTGCTGGAGCCTATCCCTGCTGTCTTCGGGCAGTAGGCGGGGGACACCCTGAATTGGTTGCCAGCCAATCGCAGGGCACACAGAGACAAAAATCCGCACTCGCAATCACACCTAGGGGCAATTTATAGAGTCCAATCAACTTACCATGCATGTTTTTGGAATGTGGGAGGAAACCGGAGTACCCGGAGAAAACCCACATAGGCACGGGGAGAACTTGCAAAGTCCACACAGGGAGGCCGGGGCCGGGATCTAACCCACAACCTCTGAACTGTGAGGCGGACGTGCTAACCAGTCGACCACCGTGCCGCCTCATGCCAGTTAACCAAAGTTATTTTTTTTCCATTAAAATTACATCGGTGGGACAGCTCTGCTTCTGCGGGGAAATAATTGGGACCATAGCTCACGTGTGTATATGTATTTATTTACAGTGCTGGGACTAGATATAATGGATGCTCAATCAATAATGCCTGAGAGCATAGAAGCAATGCATACATTACATTGACTTGGAGGTGGTCTACAAAAATGCCAAACAGTGAAGTGGTAATTAAAGCCAGTCAAATAATTGTTAGTCTGATGCCGCTTGTGAATTATGACAAAGCAGCGAGGCCCATGGGGAAATCAGGAAAAAAAAAAGGCCTCGTCCTTTTTGCACTGAATTATTGATCCCCCTTGCTTCTCTGGTACTTTCTCAAGTCTCTCAAGCTGAAATAAAGTGCATTATTATTTACGCTTCCTGAGCACAAGCAGACAAGCTGATGTAGGGAAAATAAGCATTTCTAGAGTGATACATGTGGTATACACAGGGCTCAAGACTACAACCAAAATGGTCGCTTATGTGACCTATTTTACAGAGTGCACAACTAAGAATTTCATCTGGTCGCATTTGTGTGAGTACATGTTTTATTGCCCCTATGAACAGAGCCACTGTATTGCACGTTAAAGGTGCATACGCGGACCGCTTTGAGGTATAGATGTGCACGTTGCTCCATTCATAAAACATTTCAGGATGTCGGCATGTGTCAGTAACGTTTAATCGAGGTCCACAATGTCAATAATGTGACAATATGTCAGCAGTGAAAATTCTGTTAGGGTCAATTCATTTTGAGTCCACGAGTAACCTGCGACAATAAATAAAATAAAAAGTGTAATATTATCTGAAACGAAAAACTGGAAGTTCAATTGTTTCACTTTAAAATATGATGTTACCATGTTTAATAAACTTTTTTGCTTCTTCCATGACTATCGAGTAGTTTACATGTCGAGATGGATATATTTTTTCACACGAATAGCATGCACTTTTTGTGTGTATTCTTGGGGGAGTCATCAGAATTTGAACAGCGAGGAGTTCACCTGCAGGCATTTTCGTATTTTGCCTTTGCGTTTGGTGTGACACAAGGTGCATTCAAATATAGCTGGACATTTCAAACAGAAAAAAAATTAATGCAGTAAACGTTAATAGCTACAAATATCTAAATAATGTGGGCTTTCTATCAATCTATAAAAGCTGACATGCATCACGAAGGATAATGGGGGCGGAATTGCTTTTCTATTTTACATAATTACAATCAATGGTCCATCTAGTCACTTATGTTATAATGCCTTATCAAATCACTAGGCTTCCATCCTTTACTGTAATGCTTGGGATGTCCAACGTTAAATATTCAATGAGATTTTATTCTCCCCAAAGTCTTAAATAATATTTAAGAATATTTATTAATATTTAAAATATTTAAAAAATATGCCTATTTCATTTCAGACATTTATGTTGCAATTAGAAAAGCCTTCAGTCAATCACTGATGAGGGGCCAGAATTCTCTCTGAATTGGAAGTTATGCTGCTGTAAATTAGGAATGTATAGCATTTATGAAAAGAAAATATCCATACTTGTAATCACATGTCTGCCTGTTTCTGTTCTTTTATGTCTTTTTTTTTAATTATATGAAAGAAATTACCTGTTTTGTCAGCCTTTGCTTGTTGCAAACAAACTTCCTATTCATGGTAAAATATTTAGCAAATACAACAATGCAAGTCACAATTTTTAAGCTTTACTTCTACAAAACAACTGTACAATACGCCAGAGAGTCAACAATTCATTAGCCAGCATGGGTTGTAGCAGCACAAGGTCACGTAAATCTTTCCAAATGATGAATCGGAAACTAAGCTGTTTTCGGGGGTCTCCCTACCTGGAGATGCTTAACGATGTTGACCACCTCACGTGTAGAGTACGGGTAAGCAATGGTGCCCTGGTCAGCCATGGACCGGAGCTCTCCAAAGGCAGCAACCAGCTTCTCCAGAGTAGTGTCGGGAACGCTGGGGCCGTACTGTTTCAGCATAGCCAGCTCAGCCCTGGGTTTAGGGTTGTCGACGGCATGGCAGCTGAAGATGTCGCCTATGAAGACAATGAATGCATATGATAGGGTACCAAAACAACTGGATCAGTGTAGGATGGCAATGTGTGTGTATACCAAGAGCTCCAAAAAAGTCGTTGCCCAGGAAAGGAAAGCCCGGTCGGTTAGCCAGCACCATCATTCTGAAGTCTGGGTGCATGGCGATGGTGTTAGGCCTCCCCTTTGCTTCAAGTGGATCTAAGGATAAGACACAAAACAACCCAACATTGCAGCTTTTATAGAATTGACTGCATTTACTTATATCTTGGCCAAGGTTCTTTATTTACTTCTGTAATGGCAGATGGTTGGAGTGCCTATTACTGTTTTACGATGACCTATGTCAAGTAAAAGTGGAATTGAAAATAAAATAAAAGATTTACAAAAAGAATGACACCCTTGTGAGGACAAGCGGTATAGATAATGAAAAAAAAAGGAAAAAAAAAAAGAATGGCCAAGCGGAAGCCACTCCTTAATACAGGACACATGGAAGCCCGCCTGGAATTTGACAAAAGGCATGTGAAGGACTCAAAATGATCTGATCTGATGAGACAAAGATTGAATTCTTTGGCGTGCATGCCAGGCGGCATGTATGGAAACCAGACACCGAACATCACTTGACCAATCAACCCTAGAGTCAAGCATTGGTGGTGGAGCATTTTTTCAATGGTAAGAAGTGGTAGACTATTTATGATTGAAGGAAGGTGAAGGCAGTAATGTATAACAATATATGAGACATCCTGTTTAAAAACCTACTCCACAGTGTTCAGGACCTCAGATTGGGGCGAAGGTTTAATTTCTAACAGGACAATGACCCTAAGCACACAGCCAAGACAAAGAAGGAGTGGCTTCAGGAAAACTCTGTGAATGTCCTTGAGTTACCCAGCCAGAGCCCAGACTTGAATCTAATCCAACATCTCTGGAGGGATCTGAAAATGGCTGTGTGTGTGTGTAGTCCACATGTTTATTTACATGCAGTATGAACATGAGATGAAAAGTTGGATATGTTGTAAATTGTAAGTGGTAAAGCCACATATTTGTTTGCATTGTTGTCATCTGCACTTTGGTTTGTTTTCTTATTAATTTACAGTATAGTATATACACTTGTATGATTAAGCCACACTATTATACGCGTATCACAGCCTTTTATTGTTTTTTATCTATTGTATTGTTTGTAAAGTGCTTTGTTACAGCTCTAGCTGTTATGAAATGCGCTATATAAATAAAATAGTCTTGTATTGTATTGTAATACATCCTATAATTTATAATAGATCTGATATTGTTTACAGTAAAGTAAGATGAATTAATTGATTGTTTGTTAAAAATACATTAGAAATGAACCATGGAAAAAAAAAAAGATTGTTAAATCATAATCATATTTTTGAGGAAAAAAATTTGCAATTAGATTTTTTTCCAAAATCGTTCATGCGTAGAATATATTAATGTGGACAATGCTCTATACAAATCTGATTCCAATGATAACCTCAGTCTTCTGCAACAGTGTTGAATACACCCAGTGTGTGATGTGTATTTGGCGTACCCGAGATAATTCTGCGTCCGTCAGCCAGAATCATCTCTCCGCTCTCCACCAGGGTTTTGAGGATGCAGGTGACATTTGTGGGAGCTTTGTCGGCCTCGTCAATCACCAAAATGTGTCCCATCTTCACGGCCTTGACCTGCACGCCCATATCAGAGCCACGTAAACATTCCAAAAAGTCAATGGTACATCAAGCATATCAGACTGGAAAAATAAGAGCCCTCAGCATCGAACCAGTGGTGAGTCTTCATATGTGATGATACCATCTCGGACTGAAGGCTGCAGCGTCAGTGTCTGCACCGTTGTATCCCTGCAGCGAGCACATGCATTGCACAGTATATATCACAATACTTTCAGTCTTCCATCACCCTTGGGATACGTACTACAGTACTTATTTTTCATGTGAGCCTTGAACTTATGTGAGCCTAAAGTTACTATTCAAAGACTTAACAGATTACTATATCTAACATAGTAGTCTGGTTAAAGTTACTATTCAAAGACTTTACTCTGTGACAAAACAAAACTGGTAAAATGTACAAGTGTACAATGTTTATGTTCGGGAAAGACAATAGCAGACAATGGCCACTAGACTGTAAAAGTGAGTTACATGAGACACAAGACATTGATCACCACACCACACTGTCTTCGATTCCTAGTTAGTTGCGGGGATAAGCATGAAAGAAGGACAGATAGAAAATCTGTGTGTGCGGCCAGCAGGCCCTCCTGCTGCCGAAGCTGTGTGCGCAACAGCGGCACCCGCTGGTACCCCACAAAGGGCGATCGCAACCACCGCCGGAGATCGCACCCGAGCTGGCTCACAACCGTTGCCTATATTGGTGCGGACCGGACCCAAAGTCAGAATCTGTTAAGTATGTCTAATGCCAACATTGTGCCAACAAGTTAAACTGGAACTAAAATAGTAAAAATCTATAAGATAATATTTAGCTGATACAGTAGCATACACAGCTGCAGTACTTGTACATCCATACAGGTGCATATAGAGCATTTGATTACATGGACGCCTTTGATTAGATAGATTTTCTTAGAGATAAGCAACACTAGGTTAGACCATCCCACAGTGTAGCATGCTTTAAGTAACTGCTGCATTACTGTATGTTCTTGAGATTCTCAAAAATAAAGCTCTTATGAAAAAAGGTATACTCTGGTCAAAAGTAGCCGTTTGTGTAACTTGTAGTAAAGTTCACAAACAGTAAAAACTTCAGGAAATCAAATAACAGAGAAGTTCATGCGATTTGTCCAAAAATAACTCTGGCTAGCTTAGAGTGACCACACGTCCTAGTTTAACTGGGACAGTCCTGGTTTTGAGCCTTGCGTCCCGAATCTTGGTGGATTTTGCTAGCCCCATTGTTTTTTTCCAAGTTTATGCAGGTCCCGTCCCAGCATCCTGTTATTTCGTCAATCAAACAGTTGTCACAGCGATTCATAAGATAAACCAATTAAAAGGGAATTTAACTGTTAAATTCCTTCCTATTTCACATTCACGTTTGTGTCATACCGGAGGCAGAAAAACTTTCTGCTTCAGTGTCTAAGAATCATGGGAAATGTAGTCAGACTGAACGCAAATTTAGCATTTCTGGCAGCATGTATGCAATGTCACAATGTGGGACCACAAGGTTATGTTGTGCCAATGCAGTTACCCCTGAAAAAAAATTGTATCCCCTGCTGTGGTAGCACACACGCATTGAGTGAAAGCGATGCCACATTATTTGCTTATTTTCACTCAAAGACATGAAGAACACCCCTCCATAAGCCGCCACCTTACCGTGGTGGAGGGGTTTGCTTGTCCCAAAGATCCTAGGAGCTAAGTTGTCTGGGTCTTTATGCCCCTAATAGGGTCAGGCATGGCAAACAGGTCCTAGGTGAGGGACCAGACCAAGCACAACTCAAAATACCCCTTATGATGATAAAAATTAATGGATTCCATTTTCCCTTGCCCGGATGCGGTTCACCGGGGCCCTCCTCTGGAGCTAGGCCTGGACGTGGAGCTTGTTGGCGAGCACCTGGTAGCGGGGCCTGCACCCATGGGGCTCGGCCGTGCTCAGCCCGAAAAGGCAACGTGGGTTCCCCTTCCCATGGGCTCAACACCTGTGGGAGGGGCCAAAGGGGTCGGGTGCCCTGTGAGCAGCAAAAGGCAGGGACCTTGGCGGTCCGATCCCCGGCTACAGAAACTAGCTCTTGGGACATGGAGTGTCACTTCCGCAGGGAAGGACCCCGAGCTGGTGTGCGAGGCAGAGAAGTTCTGACTAGATATAGTCGTGCTCACTTCCACACACAGCTTGGGCAATGATATGAGTCCTCTCGAGAGGGGTTGGACACTCTTCCACTCGAGTTGCCCAACGTGAGAGGCGCGGAGAAGATGTGGGCATATTTCCCCCACAAAAATGCAACTTTCTTCTTCCTGATGCAATTTTTATTCATCCCCTGAATTGACACTGTGTTTCTTTTGTCTGCAAGTGAACTGTACAGTTCAAATTCCATCCATTCTCTGAAATGCTTAGCCTACAATTATTTTTATAAAAAAGATTTGGAATTATTCGGTGCAATCACATTGTTTTACATCATAATTTTGAACAAGTGTGTACACATCCCCTAGATCATAATGACGGCCGGCACTATATTTGAGTCTATCAGATCAGGAAACTAAAAATACTACATCAAATTACAATCCCAACCACATTTATTCCCAGCGGACATCCAAAATTACTATACAGACAGTTGCGCCTCACCCCCCCGCACTTCCCACTCATCTATGATGCCCCGCTCTTCTAGATGACCCGTGAGCTGTCCTACTTTCATTCTTGGATGGCTTTTGCTTTTCTGAGCCACATCTCTGAGGACTTTTAGTATCCCAAGCACACACACAGACACACGCATATCCTCCTGCCTCCTTCCCCCGCTGCTTTGATCTAATATTAGCTGCTACAGTGTGTGGTACTAACCGGGTCATCATGTCCATCCACTAAGCTGTCCGTTTTGACTTTGACAAGACTTTGAACTAATACATAAAAACTAGTCACAAATGGGAAATCAGCGAATGCATCAACCCTGTTAATGTTTTGTTTGAAAATACTCATGGGAAATAACACACACAGATACGCAAATAAGTGCAACTGTGTTAAAGTGTCTGGGACACGATTTGTACACATTTTTATATGTTGTATTAATTAATAAAATATCCATCTTGCAATTTCAAATTGATACACATTAACCGAGTATTTAATGGATTTAGCTTTACGCTTTGAAACACTTCCGGGTTCCGGCGTCTTCACATCGAAATCGAGGGGCGGTGCTTATGACGTACCCAAGCCGCAAGTCAGACTTGCTGGCTGATGGCTGTGAAGTGTGCTCATCGTGTTTTCTCTTCTGATTCGTTTTGTTTTTTGTTTCACTTGGATGATGCCGCCAAGTGGTGTTGCTGGCTTTTATGTGTCATACCTTCCATGAGACTTTAGCCTAGTGAGCAGCTAAAGCAGGGGTCAACAACGAGGGCTCCCCGCCCGTGGCATAAACATTCTGTGCGGCTGTCTTTTAGGGTCACAACCGCAAGGGGAGGGTGGGAGGTTGCATATCAACTCCTGTGTTGAAATGCGTGCTCCACTGCATGGACTGTTTATGACACGGCCCGGCCCTGAGTCAACCTACTATAGCGTACTCAACAAGTATACGATGACTTGTACTATAGGAGTCTTCTTCTTCTTACGTAGGAGACAACAGGCTTCACGCTGTTAGATCCAGGCGCTGCAGCCATTGGATTGTGGTTTCATCAAGTGCTGTAACCATGGAGCCGGTGAATAGGACAGTTGTGGATCAGATGTTGTGCAGTTTGAGGTACAGGTCCAAAGTGTGTGTGTATTGTGTGTGTATGTATGTGCGTGTGTATATACGTATATATATATATATATACTGAGCATACAATCAGTATGTAAACACATGGTGACAACATGGGAAACGTGTTAAAGCAAAAAGAAAAGGTTGATGCTGAACAGGGCAGCACAGCCCAGTGTCTCTTCACCTTTAAAGAGTAAATCCTTTAGATGCCATTACGAACTTGAAAACTACTAGCATCGAATTACTGAATATACCTAATTCACAAACCCAGGTTCTAATACACTTTACTAAGGTTATTATTCAGTCAGATGGCATCGTAGTATCTTGTAGCATATTGATAGCGGAAATTGTGATGCCATCTGACCTATAATGAAAATATGTAACGCTTTGCCATACATAAGGTACATTAAAAAGTGAAACGTGCGTAAATGAAGAAAAATTATTTTCAGGAAGAGTGAGAAATTTACTTACACCATGACATTGTCATTATAATAAAAATACAAAAAAACCCAGCAACTTGTTACTACTCACCTGTGCAGTTGTAGGTATTCCCTCGGTCGGTTCAAAAGGTGCAGGAACCTGTCCACTATTTTGTTTTTACCTACACCCTAAGGAAGAAAATAGGGCAGCAAAATAAAATGTGTTGTTTTAGTAACAATGCTCTATTAAATGATATATGTGAGGAGTCTATTCCATTCAATGCTAGTGTTGTCACGATACCAAAATTTTAACTTCGATACTATAGCTGCATAAAATACCTCGATACCGGTACCGAAACGATACCTCGACAAAAATTTAAAAGCAGCAAAAGCAGCTTAATTAAAACTGACAAAAGAACAGAAATCGGCATTTTACTACAAATTCAGCGCCCATCATTCGTCATCCTTCCGTCATCCATTGTACCCTTCCGTCGTCCGTCATTCGCCTTTTGTTCATATTTCTGTAACATATTTCTTTGCCTCTATGTTTGTCACCCCCCTGGCTGTTGTGTTTTTATCTACGGAGTTACTAAATAAAAAAATTAAAGTACATTACTGCTACTTTTGCGAGGCAGCTCGTATTTCACTTCGGTTTGCGTTTCTCCTGCTGAACTGGAAACAATTTTCTGGTTGACTCGGGCTACAAAATTGTGTGTACTGCACGTAATGTAAAGTAAAACAGAGAGGATCATGATTGGTATGATGTCTCTAGCTGACTATTTTAGAATGGCAAGGTATTATTGTGGGTGCTCCTGTCAGAAAACACAGGCCCGTATTCCATTTGACACATCTATTTAGTGTGGTCTGCAACAACACAGACAAAGAATAACCTAGCAACATCATCCAATGCATATCCATTAGTTAACAATATGCCTAAACATTACAATTCACTGTATTAAGCAATTAAACAGCCAAACAATACATACAATACACATTCACACTTTTCATCACTAGAATAGTTAGCATACTAGCCGAAATAATTAACTAGTGTTCATCAACGTGACAGCACTCACGAGAACATATCCCGGCTATTATGTACAGCAGTTACCTGACACGAACCTAAATGATTAAACTCACCTTTTAACATTTATGCACAACAACAAACGTGGTGAAACACGGGAAATCTTGCGAGCGAGAGTAGCGGAGGACGAACAGTAGAGCGGTTGCTCTTTTTTGACTGAACGGGTGTCGTACTGTATTGGCGTCGGCTGCGGCCCACAGCAGACGGTTGGACTAATAAAAACGTGATAATTAAACTATGTCTGTGTTCTTGGAAGACGCTACAATATATTTTAAAGCATGACATCATTGGCAGGCGCGAAGGACCCGATCACTTCTGCTACCCACACCGGCTTGCTGCGGGCCGGGTCTAATAATAAAGAAATATCATCCCAGGGGCTGGAGAAAACCTTCTCAGGGGCTGGATGTGGCCCGCGGGCCTTGACTTTGACGTATGTGCTCTAGAGTATAAGTCGCACCCCCAGCCAAACTATGAAAAAAACTGAGACTTGTAGTCCGGAAAATACGGTATACAAAGTGTGGACGTGTTAGAAATGCATCACAACCTGTAGCTCTTAAAACTGGTGGTATAACTCTGGATGTCGATCAGCGAGTGGCTTGGCCAGATTGGATGTGTTCCCACCTCGAGCCACAGTAGTTTTAAAACAGGCCTTACAGACGCGCTTTGTCATGTTGGTTGGCTTGCTATGGTTTTCGGACATGTACGTAAAAAAGTTCCATATCCGCGTCATGCTATTCAGCGAGGAAAGGAGAGGCAGCGAGTAGCGAGCTAGCGGGCGCTTCACTCACTGCTTGAGACCATCTTGCTTTCCACATGCAGAAGGAGGTGTGTCGCTTAAGGCGTTTCTCACATGTTGGTAGACAGGCGCTGTTGCGCTTATGTATACTTGCCTTTAAGACAGAGTTGGTGAGCTGCGTGTTTTTTTTAAAAAAAAATGTAAATACCGGTGTTTAAGAAAAATGGTATCGAGACATTTTTGAGCCGAAAAATCATGGTACGATAGGTACCGGTATCCCGTGCAACACTACTCCATGCAACACAGAGAAATGCAAGTATCTCTCAGTTTTGATGGTAACAGTTTGTGACAGGGGGCTTTTCTCCTCTCTGGGACTCCCACTGTCTTCCCAAAGTGACCTGCCTGTCTGACGTCCGGCAAGGCGCTCTGACAGCCGCTAATGTCTTAGCTTGGGACAGATTCACCCACTCACTGCCGCATCTTATTATTGCAATAAAACAGGCCGCCATATTTTGGCTGCCTTGTCCACTTCTTTCCCCTAACTTGACCCACTAAAGCTAAACTGACAGGACAAAGCCTCCCAAGGGAAGTGCTCGACGCTCAATGTTAAGGGTAAGAAGAGTTTCGCAAGTCTTCTGTTCTTGCCAAACTGCCTCCTACATAACTGAAAATCAAGCTGCAAGAATAAATATAAGACAATTCTAAATCTGGAGATAAGACACTTCTAAATCTTGAGCTAATATATCACATTCAGCACCCTGTTATTTGATTAGTTATATTTTACAGGCAACAGTGTTGACAAGATGACCAAGTGATATCTTCTGTGATTAATTGTGGACAAAAACTCCTAGCGATCAATTGGACATAAGATGTGTATGAAGCAATGTCTTTAACCCATTAAGACCTAAAGCGCCTGGCTCAACAGCTCCCCAAAACCTAAGGTCGTCTTTGGAATTACCCTTGAAAACCCCAAGTTTTCCCAGAAATTCAACACCTACAAAATAATTTATATCTCAGCCCCTGTAGCTCTTTGAAACATAATTCCAAAAGAATTTGAGAGCTTAGATGTATGGCTTTCGCACAGACCCGAGTTTATTCATCTTTACGGTTTCAATCGAAGAGGTAAAAGTGTCAGTGCAAGAGAAGCACTACCATTAATTTAAAAAAATCGAGTGCTAATTACCATCTTCTTTTCTGTTACAAAGACGTCAATATTGTCATTGTCTAAAAACATATAACTTAACCATATATCACGTTCAACTGGTTCTACTGGTCCACACTCGCGTCGTCTGTATCACTGCCGTTAAGAGCTCCTGCGACTGCGGCGTCCCCCTTTATGTCTCGAAGGAATTCCAGAACATCCTCCATATACGACACCGTCATGTGTATATTCTGATGCATTTAATTGGTAAGAGACCGAGAATTAAATAATAAATAGAATATTACGTATACGCGCTCTCGGCTTTAAGGGTAGAAAGACGCAACAGCGCTCCCGGCTCTAGTGGTAGAAAAGCGGTTATGCGCTCCCGTCCTTAATGGGTTAAACCAGGACTCCAGACAGCTAAATGGTGGCATTTTGAAAATGAGTGGAAGTCTGAACATTTACATTGCAAATTGATTTGTGTGCGAGCCTGAATTTTCAACTTGTGCCCCAAAAATTTCAGATTAGGGGTCACTGTAGTCCTAGTAAAAAAAAGTTACCGGTAGTCTGGAGCCTTGCTTTAAGCAATGTAGGCCTAAATGATCTAACTACATGTCATCAAGCAGTAGGGACCCATTTTTCTGTTTAAACAGGTTGCAAATACAAAGTACACAAAGTAAGTTTTGGGAGGACAAATCTCAAATTGAACAATTTATATTGCTAAAATGGAAATGGAAAAGTAATTTTATTCATCAGTGACAAAGCTTACCTGGTTCCCGACCAAGAGGAGGTGCTCTCCTAATAGAAAGTCTTTTAACATATCCTCCATCACCATCATGTGCTGCAGAGACACAGACCACATAGACAATTACACACACAAAAAAACTTGGGACATTAGAAGTCCTTACAGTAAACTGTTACAAAAATGAACATCGCTTTGTGATTTATTTAGGGTGTGCTTCAGTTGTGAAGACAGGAAGAAAGCAGGTCATTGGAAAAAAAAAAAGAAAAAGTAGGACATCCTCTCCAAGCCCTCACATGATGTCACCAAAATTCTCTCTCAATTCCATTCTCAACATGGCACAAAATAATGCAGAACACGTACAGAGAGAGAGAACAAGCGTTTCTACGAGAGGAATCTAGGCCAAAGGACACATCAATACAGATTGTTCCTTCTTGGAACTGTCACACCAGTGACTTCAGTCCTTCAATGACCTAAAATTGCAATCAATCAATCAATAGCAATGATTATCTGTCAGTGCTGGGTGGTGATAGAGGAATTACGTTACCTGGGGATTATCATAGAAGAGCACATCTGGAACCTTCATTTTCTCGTTGGGTTTGTAGACAGGAGCAGAAACTTTGCCGATAGTGAGCACGCCATCTTTGACCATACCTGTAGAAAAACCAGAGCAATTCCTCCAAAAATGATATTTAAACAGCTCAATCGGTTTGATGCTGGGTGACAGCTAGTTAGCCGGGGTGCGTATTAAAAATGGAATACCGGTTCATGTCAGACTGATTTTTTGGGGACGCATGTGATAATATACAAGGCTGGACAGTTGAACTATAGGTTTGAACAGAGGTACTTTGTAGATATGAAGGCCCTTTTGAGCTGTGTGCCTACAGCAACACTAAGCTAGGATGGGCAACACATTCGGTGTGTGGATGGCAAAAAACAAAAAATAAGAATGCCAACACATTGTGCTGCATACGATAGAAGACAACCTTGCACAATTACAACAAGGGAATTGGGAATAACATTTCACAGGTAAACCAACCCGAAAATGTTCTGTGGGCATGAAATAATTATATGCTGTCGCTATCCTTTGCGAAAAGCGCGATTTGACACGGTATTCTGTTTTGATTTACATTTTACACAACGTCCCAACGGTCCGCTGATAGTGTAGTGGTACACACGCCCGAGTTGTGTGCGGGCAGCGTGGGATCGATTCCCGCTCAGTGACAGTGTCTATGTGTGCCCTGCGACTGGCTGGCGACCAGTCCGGGGTGTAGTCTGCCTTCGCCCATTGACGGCTGGGATAGGCTCCAGCAACTCCCCGCGACCCTGTATAGGATAAGCGGTTTGGAAAATGACATGACATGACAACGTCCCAACTTCATTGGAATTGGGTTTTGTAGACACACAACTATTCACACTCACCTTCACACCGAGGGACAATTTTAAGTCTTCAATTAACCTACCATACATGCTTTCAGAATGTGGGTGTACCTGGAGAAAATGCACGCAAGCACATGAAACATGAAAACTCCAAACAAGATGGTCAGAGCCTGGAATTGAACCCATGGCCTCAGAACTGTGAGGCAGATGCACTAACCAGTCATGCACTGTGCCACAACAAAGACCAGGAAATTGAATTTACTGAAAGGAAAGGAAGATGTAAGTCTTGCGTATGTAAGTGGCTGGAACGCACAAGTAAAGTCACGAGTGTTTTCAGCATCTGGAGCCTCTTCTATGGAGCAGTTAGCGAGGCTTTTCTGGAGCAAGCCGCGGGCCAAACTGGGAAGAAACCTAAAAACACACAATACTACACTATTACAGCCCTTTTTCTATAGGAGCTAAAGTGCATAAAATGTCAGGGTGCATGCAACCTGAGCACACCTCGAGAGGCAAGCCTTGTTGACAGCGTGGGCGATGCTCTCCTCGGGGTAGCAAGAGAGCCGGCGACAGATCCGCAGCAGCTGTCTGGTGGAGAGGGAGGAGGCCAGAGACTGTGCCTGGTGACATGCAAATAAATGATGCAAATCACATTGGTACATATGGTCGCACACACACAGACACACTTACTGTGGGGTCAGTTGTCTTTCGCAGAGTGTGCGTGAGGTGCAGTAGCTGTTCGACAGCCTTATTAGGAACATTAGGAGACTGCAAAGTGAAATGAAAACAAGAGCAAGTGTATTTAGACAAAGTGAAAAGGAGTTGAATGGGAATTTTCCTTTTTTTCCCCATATGGAGTTTGGGGATTCTTCTGTGCCTAGTTGGAGGGCTTTAGATCACGGGATGTTGCTAATATTTGTCAACTTTGGACTTGTGAAGCCCTTTGAGACTCTTATGTCATTAAGCGCCATACAAATAAATTTGACTTGACAATTTGAGGCCAAGTTTACAAAATATATAGCACACTTCCTTGAGCATCCTCCACTCAAAATCAAACAATGAGCAACAATCCTTTCATGCTTGCACAATGTGACCTTGCGACTGTAACATCTAATTTGTTTTTTTTAAATCTATTACCTTGGTAGAAACTTTATGTACACTCTGCTCTATTTTTCTTGTGTGCATACACACACAGCCAAAGAACATCATTCAAATTCACAAGGGCCCCGGCTTCATTATAGAAAATTAACCGTGGGAAAAACAGCATTCAATGCATACACAGATCTGGCATTGACTACCTCTAACAGTTTGGATTGGACTACCAGTGCTTAAAATCTATATATTTTCTAAATATGGTGGCGATTTGCTATACTGGAGGTCCTCGGGTTATACGGTACTCGGCGTACGTTGTTTCGACTTTACGACGCCTGTCTCATCCGCCATTTTGTCTCCAGCCCCAAAGTGTGTGTTTCAAAAAGAAAGCAGGATCTTCTAGCGATGCAGCTAAGAGGAAAGCCACTACGATGGAAACGAAGCTGGATATCATCAAAAGGTCGGAGAAAGGCGAGACGTTGATGAACATACGATATTTATTTAGAAATTTAGCGGGTATTAAAGGGTTGATTCCAATTTACGTGGGGTTACGTCGCCAGCGTAGGAAGGGAACTCGTTCGTAACCCAAAGACCTCGTGCATATGGTGACGGAAGCAGGCGCGATTGTACTGAATGTTACCTTTTGTTACCTTGGTTTTCTTGTATCAGATATCCTAAAAATCCATACAGTTTTACGTCAAACCAGTTTCCTGAACGTTTGAGGATATATTTTTAAATAATTAGGTCTAGTAGAAAGATGACAAGGAATCTGTGATGTTTAAAATTTTAGACTGTACAATGTGATCAATTCAGTTAGTTATCATTCAAAATCAAAACGGTTCTCGCTTGGAGGACAATAAGCCCTGAAAATGTCTAAAAAGCTACCTTAAAAAAACAGAGGTATATATACACTAAAGAGTACAATGGATTTGTTTGTGATAGATGCTGATAGTAAGGTGCTAAATAGAAGATGTGGTTTAAAGGATGTTGTCTTAAATTACATGTAAAAAAAATAATATAAAAATAAATAAATAAATAAAATCAATAGTTATTTCTAAAATAAGAGTAATAATCCCAGAAAGTTAAACAAAATATTTCAAAATCAAAATAGTTCTTGCCAGAGGACAAATGCTTGGTCACTGAGAGTATCTCACCAGTCCTTGCAGGAGGTCGACCTCCTCGGCTCGGGCCAGTGGGTTGACGGTGTGATATAGGAACATGGTGAGCAATTCGGGGCCCAACCACTGCTGACCTTTGCTGCTGCTGCCACTTGTGCTGGCACCGGCACCCAAAAGTGGAGGCTCAGCCAGGGCGAGCACCCGGAACGACGTGTGGATGGCAAAGATTGACCTGAAAAGACAGATACCAATGACACTGGCTGCTGTGATTAGGTAGTGTGTGTGCAGGTGTGTGTGGATGTGTGTCAGCGCCACTCTATGTCACGAGGAAGAGCATGGCTTCTGACAGTTGGCTATGTAAGCCTCTGATTCAAGAGGACAGAGACGACCGTGACTGTAACCCCATGGAGACACCCACACAGCACTGGACTATATTTACACTGGTGGGCGAGGAGCGTATAAAGAGGGCACAGAGCATCATTACAGTAGACAGGTGAGTCTGAAGCTAACAGTTATTATTGGACTACAACCTGCACTGCAGGCCAGCATGCGTCCAAATATGTGCAAATGTTTCTGTGCTCCAGATGCTCCAGGCCAATTGTTTAAAACAACTTGCAGGTGTTACTTTGTGTACTTTTCAAGCAAATGAGAAATGTAATTTTGCATTGCCATTATAAGAACACCATAAAGCGGAACAGAAATTCTTCAACAAAGCAGGAATACTTTCTGCTCTACAAAATAAAGCACTCCTCTCAGCTAACCTATCAAAAATACACAAGGCTATGTTTAAAATACCGATAAAAGAAGTTGCCTTAGTCATGCATGACTCAGTATATAGTAGGAGAGTTTGGTAAATGTAATTTAATGATATGATTATTATTCTTTCATGAGAAAAAACTTTTATGCCTCAATTTAAATGTTTCTACAAGGAGTGCCATGCTTTGCATTTTGTTCACTTGTACCAAATGTCAACAGTACCGGAAAGTTATAAAAAAGGTAAGCGCCGAACCATGATTTTTTTCCACTACTACTTATACTTTAACATATTATTTCAGATGAATTATTTACGGAAAAAAAAAACTTTGCTATTCCTCACATAAGTTTTGTCAGTGCCCTAACACCTGGCACACTACAAACTAATGCATGAGGAGTTTTCTTACAATACACTGGGAGGAAAAAAAAAGGAATTTAGGCCAATCACGTGTCTCACAGATACACTTCTTTCATACCGAAAGCTACTGCTCCCTAACGGTCTCTCACCCGCTCACCTCTTGAAGGGGAAGTCAACCCAAACATATTTGTTTCCATAATATATTCTATGCAGGCCCACGAGTTGAAACAAGGTATTTGGATTAATATTGCATTTGTGGAATATGAGTTAAGCAGAAAAATGCACCTGCTTTTAGCCATCTCAGAGGGGCCATTATGTCTCTTCTGTCGACTGAAAATGACATCACAGTTGCTCAGGGCTCAGGTAACGACCAATCACAGCTCACCTTTTTTCTGAAGCTGAGCCATTATTGGTTGTTATCTGAGCCCTGAGCAGCTGTGATGTCATTTTCAGTCGACAGACGGGACAAAATGGCCGCCCCATTGGATAGCTAAAAACAGGTGGATTTCTCATATTCCACAAATGGCAATATTAATCAGAATGCCGTGTTTCAACTAGTGGGTCTGCATAGCACATATTCTGGAAACAAATATGTTTGGGTTGACTTGTAAAGACTTGACTAGTAAAGAGGAAACAAACATGATTGAGTGTGAATACTGTCATGTCAAAATGCAGCTGGAAATCATATTTCCATAAATTCACTTTTGTGTATGTAGTGGCTAGAGGGCAAAAATGATTGATTCCCAATACATGTCGATTTGAATTGAAAGCTAACTCCATCAAACATATTTATTCAATTAAGTTGATTACCGGAGGTTTATGTGGTAGGCTGACAAGCTCCTCCCTCTGTCCAGTAAAACACAATCTTGTATGCATAAACGCACACGTTTTTTTTCTTAACGTCATAATTTCCTGCTGAAAAGGAGTATGCGGTCACATTTGTGGATGACTACACCTCTCTTTAAGTTGCTCGTCGGTAAGGTTGTGTTCCTCCTTTAGTGCCTGGTATCTGTCAGACCTCAGCAACCTGGTGCCGTCATAAAGATCCAACTCCCTGTCATGAAGTAACCTGCAGCACACAACACTGATGAGCTTTTGCTTTTCTCTACAATACTGAAATGTGTGAGAAATGTTGGTCCTACCTCGAAAGGACAGCCAGTGTTCCCAGGTTGACCCTGTGTATACCGTCCAGCAGCAACAGCTTTCCCTCCATGGCAGCAGTGACCAGCGGTGACGGACGCCACGCCGTGTCGCCGTTGGGGAGCGTGAACCGCTGCTGGAGGAGGTCCCTTGCTGTCATGTCCTGTCACAGGCATAATGATATCATAAAAAAACAATGACAACAATTAAATGCGAGTTGAAAATTGCAAATGGCACACTGCAGAGGAAGATTATTTAAAAAAGAACAAAACAAAAAAAAAAAAAACAGCATATCAAGAACACTGTGCCTGAAATACTGATTTAGTTGCTAGAGTACATCTTCATTCCTTCATTTTATATAACACTTGTCATCAATAAGGTCGTGGGTGAGCTGGGAGTCTATTCCAGCCGGCTTTGGTCAAGAGGCTTATGGTAGCCAACCAATCACAGGGAACATATAGACAAACACACGTTCACGTTCAATGCGGGGAAATCCAGAGAGATGGTGATGGATTTCTGTAGGCTCCATCACTCTGCACCTGCACCAGTGAAAATCCGGGGAACAGATGTTAAGAGGGTCTCGACTTACAAGTACCTGGGTGTTCACCTGAACAATAAACTGGACTGGAGCGACAACACAGACGGTCTCTATAGGAAGAGTCAGAGCAGACTCTTCCTACTCAGGAGACTGAGGTCTTTTGGGGTTCAGGGGACACTCCTCAGGAACTTTTATGACTCGGTGGTTGCATCGGTCATTTTCCAGGAAGTGGTCACCTGGGCAGGCGGCGACTCGGCACGGGACAAGAAGCGGCTGCACAAACTGGTGAGGAGGGCCGGCTCTGTACTGGGCTGCTCCCTGGACTCGGTGGACTCAGTGGGGGACAGGAGGATGATGGCCAAGCTGTCATCAATGCTGGGCAACCTGGCTCACCCCTTCCAGGGCACCGTAACACCACTCCACAGCTCCTTCAGTGACAGACTGTTACACCCTCGCAGTGCAAAGGAGAGATTCCGCCGCTCCTTCTTGCCTGCTGCTGTCAGATTCTTTAACAACAACATTGTGAAGTCTCTACAAGCTGGCGGACATTAGTGCAATCGTGCAGTCCTGCACCTGAGCTTATATCGTGCAATACTCAACATTCCCCACTACTGTTAGTCTACTTTTATTTTTATCAAATGCTGTTCCTTATATTTCACTGCAGCACTGTCACTTAGAGTATTTTTTCCTCTGTACTATGTACAGGCTAAAATGAGTGTTTCTTCATACTTTATATGTATCAATCAATCAATCACATTTTATTTATATAGCACTTTTCATACATAAAAATGCAACTCAAAGTGCTTTAAAACATTCAAAGCAAAACATAGAATTATCTTCAATCAAAAGAAAAGATAAATTATTTAAAAGTTGTTGAAAGCCAAACTAAAAAGGTGTGTCTTGAGCTTCCTCTTAAAAATATCAACAGTCTCTGCAGACCTGACATCCTCTGGCAGGCTATTCCAAAGGTGAGGACCAAAACGGCTGAATGCAGCCTCGCCATGCATTTTGGTCCTCACCCTTGGAATAAATAAAAGGCCGGCGCCAGAGGACCTCAGGATCCGCGAGGGCTGGTATGATAAAAGCAAATCAGATAAATAAGATGGCCCAAGACCATTAACACATTTATAAACTAATAAAAGTACTTTAAAATCGATCCTGAAACACACAGGGAGCCAAAGCAGCAATTTCAAAACTGGCGTAATGTGCTCCCGCCCTCTGGTTCTCGTCAGCACCCGAGCGGCTGAATTCTGCAGTGGTTGCAGTGGTGAAATGCTCTTTTTCGGGAGGCCAGAGAGCAGGGCATTACAGTAATCTAAACGACAGGAAATAAAGGCATGCATCAGCACTTCCGTGTTAGCCTGAGAGAGAAACGGACGGACTCTGGCGATATTCTTAAGGTGATAAAAACCAATCTTGGTTACATTTTTAATATGAGGAATAAAACTGAGCTCAGAGTCAAAAATGACGCCAAGGTTCTTCACACAGTGTGAGGGATTAAAAATGTGTAGTTTTGGTAAAAGCTTCTCTCTCTGACCTTCGGGACCGATAACTAAAACCTCAGTCTTGTCCTCATTGAGCTGTAGGAAATTATCTGCCATCCATGACTTGATATCTAAAATGCAATTTAAAAGGGTATCAATGGGTCCTGTGTCATCAGGAGACACGGCAATATACAGCTGCGTGTCATCAGCATAGCTGTGAAAGCTGATGCCGTGTCCCCTGATGACATCCCCGAGGGGAAGCATATAAAGATTAAAAAGTAGGGGGCCTAAAATCGAACCTTGAGGAACCCCACATTTAATTTCATGAGTTTTAGAGGAACAAGTATCCATACTTACAAAGAAATATCGGTCTGTGAGATAGGAATAAAACCAGTCAAAAACAGTACCAGAGATGCCCACTAGATTTTTAAGTCTATTTAATAAAATGTGGTGATCTACTGTATCAAAAGCAGCGCTTAGATCCAGTAGCACCAAGACTGTGAGTTTTCTCACGTCTGCAGTGCACCTAATATCATTTAAAATCCTTAAAAGAGCAGTCTCCGTAGATGTAGATGTATGTTGGTGTGTACATACATGTGTATATACACATAGTTGCTGCGTATATTTACATAGGTTTGATTCTGAATGTTTGTCGTTAATGTTATACATTAATGGCTACATTATGCCGCCGTCTCTGTGTGACCTTTATCTTTGCTGCTGTAACAATGAAAATTTCCCCACTGCGGGATCAATAATGGCATTCATAACTTACATCTATGGGTAATTTTGACACTTTCTTCAGTCTAACGTCCATGTTTTTGGTATGTGAGAGAATGCCCAACTACCCCAAAAAAATCCATAGAAGCGCAAGGAGAATATGCAAACTCCAAACAAAAAGGCAGCAGATTTGAGTCCAACTGAGAGCCTCAACAATGAGGCAAATGTACTTGTACATTGGCATGTTACTTTGAGTATCTGCCACCTTAACAGACACTCACATCACTTGTAGCAAAACATGCAAAAGAGCCCGTAATTCGCATACACATTGCACAGTGCTCTGCATTGCAAGAAAATATCTTTCTCTTTCTCTCTCTGTCTGTGTCTGTCTCTCTCCCTCTCCCTCTTTCTCACACACACGTTCATATATGCAGAGGAATACATAAGCTACCGTCCCACTATGGACCGCCTCCAAGTTTTGATATGTTCAATTAGGTAGTGTCATGCTTTGTTACAGTCACCCGATTTTAGTACGACCAAATAGATTTCTTATCTATCTATTCTAGACTTCCATTAATGCCTTCGCAAAATTTGGGCAGTTCATACTCATGGCCTGTCACGTTTGCCCATCCCATGCCCCCATATTGTGAAATAGGGATACTATAACCACTGGAAACATAGTGTACGGTATTTTGCGAACTATAAGGTGCACTTAAAATCCTTAAATTTCCTTGAAAATCAACAATATGCTTTGTAATGCAGTGCATCCTATGTATGGATGAATGTTAGCTTTTTCAGTTCGTTGTCTTTAAATTAAAATCCTTCTTATTACGTTCACACTGTCATTCAAATCCGTATCTAATCACCGGCAGGTATCTACCGGTATATGCTTTTATCATACCAGAATTAGGACTACTTCCTCCTTCTGTGTCTAAAAATATGGGAAATGTAGCCCAACTAGCTTAACGCGAGCTATATCTGACGGAGTGTTTCCAATGTTACAATGTGGGAAAATATCATTGCAGTATGTGGGACCAAGAGGTAAACATAAAGTTAAATTCCTTCCTATTTAGCTGTACATTCATTTTTGCGTTCTCATTCTCATCGACATCTAATCGCTAGCAGGCCTCTATTTTCATCATAACAGAAGTAGAACTACTTCCTGCTATCCTGTCTCAGAATCATGGAAAATGTAGTCCTAGTAGTCTAATGCTGCAGTCGTTGCACATTCACGTACGATGAGCTTTTCTGGCAGCATATTTCCGATGTTACAATGTGGGACCGGACAGGTGTGAGGTAAACGATAGCTGCCAGGACTGAGCCAAAACAGTTGAATAATGGTGAGTGCATTGATTTCTTTTCAGCTGAGAGCTAAGATTAGCCAAAGCAATAACACAACCACTGGTCACCAGATTGACTAGCCATGTTAAAAAAAAAATTCTGTCTGTCGGAGGATCCCTTCCTTCACTCGAAGCAACCCCCTTGTAGTTGCACGGCAAACAAAAGCAAGCAAGACCAAGGCGCTACCCGATATTTTCTACTGGTCTGAACCTCGCATAATAGCACTAAATACTTCAATAAACATACTGTACAATTACATAGAATAAACTATTTAACGTCAAACGCTTCACAAAAATAATGTGCCTTATAACCTGGTGAGCGTTATGTATGAATATTTTAAAATAGACCTGTTCATTGACATTGCGGCCATTAATACAGTATGCCTAATGGTCCGTAAAATATGTTAACTATTGCCTTATTTATTTTTTACCTGGTAGAGCATGACAGGCTCTATGCTATAACCCAGCATCTCAGCAAACTCTCTGGCAATCATTGACTTGCCACAACCCTGAAACACACACAAGATCACTATGAGGATTTAGTTCACAATAAACTCCATTTGTGTATGTGTACGACGTACTACCTTGGCTCCTATGAGACACATGTCCTTCACCATGTGCGACTGCATCATGTCAGCTATCAGCTGAGAGTGGCTGGGAGTGCTGATGAAGGCGAGGCTACTGTTGGGTGGCCGAGGCTCCTTTGTGCCCGCAGGGACCTGAATGTTCATTTGATGAAATGGACAGAAAACAGAAAATTGTTTTAATATTATCTTACTACAGTGGCATGATATTGATGTACTGTAAATAAAAAAAACATATACTTTATATGATTCATCATCAAATGTAAAAAAAACATGATTTAAAGTCACTGGCAACTGGTAGAGGCAGTATTTTTTTTTTAAATAATTGCACAATTAGTAATAAATATTTTAATACGTCAATATTTTGTCTTTATTTTTCTCATATTGTATATAATTTGATGTAAAATAGATTTTGCACTTGCCTATTAACTTTTTGTACAGGAGTTCAAATACATGAGTAATGTACGGGTATCGGGTATTAGATAAAAATGCAAAAAATTATGAGATCCAATAAAATAGCTCTTGATAAATGTAGGCGTTTACATTAGCACAAATTAATCCATCAGAAAAGTATTAATTGAATAATATGTTAAAATTTTGTAACTTGACAGCCTTTGTACATTTCTGCTGTGGTCGGCTTGTTGACATATTTTGAATATTTGAATCAGTTTTGTGTCCAACCTTTCGTTATCTATCCTACTCATATAACTAAGTAAAATATCAAAACATTACACACCAATGCCAACATTAAGCAATGCAGTTCTATACTACACCCACAATAGTAAAACAATTTTTAAGAAAAATTATAATGAGCAATTTTAGTGTCTGTGATACATTTACCGGTACATTTTATTCATCATTTATATTCATTTTTTTCACACTAAATGAAACACATTGTAACTATGTTTGAACAAACAAAAAAATTGGAAGCATAAAATGTAAAGCAAACACTAATTATTATAGTGTTTGTACCTTTAAGAGACAGGATCTGGTGGTTGGTATGTGACAATGACACGTCTGATTGTGAATGTCTGGGCTGATAGCAGCTCTTTCGTGAGTGCACTCATTTGTGTTTATGAGTTTTACTGTTTTCCCAACGTTCGACAAACAGCTGACAAGTGCATCGGCGATAGAGACTCTCCTTTCCCACATAAGAGAGCATTACAGAAGTACACTGTAAAAACCCATTCGAAAAAACAACAACTTATAAACATGTCTGTGTTTTGTTGTTGTTGACGGGAAATTGCAGGAAGCAAATTGTATTGTTGGAATAAGAGGTGGGATTAAATAATCTATAATTCTTCCCACTCCCTTTTGAACGTGTTAATCCACTATTGACAGTAAAACGTGATTTTGATTTTGTTTTGCTATTTAACAGCCTGGACGCTGTGTTTTTTAGTTTAGTTATTTTTCTTCTTGCCGGTGCCTTGTGTTGTCTACATCTACATATTCAAATAAATTCATTCATTCATATCTACCTGAATTCTAACATCTTTATCTACAACACGCATGGTGACGTCTGCATAGTCCTCCAAGCCTGCTGTTCTGGACACATTGATAACGGCGCTGCTCGATGTCTTGCTGCAGCCATCCAGAAGCTCAAATTTCTGTGTAAAACCCATAAAATCTGCATGACTCGTACAGGCATTTGTCTGACAATTCACCAGTTGTAGAGAATGAGATGCACACAAGCCTAAATCGATACATAGACCAATGACAGAAAGATCGACAGCAGAAAGTGAACAAAGACAAATGTTGTATCTTACACTGAGCACAGTATCCACAGCGCTGCACCCGTCCTTGCCCAACATGCTACGGTAGGGGTAAAGTCTCTGGACCAGCTGCTGCGAGGACATCATGGGGAAAACATTCTATTCCAACACAAGACAGATACTCATTAGGCCATCTACTCTTAATAAATAGCCCTTTTCTCAGAGAGGACAGCAGAGGTTTAAATGGGTCTTTACCAGTACATTAAGGCCATTAAGGAGGTTATCCACAGGAAAGTCAGGAAGGCCAAGGTTGGCTGATTCCTCGGAGCACAGTGTGGTAGCAAGTGACAGAAGCTGGGACACCCTGACACATTCACAAACTGCATGAGTACAGTTCAATTACAGTATGTATGTGTAAATGCGTATGTATAATATATATCTTTTTAAAATAACGGTAAAAAGAAATAAATACATGAACAAGCTCAAACAGCATATATACAAACTCACAAAAATATAAATGCAACCCATTTGTTTTGCTCTCATTGTTTATGAGATGAAGTCAAAGGTCTAAAACTTTTTCCACATACACAATATCACCATTTCTCTAAAATATTGTTCGCAAACCAGTCTAAATCTGTGATGGTGAGCACTTCTCCTTTGCCTAGATAATCCATCCCACCTTAGCCTTAGACGGCCCACAATAAAAGGCCAGTTTGAAAGGTGCAGTTTTATCAAAGGAGAAGTGCTCATTATCACAGATTTAGACTGATTTCCCATGACTGTACTAGCTCAAAAGGGTGCTTCTAATCAAAAGGGTGCTTCTACTCAATTCTGAGCACAGAGTCTGAATACTTATGACCATATGATATTTCAGTTTTTTCTTTTTCATAAATATGCAAAAAATATCTACAATTCTCTTTTTTTACTGTCAAGATGGGGTGCTGAGTGTACATTAATGAGAAATAAAATGAACTTTTTTGATTTTGGCAAAAGGCTGCAATGACACAGAAAGTGAAACATTTCAAGGGGTCTGAATACTTTCCGTACCCACTGTACCTCCACTTTGCCTCAAGACACAATTAATAAAACAATCATTAAGAACAATCAATTGGTTAACAGATTAGTTTGTTACATCCCAGTGGAAATGTGGCTTTAAATAAACAAGACTTTCAAGCTATTTAAATATATATTTTAGGGAGTTCACCTCTCTGCCGCTATGTTCGGTCCTGCCGCATACAACAGCTCCAACTGGTCCTGAAGATAACGTCTTGTTATAGCTACTGTATTCTTTCTCTTGGTGTTAAATATGAGTACATGGCCGTACCTTAAACGGGAGATAATAAATGTCTCTGGCCTGGAAGCGAGAGCGGAGGGGAGGATCCAGCGGGTTGCCTTTGTATTTGGGCACAGGTAGACCAAGGGCGATGACCCGAAAGTCCTCGCTGACGCGGACAATCTTCCAGTTGTCAAGCTCCTCTTTGGTGTGCTCCTACAGGTTGGAAAAGAAACAAACTTTAACATAATTTGAAAAAAAAAACTCATTAAGATGCCAATTATTTACTCAAAGGTGATGACTGTAGGAAGTTGCAGTGGTTTTATCTTGGCTAAACCTTTGAGAAAGAGAAACTACAGAATGACAAGGGACCCAGCAAAAATATCTGCAATAGCCTGGATTTGGCCTAAATTTCAAGTTAATTCTGGACAAATGAATCCATATACTGAATAAAATGGTGCAAGACATGAGGATAATTTTTTGTAGTCTTGACTTTTTTCTTTTATGTATACCCAGATACTCCTTTCTATGATTAAAATATCACAAACCGAGATCAGCAGCAGAAATAATAACTTTGTAAAGAAGGTCGTAATAAGATTCTCTTAAAGAAATGAAACATTCAGAAAAAAGACCAGTCAATGTTTGCATTTAAAAACAATAAAAACAAACAAAAACAACTACAGTTGCATATTGCTAAAAGAAGTACACGTTCCACTGATCTGATCGTCTATATCGGATCAACCGATACTAAGAATTTTTTTGTTAATTTGGTGAGCATCCATAATTTTCGCAAAATAACATTTATAAATACATATGAGTGTCCCACAAAAATACATATATAAATACAACCTCCAACTCTTAACTTGTCCTTCAGATTACAGTATATTGAACAACTTTTCAGATTTGTAAATGTCATCTTTGTTTTAAAATTGTAAAGTTTAGGGAGCTCCCAGAGTCATCAGCTTGTCTTAAAAAGTTAAATGAAAACATAGACAAGTTAATAGATCACTATAGTTCTCTAAAATTAAAAAATAGTTGTGTGTGAAATGTAACTGAAATGTTAAACTTTCACTTATCTAATGTAAGTGAAAGTTTAACATTTCACTTATCTGTATTTCAATTTCAAAAAAGACAAATACATTTGTCAATGGCAATGAATAAGTTAAGATTTATTTCATGGGTGATTTTTGAAATTTATTTGTAATTTTCTGTATAATTAAGTATAATAACAGAATATACAATAACAAGAACAGTTTTTAAAGTGTACTTCATGTTGGTGTTCTGACCTCCAGCAGCTTGTCATAGCGCTCAGCTGCCATGAGGAAGCGTCCGTCCTCCAGCTGCATCTCTCTGTTCTCCAGCAGGTTGTTGAGGACGGGCAGAACATTCCTTTCGGCCTTCTCCAGACCCTCCAGAAGCAGAACTCGACCTTGAGTGGCTGCCCTGACGGCGCACTAAGAAATGAATGAAGCTGATGTCATTCTCTCCTGCTTACCAGGAATGTAGACAAACATCAAACAACAATAAATCCCTTTGATGTTTTATTGTGATCAGAAAACCAAGGTTTTATTTTTAGAAGGGGTTTTCTTTTTTTTACCACCAACTGTAGCATGCAGGGCAACTCTTTGTTTACATTGCGTGTGTGTAAGCACATTTTCAGAAGAAAAAAAAGTACTCCAAAAGCTCCTCTTGACGTCAGCAGGCAGGAAATTTAAGCAGTCTGGGGAGACCGCAAGGCCAGCGCGCATGTAATTAGGTGTGCGTGTAATGCACAAAAGGCACGTTGCGTGGGAAGCAGAGCCATAAAAATGACTATAGCGAGGCCAGGATGTTCTAAATTTAACTGCTAGTCCACTTTCAGCACTGTAATGAGATAATTATTTGGTAATCTAAAATGACACAGGAAAAGGGGCCGGCTTTGAAAGTAGCGTAGCATTGCTGGGACAGATATTTTTAGCGATAAAGCAACCCTGCACAATCTAATACTGAGACCAATTCAATATACTGTCTGTAAAATCAACCTTCAAGTATTTCTGAAACCAATGCAAATGTTTCTTCTTGTGAGATTGATTAAGGGTGGTCAAAATACAGCATTGAGAGGTTCTTGGGATCCCGGCAAATGTTCATCATTGGCTCCTTTAAAACGTTCTTTCCTTTTTTCGGCGCAAACCCGTTTGCTTTGTGAGTAACATGAACATTTTCTTGTTCTCATTGTTTTCGCAAGGCAAAGGACTATTCCATGCCTATTCCATCAGAAATATACTTCTTTTACAGCGGTGTGCATGAAAACTAGGATATGGTGGAACTAACCTGTAATTAAGTTTACCTAATCGTAAACTAATGATCAAATCTGTCTGGATTTGACATTAGAGATCAAAACAGATGGGAAGACAACATACCGTCACTGTTGGCTAGAAACCTCCAATGTCCAAATTTGGACAATTTTATATATTTTTTTAACAAGTCTGTAATATTGTTCAGTCTCCATGTGGGTCTGTTATTTATACAAATTAGTTTGCTCTCTTTGTCGATGCAATGTTAAAGCCTCAAAACAACATGCCCCCACCCAGAAAGTGACTAAATCTTATATCCATAATAATTTGGAACAGTGTAGTAAAATTGCGTGACCATTACATATGAAATCAACCAAAAAAGTCAGAAAACATGAAGTGTGTCAGAAAGGTTCCAGAACTCGGGTTAAAACATGTATCTAACAAATCCAAACTACAAGTTTTCTCCTTTGAAAAAAAAAAACATGGAGCCTAACACTTTTCCAGCCTTCTACGGCATTCTTTAATGCTCTCCTGGAAAGATTCTTCAGGGATTCACCGCAGGTCTGGCCGTGATGGCCACCTTTATTTCATCCACATCTTCAAAACAGGTCACCTTGGTGACCTCCTTGAGAATAGGAAATATGGAGGGGGAAAAACAATTTTTTTTAAAAATCACACGGAGCCAGGTCAGATTAGTAGGGAGGTTCTTCTCAAGCAGGAAATGCTCAGGGTATTGTGAGCGGGTGGTGAAGCATGAACTGTCCTGCCAAAACACTTGCCTTTTCTTGCACAGTAAATGAAGCAAACGCCACAGGATCTGAGATCTCTTTGTCGACATGCTGGTTGATCGTTTAGCCAACATTGAAGAGTAAAACTTATCGATTGTCGTTTGGGCTTGAAATATGTCTTTTGTGACACCAGTTCTGGAACCCCTCAAACACACGTCTTCCATGGAATATTTGGTCGCCGTCTCAGCCATTCTAACAAACATCTGTGTTATTAGAATTACAATCTTGATTATTTTTGTACAGTGTATATATGTGAGAAAATTGTTAATATAATGTCATTTAAAGCAGAATGAAATAAAGTGTTTTATGACTTTTGAACGTGTTCAGTGTCGCATTCATTCAGTCACTTAACACTGGGTCAGCATGGAGCACAGAGGCTTATTGCAGGTTGCGTGTGTTACACTAACAACAGTCAAGTGTGTCCAATAAATCCATATAAACAAACACCCGGCCAGCCATTAGCTTCAAGACGCCTTACTTTCAAAAGGAGTTGGTGTGGAAATGGCAAGCTTTTTATTACTGTAATAGAGGGCAGGATGGATGCCCAATATAATTTGGCTATGAGCAGTGAGTGGAGGAGTCCAAAAATGAAAAATGATTACCAGTATATCCTTCTGACCAATAAACAAGCGAACCGGGGTGCTGCAAGAAAAGAATGTGCGAGCATTAGCTCAGGGATTGACCCATTCCGAGTGAATATAGGACTCCAAATGAGGACGGATCTCTGAGGAATATGCGCCAATGTTCTAGTTGACATATGAGCGCACCTGCTACAATCACTTTGCTAATTATGGCCAGACATCTTAAAACACATACTGGAATGTGCATTTATCACACCCACTTGGACTTAATAAAACACTTCAAACAACCATGTATTTGTTATTTATTATGCTCAATACACTCAAAATAGGTGGGGAATGCCTTTGAGCCTTCAGAGACCAAAAATAATACACAAGTTGTCGTGGCCTGTTTCCGTGGCAACAAGCATAGACAGCTGGTTTCGTCTGGAGTCGTACGTGGGAGGAAGGTGAAGGCGCTCGCAAGATTAACACCCCATACATCCGTCTTAATAATAAACAACACGTGAGAAAGACATCAGTGGGAAAAGGAAGGTGGAAATGTAGCACCTTTCACACAGTGTTGCTGAAAACGCCACTGAGAGAGAATGGGCTAAATTGACAAAGCGATTTAACATTTACACAGACACCTCAAAATTGCAGCATCCAGGCAGTAACAGAACACGACTATTGCGGAGAAACCAGCAAAGCAGAATATTGTTGCAACTAGGGCTGCGGGGCATATGTCAAATACATTCAACACATCGCATGAGATGTATGAAACATATTATATAGATTGCGACCAGATTGAGAACAGAATGTTTTATAATTTAGATTCTTCAAAGTAGGCACGTTTTCGCCCAGATAACAGCTTTGCACGTTTTGGTATTTTCATGACCTGGAATGACTTTCAGTTCACAGCTGTGCATTATGTAACCTTTTAATCTGTTTGAAACCATTTGAACTTGTAGGTGTTTGCAAACTTTTGACTGGTACGCTAATTGTCTTTGGAGTTTTGCGTCTTTCACTCTGCTACTGCGCCTCTCACAGCAAGAAGCACACTCAACTTAATGAAATTTGAGACAGAAGACTTGGTTCCGAAGAAACACAACGCTGGCTCTATCAGCTGGCAGTGGTTCGGATTTTGCCAGAAGACGATGAACAAAATACACTGCAAAATAGGGATGTGTGTCTATACCGCTTCTCCTCACAAGGGTCGCGGGCGCGCTGGAGCCTATCCCAGCTGTCATCGGGCAGTAGGCGGGGGACACCCGGAATTGGTAGCCAGCCAATCGCAGGGCACACAGAGACAAACACCCGCACTCACAATCACACCTAGGGGCAATTTAGAGAGTCCAATCAACTTACCATCCATGTTTTTGGAATGTGGGAGGAAACCGGAGTACCCGGAGAAAACCCAAAGCAAATCCCATTCACCTTTATTTCTATGCTATCTCATCTGAAAATATAAACTATCCAAAGAAAAGATGTCAAATAAAAACAAACAAAAAGACTTTCATTTTGCCTAACAAAAAAATTCTGATTACAGTCTCTCAAACCCGATTTTCCCATAATGATTATGATTTCTTTGTAAAATAAAAATAATGACAAATAAAGTCTTTTGAATGTCTTATTTAAACTTAATTTTTCTTTCTTTGAATGCCAGTGAATTTAACTTTGTTAATACACACGGAATGATCCTTGGGATTAAGAGCAGTTTATTTATACAACAAACTTCAGCTCTGTTCTTAAGCAATCCATTAATGAAAGAAGAAAGTACATATACCATTTGAAACAAAATCAAACATGAGAAGAGGTAGTAGTCAGACAGTCAGTCTGTAAACCAAACAGTCTGTCAGGAAGTCAGTCTGTCAACCAGCTAGCCAGTCCGCCAGCCAGCAAGTCAATCAAGTCAGTCAGTCAGAAGAGGTAGGGAGGTAGGTAGGCTGCCAGGCAAGGTTATGCGCTACAGCCACATCTCTCTGATCTTACTTAAACATAAATCAATGATTAGTGCAAACTGTCACTCAATAATAACAATATGCAAACACATAAATGGGCCACTGAACAATGTGCATCTATCTTACATTTTCAAATGTAGACCTATGCATTTTGCCAAAATATGTAATTGTATTAAAACAAAAAACAACATGGCATGCTTTTAGTTACTGTAATCTAGAAGCCGCAATCTTGACAGGAAAACAGAGAGACAGAGGGAGGGATGGACACACAGACACAACAACCCCCCCCCACCCACACACACACACACACACACACTCAGTGGGAGACAGACAGAAACTCACACACGCATACACTTGCATACGATGGCGTTGTGCAGTTTGTGCCCAAAGCATTTTAGGTCAGGCCACTCATTGAGTTGCAGAGTCTTCACTATGTTGGCTCCGCTGTGGTAGTAATAATACAGAAGAGCTTGTCTTTCCTCAGATTCCAGGCGTCAAACCCTTCTTTCGAGCCCTGGCCTATTTCCTCTCCCGTGTGGATCACTAGGGAAGTAGGATTTTCTAGCTCCCATTCGCCAGTTACAAAATGCATTGTCAAAAGGGACGCCATTGTCAAAAGGGACGCCTGTCAGACGTTGAGTTACTTGCTCACGGGTTGTGTTGTACATGCGGGGCAGAACAATTTCGCTGAAGAACTTTCCGCCAGGTAGTTTGTAGCGGGAGTCTGGCACGTTTAGCGGGGACTTATACCCCCCTTTTCCACAGTATAAATTGGCAACATGTCTTTTGCAATGTGATATGCCAATGCATCCGTAATTGCTTTCTACCTCGGCAAATGTAGCCGAATTGACGGTAGCCATGGTTGTTGTTGTTGTTTAAGACTGCGCTGTTGTGGGAGCAAGCGGAAATGCAGAGCAAACTAAGGTGGCTTAGATAAACCAAAAATGGGGCAGTTTTGAAAATCGAACATACCAATTTGAAATCCATCCACCCATTTTCTGCACCGCATATCTTCACTAGGGTTGCAGACGTGCTGGATCCAACTTTAACATTTCGTCAAGCACAGCTCCCCATCCAAACTTGATGCATTCAAAGTGGCCAGTTCACCGACACACCGCACAGTGATGTGGAACTCCACCTCTGGCCGGAGAGATTCCAGCATTTGTCCAGGAATGTGCAGCTGTCGCACGCCGATTTTCAAGGGAAAGAGAGGAGGCGTTTCTTTTGGCGGCAAATCAAGTCGGCTGTGTTCACGCTCACAATGCCGCAAACCACCCGTTTCTCACTGTGCCAAGCTGCATATATTTATGAAAACAGCAAAACTTGGTGTAGCCTGCCCCATTGCACATCATCTCGCGTTCCATCGCACTGGGGCTGGACTTGCGCTGGGCACAAATATCGAGTCCTCAGAGTTTGCATTCTCTCCCCATGCTTGCGTGGGTTTTCTCAGAGTACTCCCACATTCCAAAAACATGCTTGGTAGGTTAATTAAATGCGAAAATTGTATTTAAGTGAAAATATGTGCCTTGGTATCCAGTCCAGGGTGTACCCAACCTCTCGCCCCAAAGTCAGTTGGGAAATGCTCCAGCTTACCAGCAGTCGTAATGAGTACAAGCCGTATAGAAAAGTGATGGATGGATTGATGGATATTTTATTGGAAATGCATAACCGATAGCATGGCGACATAGTGTTGAGCACACTTGCCTCACACTCTGACGGGGGTTTCCACACTCTTATCCACGACGGTAACTGAACCAGCACCTGCCTACCTGGTCAACGTAGAAGGCGGTCCCAGCTCGGATCTCTCTCCTTTGTTTCAAGTCAGTCTCTGTGGTGTCCCTGGACAAAGCCACATACTCTACTTCCCGTTTGGTCAGCTCCTATCAACAACAAGGAAGGATGTTGGCTCAAATAGCATATGCAAGGGAATATCACTAAGACAGTACAATGGAATCTCTTCAGGAATGCTACGCTCCTATTCGTTCATTTTCCACACAATATGTATAGACTCGTGATCGATATTAATACATAAAACTATTGATAAAATGTTCAATATAAAAAAATCATGAAGAAAACTCAACCCTGTCATTATGCATGCTGAAGGCAGAGGCTACAGTATGCCATTATATTTGTGCCACAATTACAAGCACGCAAGAAGAAATTTTGAGCACAAAAGCGTGTTTTGAGCACAGTCGGGTCGCAGAGTGCTCATTTGCCGAGTACCCAACCAAGGGAGTAGCCACATGAAACAACAAAGAAGTGCGCACACGCTTGCATGTGGTGTAGACACGCTGAACGAAAGTGTGACATAACTTTGTTCGACTAAATGACCAGTCGCCTCAGTGCAACTCTTGCATTGCACGAGATTGTATTGTGAAAACTAACCCAATAAAACATCTCCGGTGTAGAAGTAAAGGACTTCCCTGTCTTCGACGCTCTGCATCACAATGACGTCACAATCAGGTACAACAACAACAACAAAAATAATAATAATAATGAATAAAACAATAACATGTTAATAATATTAAATAATAATAATAAATAAAACAATAACATGTTAATAATATTAAATAATAATAATAAATAAAACAATAACATGTTAATAATATTATGGAAATAGTGAGCGTGCAAACAAGTGGACCTAAGGCTGTTGGTCAAAGGCTTTTGATTTTAAATTTTTTTCTACGCTTTTAATTGAGATTTTTTTTTTTCCCTAAAAATTGCGATTGCGATATAACATGCTATTATATTTGTCAAGGTCCTTTTCAATGAATGTTTTAACAAACAAGCAATTAGTTCATCTTTATTACAATAAACAATAGCTGATCTCTTACAGATGATAGGGTTTTAAGACAAGGGCAAACGTGGCGATAATTAAAATGAAAGACAGTTTATTTCTCTACATCAATTGCAGGTTTAAACTTACTAAATACTTTGACATGTACTGGTACTGTAGTAAGCATTCACCATGACTACATGATTCTGTCACACAACTGTGGTTTTAAACATTATGTAGAAACTATACTGTTAATCAGTAAGATATCAAACAAACTAAAGTGCAAAATATAAATAGAATGCAAACAAATCTGTGGCCCTAAAACTTCCACAGACCCAACTTTTCACGTTACATGAAACACGATATGATGCATGATATATAGTACATTTAGCCACGTACACATGTATTTATCATGGATGTAGCGCCCTGGGCGCAAACATCGAGACACGTCAAACAGCAGAAACATGTCACTCGAAGTCAACATACGAACAATGGGCTAATTTCAGCTATGCTTGTACGTCTGGGATTTTGACCAAAGCATTTCACATCAGTGACAAAGCTGATAATAACGAGACAAAGCTGATGATAACGACATAACGTTGACTAATCGATGGTGTTAATTAAATTGTTTTGCTTGTCACCTATAATGGCAACTGTTTACCTTTTCCTCCAAAAAAAAAAACTTAGTTTCTCACAAAAATTCAACCTTTGTTCCAAAATTTTGTAAAAACACACATCAAATCTCCTCCGTGTTTGGAAAAATAATGCATGGTCCGATGAAACCAAAAACAAAAAAGCATGTTTGATGCAAACAAACACTCCTCATCACCAGAAGAACATCCTAACTACAGTAAAGCATGATGCTGGCATCATGCTTTGCGGATGTTTTTCTTCAGCTGGGACTGGGCCTTCAAGGTGGTAGAATTATGAACAGTTCAAAATGACAGTGAGTGTTAGCACAAAACCTTTGAGCTTCTGCTAGAACAGGGGTGGGCAACTTCAGTCCTCGAGGGCCACTATCTTGCATGTTTTAAATGTTTCCCTCCTTCAACAAACCTGATTCAAATAATCCGCTCATCAGCCAGCTCTGTGAAAGCCTAATAATGATTCTGATCTTTTGAATCAGGTATGTTGGAGGAGGGAAACATCAAAAAACATGCAGGATGGTAGCCCTCGCGGACCGGAGATGACCACCTTTGTGCTAGAAATTACAACATTTCAGAAAACGCAGACTAGAACAACTAAGCTTTATTTGGGGTTAATCAGAGGCACTTGAAATGATGGAAGGCCTTTGGTGACTCTGATTTAACATGAATTTTAATGTAATTATAGTCAACTGTTAACACAACCACACCCCCGGTTATAAAAGGGTACGCACACACACACACACACACGTGTTAAACCATATTATCCCAGTTCTGTACTTTAATTCCCATCTCGATGTTTTTTTTCAACTGAGTTGTACATTGTATAGGTCACATTAAGGGTGGAACAAGTTTTGAATTCGTTCATTTGGGCCTATTTTTTTTTTTTTACATCACAAAACACGGCATTTTTAAATCCACTGTAGTGTCCTATTTAGATGAATTTGGCATTTTGTAGTGCTGATGGAATGTCTAGTGAGGAGGGCTGCATTATATTTGAAAACCTGTGATATGCGACATGGGTGTTGAACATTTGCGGGTTGGCGATGCCGTCAATATTATTGCGATATTCAACATGCACCTAAAGAAGTTACATTTTTTTATCTAATGAAATAAACAAATGTTTTCACTCAGCAAAAGGAGCAGGGCTAAAAAAAAAAAAAAAAAAAAAAAAAAGCGATTCATTAGCGTGAGTAATGCCCTAAGATACGTTTCTATTAATGTACATTTCAGGTTGCATCTGATTGGCCAAAGTCAAATGAAAGCATAAAATTCCATATGAAAGTATCCATTTATCGTACATCTTTGTGATACACACACTCCATGTGCCATTATCGCGATGAAGATATTTTTTCCATATATTGTGCAGCCCTAGTAGTGAGTAAAAGTTATCCCCTATACAGTGCCCTCAGTTTATAACACAATGCATCTTGAAAAATCACTAGAGAAGCAGATGAATCTTATGATACATTGTGTTTCTGTTTCCCGGGGTATTGTTTGGTTTTCCATACATGACAAATGTGCAAGCTGTGACATCAAAATATCTTTAAAAGAATGCAAAACATCATGACACAGATGGACATAAAATGTTTTGCTTGTATAAATGGTGTAAAATACACTTATCGTGAAAAAAATATAACACGATATAACATGATCATAATGTATTTTTTTAATTTTATGGAAGGTCCCCCAGCTGATGTTGATCCAATACATTGCAATTATTATGCCACATCAATGACATAATTAATAGAGTACCGGTAGTATTAGATAATTAATTTTCATTTGACTGATGAGAAAAATCCCTATGTAGTGATGACAGTAATAGTTGAACCCCAACTTTTGTCCACTTTTACAGTCATGTTTTCCTGAACCCATTATCTGATTCCAAATTCTACAACCTCAGAGGTATTGAACTTCAAAGACTCCACAGTATTTATTTGTACGAGCATACTCACAAGGTATTGCATTGCTATCGATCTTCTCAAGGGTCCTGGGGGTCCAATGAGAAACACATCCTGACCCAAAAGGTCTTTTTGCATAATCCATCGCAGGTGCTGCGCCACAGCCTGGGGCAGGAAGTCTGCAACTAACACAAATTGAGGCAAAGTGACAAGTTATAACACTTCTTAAGGATCTCGTGCCCATCAATCCCTCCTTTTCATTGCACTCTGATTCTACACATGCAAACGTTTACATACTGTGTTTGACAGGAACCAGTTCAGGGTTGCGAGGCGTTTTGAGTTTGTAGGAAATATCCCCTATTTTCACGGTGTCACCTGCAGACACACACACAATGTCAACACAACTGGCAGCAATGTCACACACACAATTACTGTAATAATGCAAGCACATATGACATTTAATAATTTAATTTCGATAAGGTTGGCCTGTTTTGGCTGACAATAAAAATCTAAACGCGCTCGGCTCTGTTGGAAAGCTGTTGGAAATCATAGTCGACTTACGACCTTGCTAACGTTAGGGAATTACTGCTTCACTGTCTTTGGTTCGCTATTAACATCATAAGAAGTTTAAACGTGTTTGGTCTTAGTTCTTGTTTAGTCATAGTTCTTTACCTGAGGACGTGTTAAGAAGTTTGACCTCATGGCTTCTCCACATCCAGCCGTCTCTCCCCAACACAGCGCCCAAAATAGTCCGCATCCTCCTGGCAGCAACAGCCGCAGCCGTGCCGCTACATAACATCTGCGGGTGCATATTTGTATTTAACCGATGTTGCTTCCGCCGCTATCATACAAAGTCGACATTCACAAATAAATAAACAAAGGTGAGCCACTGCTATTTGCCATACGCCGGCTTGTTACATGTCACCTCATTATTTTTGCAAGACGGTGTATTTTCGAAAACGGACAAACTGGTCCACCAGTTTAATATCTCGTGTGGGAACAAGAACAAAATACCAAGATAATTGTTCCGGTGCTTTACCCGTAACCGTAACGTATCACACAAGTCAGTGTCGTAACACAGTCATGACGTTAATACAATAATGTTTGTCCATCGAATATTTTCCTAAAATAATGTATTAACAATAAATACAGACCTATGTAAGTAAAGTGTCAAGATACATTTTTTAAAAATAACGGAAAAATACATTTACCCTTGATGGATACTTTACATTAAATTCGCAGGTTGCAGTGAAAAAAAGATAATCGTTTATTTATCCTCTGAGGATTAATAAACAGGGAAAAGTAGAACGCAGGTAAGGACTATTGAAAAATGATACAGTATCCTTGTACGGTAGTATATTTAATGAATACAGTTCTACACACAAAATGAAGTTAACATTTGAATTGATACATAAATGTTCAGTCAAATTATATTTCTTGTTGCCAACACATTAACATGTACTTTTTCAGGATAAATCAATGAGAACAAACGAACAAATACATTGAAAAAAAAATCTGACATTCCAGTTCACTTACATCATCAAAAACTAACATCTTTGTATACAACAAGTGATTATATTTTTACCTTCAATATTAGTATGACCAGTCTTCTGGAAAATGTAGCTTTCTATATTATCCTAGAATCTGATACTAACGGGCAATCACGGAAAAGTTACACTTTCTTGATTAATCTTATAAATTCTACATCTGGCATGTGCTCAACAACTCTTGAAATATTAGTTGGATATATCGTATGAAATATCTTTCGCTGTATTCCCCCCATTTTATTTGTTGCAAAAAAATGTAATTGGAGCTAACCATGCTCTGTACACACTGATTTGGAAACTAGAACGTCAAGACACATGACGTCATTAAAGCACGCGCGGTGGACCCGTGTCACGTGGTGCCTGTGGAGGTTCCTCGGAGGAGGCGGGTGGAGAGTGAGGAGCGGGGAGGCGTGGGGGAGGGAGGTGAGGCAGGAGGTGGGAAGGCTTTCGTCCGGTCCATTCTGTGCGCGTATGAGCGCCGTGCGAGCAGCGTGAAGTCGTCCTCCTCCTGGGTGAGCTGCTTGGCGTGTCGTCTCCCCGCAGAGGACCGACCGAGAGAGACGCGGATATGGAGGATGTCTGCCATTATACCCGTAGCCCTGCCTGGGAGGAGCTGGTTAGTCCGACATGCGCGATTTTGTATTTATTTGGAAACAATGACTTTTATTCATTCACCACTACAGCAATGACACAAGTTAAACAACCAGCTGTGATTATGTCACACTTTTAAAGACTTTTCTGTTTGGTTTTCGCCTTCTGTAAGAGCTTGTTTGAATTGAAGACTCAGGGAGCCCAATCGAACCAGCGGTGGCTTCTCTAAATCGAACGTAAACATTTCATTGTTTTGCTGTCAAAAATGAAAGCAAGACTGACAATTAAGCGGCTTGTTTTGGTGTCAAGTTGGGATCATGCTGAGTGGAGTGTGCGTGACTACTTTGTTACATGTTCAAAAACGGTCTTTCCACTTGACCGGTGTTTACCCGGCGATAGTCATACAGAAGTCCGTGGTCTTCCCCCGCACCACCGTCCTCAGCGATGACAGCGAAGAGAGACTCCCCCGAATCCGGAAGGGAGCGGCGGATTGAGCCGAAGCCACTTGTCATAACCTGCTCTTGTCACCCCACACAGGAGCCGGACAAAGGGCCCGGATCTGCGACGAGGATCCACCCCCATGTGGTGGACGCTGTCTCGGTGTCCGCTGCTGCGGACGAATCGTCTGACAGCGAGGTAGAGCAGGAGGGTCCCCAGAAACTCATCCGAAAAGTGTCCACCTCAGGACAGATCAGAAGCAAGGTACGAGAGAAATGAGCGCATGGATAGATGGCTACTTTTGATTTTGTTGACCTGCACACTCTAATGAGATCCAATCCAAAAATGTACACATTTTGTTTCCATTGTTTTTGCTACATCAGAGGGGGCAAAATAGTAACACACATCTCATATGATTGAGTTTTATTGTTCTCGCCTGCAAACTGCAATCACAATACAATAATAAACATATTGTTCAATTAATATTAAGATAAGGTCCCACTCAAATCAGCAGTACTATATCTACAAAAGCAGCATTTTTGGATACAGCTCTTGTATTGGATGTCATTAGATTGTGCACGAATACCAATAAGGGCATGTGCACACCTCTAGAATTAATCTTTATTTATTTTTGCATTTATATTCAAGTACTGTACTATCAACTAAACCATACATTAGTTTGCATATAATTATATAATAATCAATGCAGCATAATTCAATACTGGACTATGTTCACTTTAAACTGTACTACAGACTTGCATCATATCTACTGTATAGCTAGGAATACCAACATCTTTACTGTACGCACCATGAAAGAGTGATAATAAATAAATACATTTTTTAAATTATAATTATTATGAAATGATCATTATTAAATATGGAGATTATTTTATTAGCCACGACATTACGTGCACTGAAATCAAATTATTTACTCTATGATCATTTTTCTTTAATTGTGCCAATCAAATTAATATATTTATTCTATTTGTAATAACACATGCATTTGATCAGATTTTGTTCATGTGTACTGTACTTCATATTGTGGCTGGTTAATATACGTTATCAATGTTTTTGGTTAAATGCACAGAAAAATCTCAGTATGAAAACTTTTGCAGGATTTATGTTCTGCAAAAGTTTTTTTAAAATGCACAGTACAATGACGGACTGACTTATTGAGTTATTGATTCGAATGAAAAAAAATGTCTGTTTATTACATTAGTTGTGAGTGTATATGGGGAAGGCTTAGAAGGTAAGGTATGTGCGTGTGTGTGTGTGTGTCTTGAATTTTACCTCCAGCAAATTTTTGTGCCGCCTCCAACCAGAGCGATTGATATTGCTCAACATAGTTGTGTGTGTGTGTATGTAGTGTGGATATAGTAGTAGTAGTAGTAGATTGTTTATTCTGTCATCAATACAGTACAATCCATAATATACACACAATACAACAATTTACAGTCAAATATCAGCGACAGAATAGCACAGGCAGAAGCTAAAGCGTATTTAAGGCTGGCCTTTTCTCCCCCTTAAAAAGAAAGTCAACACAAACATTTTTTTTCAAGAATATAGTTTATGCAAGCCCACTAGTTGAAACAGGGCATTCTGATAAATATTGTGTTTGTGGAATAAGTGTTAATCCATTAGTTTTTAGCCATCTATGGGGGTGGCCATTTTGTCTTCTGTTGACTGATAATGACATCACAACTGCTCACAATGACCAATCACGGCTCAGAGTCAGAAAACAAGGTCAGCAGTGAGTGGTCGTTGTGAGCAGTTGTGATGTCATTTTCAGTTGACAGAAGACAAAATGGCTAAGAGATGGCCAGAGATGGCTAAAAACGAGTGCATTTTGCCGCTTAATTTATATTCCACAAACGCAAAATTAATCAGAATGCCGTGTTTCAACTAGTGAGCCTGCTGGGAACATATTCTTGAAAAAAATATGTTTGGGTTGACTTCCGCTTTAAGGTAATGTATAGCTGCATTTACCTATTTACATTTTATGCAAATACAAAAAAGACTAAACGAAAATAGCAATAAATAAATCATTATCATCCAAATCATTCTCTACAACCTTCAAAAATAGTTCTGCGAACTTTGCCTGGGGGTTAGGATCAGGGGATGTCGTTTATATGTTGTCAGCTGTGGGCATGTGAAGCCCTTTGATACTTTCCTGTGATTAAGGGCTATACAAATAAATTTGACTTGACTTGACAAGTTTTTTTAAAAACTAAAAGTGATTCACAGGTTTTCCAATATATATTTGCATCATTCCAATATTTCACTCCAACAATAGAAACACATCTCCTTTTAATTCCTTTAACAGCATTTTGCACAATGAACTTACAAACACCTCTTAAAGCATATTGAGAGTCCCGGATTTCAAAGAGCTTTTGTATGAACTGAGGAAGAGATTGTGTTTTTGCTCTAAACATTATTTCTATAATTTTATAACAATATAAGTCTTTTAACTTCATAATGTTTGATTTGAAAAAGAGTGGGTCTGTATGTGCAAAATATATGGGGGAGGTTTAAAAAGTAATGTGTGTGTGTCCATATAGATATAATTTGCTGCAACTGTGACACGCAGGCGTTCGTAAGCAAATGTAAGCTAATTCTTCCACACTGTCACCTAAGCTTCCTTGGCCCACTTATCTTCATCACTGCAATGGAGCGCTGCCCTCCCACGCCAATGGATCCACTTAATTATTGACTTCTCAACTTCAATCCATTTACATTATTCAACATTGGAAGGAGCACATCTATATCACCATTGGGACCCGTTGGAAAATATTTTGATTTGCTAATTACAATTAATTTATTGTATGAAGGCGAAGGCCTTCACACATGTTTAAAATAAATCATTTTGTAACATATACAGTGCTGCTTCTAAATTTAGCACCCATCTGGTTCAGGATGCTGGTCAACCTTTGATTTTAAATCAAGGTTCAAATTAATGTATTTTTCTTTGAGGAGCAGTTTTGCTAATCAGTGATTTCATTTGAGGAGCAACTTTCTAATTTTGAGGAAAACATTTTTTCACCGGGACCTGAAGAAAGGACTTTATTAAAAGATAAAAACATGACAATATAATGGGGGGGTTGGATGAATGTAGGGTTCCAATAAATATTTAAAGTATCCTACTGAAAATTCTGTTGAATAATAATAATAACAATAAATTAATAATAATAAAGGATCTGAATAAAGTCTATTTTTGCTTGGTTAAAGTAGAAGTCAATCCCCTAAATTTAATTGCAATAATATGTTCTATGCACATTGAATAGTCTAAACATGGCATTATGATTAAATTTGCATTTGTGGAATATGATTTAAGCAGCAAAATCCACCCCTTTTTAGCCACCTCATTTTGTCACTTCTGTCGACTGAAAATGACATCAAAATTGCTCAGGGCTCAGGTAACCAATCACGGCTCGCTTATTTTCTGAAGCTGAAGCCTTTAAAGAAGAATTATGAATACAAAAGAGAAAATAAGAAACTTATGCTGTCACAGGTAATCGTAACAGATTTTAAAAGCAGGAATAAGTGGCCTAAATTACATAACTCAAATTTGGTCAAAATTGAACTGAAGTACAGGGAATCGTTGGGGGTTATAACTACGGTATGTTTGCCACCGGGCACCCAAATTATTAGCTACGGCCCTGGACTGAGCCAGCCATAGCATGATCATTAGCGACTCATGCATTGATGACAAAGGCAGCCTGGAGCTGCGAGTACTATTGTGAATTGCACCACACATTGACCATTGACACTTCATACGTACATCATGGTAATATGCTTCAATTCTAAAAAAAAATTAAACAACAAAAAAAAATTCTAACTCAGCATCGGGGCTCTTTTCCCCAGTTGGTTATGAAGGGATTAGAGAGGTGACGAGTGGAAAGCATAAAGACTGAATTCCACCGCGTCTGTGGTTAGCGTGTTGTCAAACATATCCCAATTTCCTACCAACAGTTTTTGCTAGTTTTTAACCTGTTTGAGCAATCTGACTCATGTTTTTTTTTTTTTTTTTTTTAATATCTGTACCAATATGCTTGTAACAAGTTAGTGTATACTGTACTTGCCATCATGGTAATCAACAAGCCACAAATTTGACGCTAATCCGAAGTAACAGAGACCAATCCCCCGCAGACTAACGTTATGTTAGTAAGGTACATTAACATTAATGTCACTGTAAAGAAACCACGTTGGACCAAGATAAAATTAATTTAGTGGGCGTCTTCGCCGGAGAGTAAGGTCCGTGTTACACAACGCTTACACGACATGGTGCTTGCCACACAAATGCCAGTTTGCAGTAATGCTATTCAATGTGTTTATACTGTATGTGCAAAATTTTGACTCGCTAACTGCGATTTGAACCCACTTATTTCGAGCCTTGAAAATGGAAAAAAAATGTTGTAAATAATGGAAATGGAAATAATTAGTTTCAACGTAAAAAAAAATGTCCACTCTAAAAACTGGGCAGGTAATATTTAAGTAACGTTAACATTAACATTGCTATGTGTGGGTTTTCTCCGGGTACTCCAGTTTCCTCCCACATTCCAAAAACATGCATGGTAAGTTGATTGGACTCTCTAAATTGCCCCTAGGTGTGATTGTGAGTGCGGATGTTTGTCTCTGTGTGCCCTGCAATTGGCTGGCGTTTTTCTTTTCTAAATACAACTTGTTAAGGCCGCTACTCTTTTTGGAGTATGTGTGGTAAAACAATCCAAAGAAAAAACAATGCACAACTTGGTTGCTATTGGGCGGAAACCTCCTACATCCAAATTTGGTAAATTTCAAATTTGTTTCACAAATCGATACGATTGGTCAGTCCCCAGTCCCAACAGGTCTTTTTTTTTTCTTCTTTTTTGTCGGTGTTGAAGGCGATATTTGCCAAAGCAAAAATGGCATGAATCACAATGCACTCTGCACTGATGACTTTCATTGCACAGGCTGGCATAATGTGATCCTAGAAATCATTTCATCTGCTCGCCTGTCCTATGGAGGCGGTATAAAACACGTCTATTGCTTAGCACGTTGAGCTAACATAAAGTTGCTGTTGTGTGGGTCAGTCGGGTTGTTTTAGGTGTGCGTGTGTATGCTGAGAGTTGCTAATGGATCATGTGTCCGTACACGCAAGAGAGTGTTGTTCCACTGGATTGTTTGCTCAGCTCTGGACAGTATGTGTGCATGTGTGTGTGAGTGCGTGTGTACGTGCACATGCATGTGTCCACTTTTCCCATGTCGCTGTCCACTGTACGTCCGTCTTCCGGTTCTTTGGTTGCCGCAGACAACCATGTCCTTGGTAGCTGGTGATGGCGTCATTAAGTCAGCTGGTTCGGTTGAATGAGAACACATGTCGCAGTGGGGCTCCTCTCGTAATTATCTTGACACTGTATGTCTTCTCTGTAAGGACATTTGGTTCAAATTTTGAGAGCAGTACAAAATCATTGCATATGTTAGAAGGAAAACAAAGTTATAAAAATGTTTTTCCCCAGTTATTTATCCACTTTATTATCATCTTTATGTATTGTTTGCATGTTGCCCACCATGCTTGTGTGGGTTTCTCCCCAACAAACAAAAACAAGAACGTTTAGTTTCCAGTAATTTCTCTTAACCAAGGAGTTGGATTTAATCCATCGTCTCTAAAATTGTTTCTACCCACTTCTCCTCAGTGATATGGTAAATGCAGACTACAAACCTAGCTGTACATAGTACATTTGACAAATATAGTACATTTACTATACATTTGACTTTGGACTTCTTGGTTGCTTACTGAGGACATACCCATACACACATTGGGGACTGGAATCATGCTGAAAGGATGATCGAATAATCCATATTGGATGGTTGTTGAGTTGTTGAGCTAGGAACTGATGGCCAGTTTGTGGGTTCTGTATCTAGTCTTCCTGTGGCATTGTGTGTTTTCTCTGGGTTTTTCTGTTTTCCCTTCAATCAAACACAGTCTGTGTTAAAAGTTCAAGCCAATTCCTTTAACCAAGGTGCTCAAGATCAAGATCTGGTCCCTGAGCATTTGCGTGACGATTGCCCACTACTCCTTCAGGATGGATTCAGTACGCCTAACTAAGGACTGTATCTTCCGTTTAGGAGCCACAAGTTTCTTTGCAATAGCTCTGGTATTGCATACTCCTATTGCAACTCAAACAGAAAATCCTGCATACATGGCTGTGGAGATACTCAGGCATACAGGCCCCCAAGAAGGTTAAAGACATTCTGCTGTCCTATGGCATGTTATTGAAACACAACCTTTGCCTTAAAAGGGCACATTCCTCAATTTGTCACGCAACAACTGTCAGTGCCAACAATGTCCAGACCCTTCAACATCTGTTGATGAACGTCAACCACACCCATTGTATTGCCACGGCCCCCAAAACTAATCCAACTGCACCTCCCCCACAAATTCCATTCAAATTTAGTGTTCATTCCACCGCTCTACAGTGTCCTCTCATCAAGGTCAAATGGTGTTGTCCTATGGTGTTTAAAGCAAGTCCCTTCCCCCGAATCCTTGTCCCACACAAAATTTTGCCTTGTAACCTCTGTTGTCATTTAATAGGAGACCTTCAGTTCCATGCTTACATATCCATTCATTTGCTAAACTGACTACAATATCTTGTAAAGTGTACTGAGGATCTGGAGCCCACGCCAGCCAACTTTGGGCAAAAGCCAGGCTGCAAACTGTGATTGTTAATGCCACTTTGACCGGGAGCGGACTCTATGCACACACCACTTCTGTGTTTGGGGTCCAGAGGTGTGGTAACTTGTTAGGCTAATGCTAATGATAACGACAACATTAAACTCTTCAAGTACACTCACTGTACGCTGGAATTACATCAAGTTATTGTAAATTACTTATTACCTTTCTAATTCCTCTAGTTTTCCAAGTATCTGCAAAGCGATCCAACTATCCATATCTGATTTAATGAGCCATTCGCAGTTTCATAAATGTAGAGATGTAAAAATAGATTGATTAATCTACAACAATTTTGTTAACTGATTAACCTTTGAGAGCCACTATTTAACTTCAAAAGGTAAAAATAATCTGATTCTAGACTCTCAACAGTTAATGTCCTCTGATTTCTGTAGTACTTCATGAAAGCAGACTGATTGTCTTCTTTCTTGATGAAAGCAGACTGATTATCTTCTTTCTTTGTGTAATCAAAATAAAACATTTGCAAAAATCTAATATTACTTTGGAAAACAATAATCAGCATTTTTCCCTATTTTCTGACATGTTATGGACCAAACCAATAACAGAATCATAATCAATGAATGGAGAAAGATTAAGAAAAAATTTAAATTAATCGGTGAAATTTTTTACAAAAATAATCGTTGCTTTCGGTCATAATATGGGTAACCTGTAATTATAGTAGCCTCAGAAGTGCATATCAAAACAGAAGCCCTTCACATTAATCAGTACCCAAGAAGTAGCTCTCAGTTTAAAAAATACTGGTGAATACAACATCGCTCCCTATCATGTTATATTGCTGAATTGTTTTTCATTTGGTTTTGTTTAATCATGACAAATTACCAAATAAATAACAATCGTCTGAATAATGGAGAAAAACATATTTTGCAATGCATTTTACGGGAGGAGGCCCCGGGGATGACCCAGAACCCGCTGGAGAGACTATGTCTCCCGGCTGGCCTGGGGGCGCCCCGGGATTCCTCTGGAGAGGCTGGACAAAGTGTCTGGGGAGTGGGAAGTCTGGACTTCTCTGCTAAAGCTGCTGACCCCCATTACCCGAAACTGGAGAAGCAGAAGACAGTGGATGGATAAATGGACATTTTAATGTAAAATATTTTTTGTCCAACATTCAATGAATCGCTGGAATAATCGATTCAATAATCGACTCTAAAAATATTCATACCGTAATGCCAAACATAAAAGACAACTAATAATAAAAATAAAACTCGATCCCTATGGCCACAGCTTTGTGACGAGAGCGGCTAACAGGAGCATCTCGCTTGCCGGCTGAGAGAGAGAGAGAGCGAGGGTGAGAGAGAAAGAGCGAGAGAGAGAGAGAGCTTCAACCACTGAAGATTCATTTCTTGGATACTAAAACTGTCCCAGCGAATGTACAAGCTGTACAAGATCCTTTGCAGCACTGCCTCAATGGTTAAAATAAAAAGCTAAGTGGATCGCTGAACATAATGGGCGCTACACCACAAAGTTGACTAGAGAGACTATCAACACCTGTTAAATAAACCTTTCCCAGAAAGCTAAAGATCTCCTTATTCTGCTTCTGTTTTTGGCCTAACAATTGAATCATATTTTCAGTCTACTGGATTGAATATCTCAGTGGAAGGGTGCCAGAAAGTAGTATGGTATTTTTTTGTTACTTTTCCTCAGCTGCTGACATGGAAAAACAAAAAACATTTCACCATACCAAAGTGCAGTGACCTGCTTGGTGGAAATAGTAGTGTTGCCTCAGTGATTTGTTTTGGCAGATGTACAGGAGCTTGAATATGAGGAAAGAAAAGACATCCTCAGTCCTCACAAATCTGGATGCAAAAATATGGCAGTTCCTCACCCTTCTCCAAAGAAGTGGTGTAATGCTATCACTTTCTCTCTAAAGCAATGACTCTGTCCAAAGCTGGTGGTGAATGTGATTGAGGTAATTGCGAGTAAATTGCTGGCAATGGCGGCACCAACAAATCCAAGTAGCTTCTTGACACACGCACACATATAATATTGCACAAAGCACATTGCAGACAGAGAAATTATTCCCTCACACCGGCATTGTTGTAATTTTCTCATCACCATGGCGACATTTTAGCACGTTTGGGGAGTACGAGGGTACACAGTTACAATTACTTCCATCGGGGAGCACAGTTTGCGTAGACAGCCGCAGGGGAAAAGTGAGCATATTAAGTTATTTAGTGGAGATCTCTAAAAGACTTGATTGTTTTGCCTTCACAAACACAGCATTCTCGCCAAGAAAACGAGTCCATAATGGAGGCATAATGGACTCTCGCTGCAAGCAATGATGACTGAGGCTGTCATCTTGTCTACGCGGCCAATAATCTGATGGACAGATGAGTAAAATGTGCTATTCGCCACAGTTGCAGTCTTGTATACAGTACGCCTAGAAAAATAGGCAGGATACAATTTGAGGCTGGGAACGATACATAAATCTACTTAACTGTAGCTTATATGTGCATTTGTGTATAGCCTAGAGTTTATTATCCTAGAGTCCCGCAGGCTTCTTGCAATATTAGTTAACAGGAAAAGAGATGAAAATGGGGTCTTTCTCTGAGCCCCCTTTGATACTCTGCAACTAAATCTTCCTTTTGTTCTTTTATGAGACAACTGCCCTTTCAAATGACTGCTCCTCTTCAAACTTGTTTATACTTGTTTCCACACCTCCTCACCACAAGTTCATCTTCTGTAGCAGCTCAGATGCAACAATTTTGTGCAATCTCAATTTTGTCATTTAGTCACTGGAAAGGTACTATGGGTGGGAATTGCAGAATAAGTTTTGTTACACTATTATCACAATATTTTACCAATGATAACGGTAGAATCACAAATAATCAATATATTGGGTGGAAATGATCAATTGTCAATTAACAAACAATCTATTGTAATGATTATTTGTAATATATACTGTATGTATATTTAGAACATGCACATCAAGCATGCATAATGTTTTATGTCCTATGACATTTTATCTGCTATTCAGACAAAAAGCCCTGTGCTGTATATTGTACTGATCATGTTCAACGGTTGTTTCCATACACAGGGATGCCATATGATTTTGAAAGCTGAAAATCGTCAGGGGAAATCAGCACAAACATTTTTTTTTCAAGGATATGTTCTATGCAAGTCCACTGGTTGAAACAAGGCATTTTGATAAATATTGCCTTGTGGAATAAGTGTTAATCCACTAGTTTTTAGCCATCTCTAGGGGCGGCTATTTTGTCTTCTGTTGACTGAAAATGACATCACAACTGCTCACAATGACCAATCACAGCTCAGATTCAGAAAACAAGGTCAGCCGTGATTGGTCGTTTTGAACAGTTGTCATTTTCAGTCGACAGAAGACAAAATGGCCGCCGCCAGAGATGGCTAAAAAGGAGTGCATTTTGCTGCTAAACTTATATTCAACAAACGCACTATTAATCAGAATGGCTTGTTTCAACTGGTGGGCCTGCTGGGAACATATTCTCGAAAAAAACGTGTTTGGGTTGACTTCCCCTGAAGTACTGGTACTTCCCGGTAGTTGATGCTTTGGAAAGCAATGAAATAAATTATCAATAAAGTAAGAGCTACTTCATCCTGCATTGACATTTTGGACAATCGTATTCTTGGCAAAACTCCTAAAAACTCACACCAGCATTTTGAAAAAAAACAACAAGATGATCCTATTTTCTTAATTGTTCATCTCCTATAAGTGTCCTAATATATTTTTGATCAGTTTGCTGTATCAGGATATTATCAGAGATAGGGATTCAGAGGCAGTTAAGAGCCCCTTGCTCTGTTTTTTCCCGACGGACAGATGAGTGGATAGATTAGGATAGGAGTTTTTTCATAAAGCAAACTCATTAATCAGATCGGCTCCACAGGGACTCGTAATTGGCTTGGCACACAAAGCTCGGGAGCTTTAAGGTAAGACAGTGGGGACCATTAGTGTAATGGAGTCTCTTGTTGACTGTGGCTTGGCCAAGCTGAAGTTCAAAGATGGTCAAGTCCTGTGTTTGCGACTACCTCGTTAAACTGACTGTCTGGGTCTTGTCAAAAGGAACACGAGCTTCTCTGCTCCACTTCGCCTTCCACTGACCAACCACAGCTGCTGGATCCATTTGAACCGCTACAGCCTTTGTCCATTGTGTAGGCTTGTTTGTGTGCAAACCCAAGTGTGTGTGTTGCAGTTGCTGGCCTGTCGGTGGCCAAGTGGTGTGTGTGGGAGGAAGCTGCGCGGCACTCAGGTTACTCATTTCTTTTCCGCAACAGGATTTGAGCTGTATCACAATTTAGCTGAAGAGCGGGCCAGCGGATGGAGGAGAGCAATAGCGCTATTTAAAGATCACTTCTGGCCTACTTGGCAACAGGAAGTAGATGGAGACAAGTGAAGGAACTATGGAGGCCAAGGAGGGACAATAGGGGAAAATAGAACATCCAATTAGCAGAGCTGGGCATTCCCTCTAGGTGACGGCCCGGTCCGTCAATCCGCCTATGACTGATGCCCGTTTTGCTGATGGTTGATGAATGACGGGAAACATTTTGAAATAGACAGACCAACCTATCATGCGTGTTTTTGGAATGTGTGAAGTAAACCAGAGTACCTGGAGAAAACCCACGCAGGCACAGGGAGAACATGCAAACTCCACACAGGAAGGCCGGGGCTGGATTCGATCATCTTAGATTTGGAGACGTTACAAATGCCATTAATATATCTGGTCCCAGTACTGACCCCTGTCAGACGCCACGCACAATGTCCAGGCATTGTGACCTACTGTATATCCATCCGTGTCCACAAACTGTTGCCTCAACTCCATATAGCTCCTTAACCAATTCAAAACAACCCCTCGAATCCCATATTGTTCTTGATTAGTTATTAATATTAAAAGCATTTGAATATTTAATATTCAAATGTTTTTTAAAAAATCAATAAAGGTCCCAATCACAATTTTCTTCTTGTTTATTGAGTTAGTGATTTCTTCTATTAGTTCTATTAATGCTAATGCTGTAGATCGATTTGCTCTGAATCCAGACTGACTATCACTGCTTAATTTGTGTTTTTCAAAGAAATTTTCATAATCTTTCACTGAACAGTTTCTCAAGATTTTTGAGAATTATGGGAGCAGAGAAATAGGCCGATGTGAAATTATGTTTATCGCCGGTATTGAACACTGATATGACTTTGGCTATTTTCATTTTATTGGGAATTTTCCATTTTGGAATGACAAATTACAAATGTGAGCACATGGTCTATGTACTGTATGCTTTTTATTACCTTTTTAACTATTTTCATGTTAATGTTCTCGCAATTGGTGGAAGTCTGTCACAGCAATTTTTTTTTGCCAAAGTTAGTCCAATATTTGCAAAGTAATTATTGAACTGATTAACTATCTCTTCCATTGTTTTTTTATTGTTATCACTTTCACTGAAATATTAGTAGTAGAACGTCTCTTTCGAGGTACCTGTACTCATTCCATCCATCCATCCATCCATCCATCCATCATCCGAACCGCTTATCCTCAGCAGGGTCGCGGGCATACCTATGGACAATTTAGGGTGAACGATCAACCTATCATGCATGTTTTTGGAATGTGTGGAGTAAACCAGAGTACCTGGAGAAAACCCACACAGGCGCAGGAAGAATATGCAAACTCCACACAGGAAGGTCGGGGCTGGATTGGAACCCACAACATCTGCACTGTGAGGTGGAATTGCTAACCAGTAATCGGCCATGCCACCCGTACCTTTATTCACTCTAATATAATCTATTTTTTTAAATATTATTTTTTATCATTTTCTAGACTTATACTAGAGCATTTTTTTACATATTCGCATAATACTTACTAATTAACCTTTATGCTTCTTGTATTTAAATTCTGCTTCCTTAGTTCTGTGTTTGACAATTCGTTGTATAAACTGTTTTTTTTTCAAGCATTTTTAAACCTTTCATGATCCATGGATTGTATTTGTTTTTATTATTTTTGCTGACTTCCAGAACTGGACAATTTTGGATCCCAGTCAAATCAAATTGGATCCCAGTCATTTGCAATCAGGTTGTCTTTTAGTGTATTTATAGCCTCCTCTGTCATAACATGCCTATATTGTGGTCTGTTGTCTTGTTGGTATTTTTTTTTTTTTTTTTTTTTGGAATGGCAGTAATAGACTACAAACACTGGTATCAGTGATATCATTTATTAATATTCCATTTATCATGTTGTTGACTAATATGTTTGTGAAAATATTGTCATAAAACAATTAATTTACTGTAAGTAACATTTATCAAAAATTAAAAAAAACATGCCAATCACTGCTATCTTTAAATTGTATGAACAATCAATTGTGTATTCTTGAGTCTGTGGACTTATCTAATTATTATTGTTGACTCAACCCATATTGTACTGAGCAGACAGAGAGAGGACCAAACACCTGGCTATTATTCTTGATCGCCATTGCTGTTACCCATCTGTGGTGCCACCGCAAAAAAAAAAATACAAATCCAAACACATACTTCTAGAATTCGTTTTTCTGATTTTTGATTTTTTAGAGCCTTTCAGGCATTTTTTTTCTTCCCATTTTCCACCATTACATCTTCTGTGTAATTGTACCTCCCAAGTATCTGATTTAAGTGGAGGCCATCCTGAGAAAATAATTTTTTTAATGATTCAGATAGACATTCAGATAGACAGATGTCAGAATCACTGACCACAACAACTCGATTAAACACGATATCGACTCGACATTTTCATCACGGGCTTCTTTCTCACTTTCCTCATGTCTTTGACTACACTCTGGTTTGAATTGCAAAGGCTGAACAGAGGAATGTATTCCTGCTAACAGATCGCTGTGACTGCTAAAAACAACAGCGAACAAACATGTTACGTCACTACCTGATATGCACTGCGACGTAAACAACAATGGTGATATATATGCAAGTGAACTTTCTTACAGAATGTATGAAACTGGAAATTATTTTCCAAATCCTTATTTAATAGTTATGTTAGCAACAACCAAATAACTCATATAGAGCAAACATGACATTACAGTTGGAGTTCCTTTTCATATTAAAATAGACAAACAATAAAATGAGTATTACTGATGTGCAACAAATGAACGTGCGGAGGGAAGGAACAAGAACATAAAGTATAGCAAACACCCAGGTAAAAAAAACAACAACAAAAAAACAGAGCTCACGTTGCGGTATACATATCATCTCACTGCATACTCTATTTTACTGAGCAGCCAGGACAGATACATCTGGATAGCAATACGTTTCCTGTGCTGGGGCAATTATCTTTTTTTTTTCTTTTTGCCATCACTGGTACCCTTATGTAGTGGCAAAAAGCAAAACACACGGGAAGGTAATCTCAAAGATGCTCACTGAGTTGAACTAATGGCTGATGACAGTTTTTCACATTTTTGTGCAACGATTGATGTATATTTTTCTGCCAGTACGCCTTCCGTTTCACCCTCCAATTAGCTAATAGGACAGTTCAATTCAAGAGAAGTCAAGGGAGCACCTCTTTAAAAACAGATTTAGGATTTACAGTATTTTTCATGGACTCCAAATTGGGCGATGACTTCATATGCCACGAGAGCATCTCAGTTCTGCTTTGATTGCGGTTGCAAGCGCGCGGCAAAGAAGGCCTTATAGGGAAGTCCACATTGGAGGTATTTCACCTTAATCCAGGAATTTGGCCATCGGCAGTGCTAATGGAAAACAGAGCAGAGGAATGACCATAACATTGGCTGACAACCGTTGCACTGTTTTCATTTTCTTTCTGCCATAACAAGACAACATCACAGTCCTTTCAGGGCTTTGGCGAATGGATGCTATATCAACTTAAGACTAAGGAGGAGATTTGTTAAAAATAGCAACCAGCTTTGTTATGTCATATGAAGGCAATCCATGAAAGAAAATCGGTTTAATATTTTACTGTACCAAGCCATGAAATGATTTACCTCTGCAGTAAGAGTAAGCTAACTGTCACCTTGGGTCCTGTTTGCAATAATGTTGAAAAGGTCGGTATATGATCTCTTGTGCCATAAATCCTTCAAAATCTTAATACTTATAGGTAATCGAAAGAAAATGTTTAAAAGAAATTGACATGGCAATAGTTTGCTGATACAGTTGGTAACTGTCAATAAGATTTTTTAAGAGGTTCGTCAAAATCAGTGGAATTTTTAAAAACTTAATTTTACAAAATACAACAATCATCAGTTGTGATATGGTTATTCATCTAACATGATACTCAAGCTTTTTTGGCCATTTGCTTCTATCATTCTATATCATTTGTTTTTATATATGGGAAGACTGACTATGAGTGACCATTGGTGTATACAGGAACTAATGAGAGTTTAAAGAACGTTGTGACTTATAATGTTAATACCGATGCCATCGTGTGTCAGATAGCATTCCAAAATCCAATTTCTTGTTTTGTGGTTAAGTTCCTCCAAGGAAGAACATTGGTTAAACGTTCTCGTTCAAATCAGACAGGATTTTGCTTTCATATTGGATAGTAATTATCAGAGCCGGGCATACCCCTTATATGACGCCCTTGTCCGCCTATCCGTCTATGACGTTTGCCCATTTTGTAGACTTAGATTTTGGAGACTTAAAAAAATAGTCGGACTAAGCATAGTCGGAAGCCCATTTTTTCCCATCTATGTAATCGTCTATTTTGTAATCGCTGATGTCGTCTAACCAGACATGTCACTGTAGGCTCAGGCAACTTAGCAGCATATGTATGAAAGAGGCTTTTTAGAATACTGACTTAGGTAATACCTTGACCAATATGGACAAATCCATTTATGTTGTTTAACAAAAAAATAAGATAATTCATATTCACAATCGTTGTGAAATTAACGGCAGTGATTTTTACATTACACCGTTTTTGAAGGCTCACGCAGTCCATGCTAACTTGTGCATCTGCTTGTAGTCCAATGCAGTCTTTCTGTGTTTAAGTTGACACAGCTGGTGGGCAGGATGTCAGCTTCAGGCCTGTGTCTCTGTTTGTAATTCCCCCCTCCAAGAACAGCCTTCCTGCGCTATAAATAGCCTGTGTGTATGTATGTGTGTCTGCGCGCGAGTCAGTGTGCATGTTTTATCGTTTCCACGTGCAGCCATGTGTTTGCAGTGCATGTTGCTGGCATCACATAACAAGGTTGAAAGTGTCAGAGATTGTCGAGGACAGGACCTCGTATTCTTGCCATCGTGGAAGTTTTCCGTCTTGCCGTCTGTTTTCAGCTTAACAACCGTCAACCCCTTCCAACATGGAAGCCACTAATAAATGCTTGTGGGGCTGTCTTGAGGATGTGATGATCACTTTTGACTGGAGGAAAAAAATTTGTTAAGTGTTTTAGTTAGCCGAAGAAGCTGATGATGTTTTTATTGTTCCTCCAAAAAACGTTGTTTGTATCCAGTACTGGGAATAAACTGTACACCTCCCCTATTTTTACAAGATTGCTAAACAATGTTTTTCCACTAGCAGAAGCAGGTACGACCATGTCGTATTTCTAGGGTTTGTAAACGCTGTTGGTTTTGATAGCAAGAAAGACAAAAATGCAGTGTCTGTTGTGGTATTATTATACTCCACAGTCTCCACATATCAGCACTTAGTCCTTTGTTTCCATCCATACATCCATTTTCTCTACCACTTGCTGTCATTCAGGTTGCAGGTGACCAGGAGTCTGTGGGCATGGTCACCTGGTGTTTTCCCCCCGTTTCCCCTTGAATAAAATTGCTTCCACGGTTGTGGAAAAAAAATTAAGGGAGACCCTTGTTTTCTGTTGTGTGTTAGTGTCTCCAATGAATGCATTCAATGCTATAATTTGTGGAGTTTTCTGTTGTACAATTTTGAAATAGCGGCGAGTAGAGCCAAGTTGACCTAGGACTTTTTAAATTTTTTTATTTAAGTAAGTCACTTTCAATGGAAAGTAAAACGTAGGAAACTGACAGTCCTTTTGAGTCATTGCAGATTTACTTAAAGACAAAATCAACTCAAACATATTTTTTTCAAGAATATGTTCTATGCAGGCTCACTAGGTAAAACAAGGCCTTCTGATAAATATTACACTCAGCAGTGCAAAGTGTCATGGTCTATGAAGTTCACAATACTGTGTTCGGCTGAAGCGGGCCGACGGAAATGCTGAAAATATTTGCTGGGATGACGATGGGACTTTTTATTGGTTAGAACATAGTTTTGTTCATGTGAGCAATAATCTGTTTAATTTCTGTTTAATTTCGTTGTGTGGGTGTGTGTATGGTTTCTGTAGAACACGGAATACAAATAGAAATAAAATAAACAGGAGCAGTTGCATGTAAATGTCCCTACACAAAAAATTTAACGGCACTAATAAACTAACCACCACAGGGTGCTGGAACTGCATAAATGGAAAACAACATGGGCTTTTAAACAGATTTGTTGCTATTAATAATGTAACATGATGACGACGATATCGTCTCAAATTTAATATCGCAATATCATGATATTGCCAATATTGTGATATCCCTAGTATGTATGGGATGTAGCAAAAAGGTGGGTAGCAATTTTGTTTTGTTAACTAAATGATAGCATTTAGTAAATACCGTATCCCTTTGCATGCGAAGTATGTTCTTGTCTGGGACATCTCTACAGCATAAAACTCTCTCCAAACCGCCATTCATGCTCATGCCAGCGCTGCCGTACACTTACGACCCAGAAGTGGAAGTCTTTCGTTCTCCTCCTAAAATCACATTGCATTATTTTACAATAATTATTGTGATATAATTACATATGCAAAATAACACAATAAAAACTGAAAACATATTGCATTATTACACAAAAGTTTTCTATAAAATGCAATTGTATTGCGTTATAAAACAATCTTAAATATCAGAGCTGCGCATCGTCGATCCGTCTAGAACTTCTGGGCAATATTTCCGGCCGACCCACGTGTTCCCAGTCCATCCCTCGTCGGCAACAGCTAATCAGCATCGAGAATATAATTTTCACGTCATACGCAGGCGCTGCACAAGCAGACACGCTGCCAAATAAAGACAAATATCAAATAAAAACAACTGACACACGGAGACGCACAGCGTGGTGATCGGTGAAATAAAAACAAGATGGGGCACATCATTGCATCTGTGGGACCGAAAGGTATACAACACTGTTTTATTTTTTATTTTTTATTTTTTACTTGTTTGGCTGCGTGTTAGGAGTGGACCGGGCGGGTCTGAAATATAGACGGGAACTCATAGATGGACTAAAGCACAGACGAATGCCCAGCTCGGTTAAATATTCTCGTGATGTCCCCAGGCGGGCTCCGTAGTCTAAATGCTATCTTGACTACCTTGGTCTTGAACTTAAACAGTTGTAAACAAATCAATCCACTCACGATACTACCAGTCGGTAAGCGGATGTGAATAGGAAATTAACCAGCTAATGAGCTGTAGATAATGTTTATGAATTATAATTATGTTTTTAGCCTCTCTCCCATGGCGTCATGCACATTTTTGTTTGGTGTGTTTTGGGCGGGTTTGATGGACTAATGAAATGTAAGGACGGATGCGCTTTAAAAGGACTAGGACGGGCAGGGACAGACGGCAATTATTTTCATGAATAGGAACGGAGGGACGATGCCGGGTGCCCAGATCACAGACAGAGGATCAACCGGCAAAATAGTGTAAAGTGCCCATCGCTGTATCAGACAAACCTACACGAAGGCAACGTTTCAGTTGTTGTGGAATCAATGTGTGACTCACATAAACGCACATAAACAACACAAACGCAGGAACTTTGCTTCCGTTATTTGGGGATGGATCTGTCGCTTGAGAAAAACGCATCTGACTCCAAATTGGGCTCAAAACAAGCTTTATTCACACAATGTATGTTCAGTGCTACTACATAAATTGAAACATAGCCCTTTAAATACATTTTGTATCAGTTTTTTGCAAGATGCAGTTTAAACAGATTTGCACCACATGGGAACATTAAAACAGTTTTTTATTTGTGCTTTTTTTTTTTCTTTCCCCTCCCTTCCTGCAGACGAGCATAAAGGAAGGATTGTTGCTGAAACAGACCAGCTCCTTCCAGAGGTGGAAGAAGCGTTACTTCAAGCTGAGAGGCCGAACACTTTACTACGCCAAAGACGCCAAGGTAATGTGCACTTGAATTACCGGTAGTAAAATGTAAAAATATTAACCAATAGAAAAGGAAAATACTAGTAGGTTGTCTATTTTATATTACATTCCATTTTCAGGAAACAACAACAGGAAAAGATGAATTAATTTATATTATTGTAAAATATATTTTTTAGTACTCGCATTACCTTACAGACTCACAATCATTAACAGCGTTTTCCACATCTTTTCTTTCCACATACTATCTTTATTTTTTCAATAAATAACTTTCAAAAGTCTGTTTAGTTTGCTACTAGTCGCACCTTTGCTTTAAAAAAAAAATCTCCTATAATGTTATTTTTAGATTAACACCCACCTTCTGCTCCTGCCTGACACATTGCTGTATATTCAGAAGTTCCACATTTGGAAATTCCAATTTTAAGTACAACATTGTGGATCATAGACTGTATCAATAAATTAGTTTTATTATTTGTATCTGTTTCAAGGGGGAAAAAATCATTACCATACCGCTAACCTTCACCAGTAGAAGCATGAATGTTCTAACCTTTATTGCAAAAAAAATTCAAAATTTTCAAATCTTGAAATTAAATAGTTACACACCACTTTATTTACGTTCCGTTTTCCAATTTGAGGTATTTATATTGAGGTATAAGATTAATTACTGTATTTATATTGACAGATTATGTATATTAGTTACATTCCCTTACTTTTAGGTGCATATGATTGATCAAGTCATTTATTAATTAGCCCGTAATCACAGAAAACTCTCAAAGGCAGAGTTAACAAATATTAACAACATGTCCTGATCTTAACCCCCAAGAAGGCAAGGAAAAACCTCACCTCATCAAGTATATTTTTGTTCTTGTAGTTTTTGATATATTAAATATATCTAGTTTTATTATTATGGGCATGTATTTAAATTCATTTGTATGTATTTGTTTTTAATAAACCAGACCTAGATGAGAGGAGGGTAATGCATGGATGGATGTTTGATTATTTTAGATAATTTCCATGTATTTTAATCAATTGATATATATATTTTATTTATTTTAGTTGTAATTACATTATTTTACATGTATTTATTTGCCATTTTTAAATCTTGAATGTATTAATTTGTGTATATACAGTATAATACTACAATATTAATTTAGAAGGATTATTCTTATATAAATTGCATAACTGTTTGGGAATAGAACATCACATCACAATATTCTTATTTTCTCCTCATTCTTTTTTTACTTTTACATTCCCTTCACGACTTCCCGGTCCATGTACATGCATGTGCGTGTGCTAGTCCGGCAGCGCGTTGGGCCGCTGGCAAGAGCGAGCGCTGCGCCGGGCGTCCCGGAGCCGCATATGCTGGCGAGCTCTGTCAGTGTGCTGGACTGGCGCGCGGCACTCACCCCCACCTCTGGGTGCCAGCGGATCTGAGGAGGGCCTAGTGAGAATTCGGGTCAGCACAGTACAGCCTTAAGCCCATCGCCTGTAGAGATGCACTCGCACCGTATGGTGATACCATGGGGTCCAGTTTGCGTAATCATTGTTTAAATGTGTTTCCATATGACATTAATGCATCCCTATTGTGTGAAGACCCAATTAGAGCCCGGCTGATACATCGGATATTTACTTAACGTAGGTCAACATTTAGCCGCAATCATCCTAAAAGTAAAGCACTATATTTTCTTATAATTGGACTATTTTCCAGCACCATTTTGTGCATGCATAAAAACACAATCATTCTGCCCTACATCTTTGTCACTCCTTCACTTTACACAGGTCAAGTAGGAAATTCAATGCAAAGCACTCTATTTAAACAAAAACCCATAAACAAACAAACAAACAAACAAACAGACAAAAAAAGGCAACATTTAATACAACCAATTACATCTAATACGTGGCAAGTAACTAAAACATATATATGGTGTATTCAATACATTCAATACAACTTTATTTACTGTATATAGCGAATTTCATAACAGCTGCAGCTGTGACATAGTCAAGTCATGTCAAATTTATTTATAAAGCCTTTAATCACAAGAAAGTCTCAAAGGGCTTCACATGCCCATAGCTGACAACATATTAACAACATCCCCTGATCTTAATTTATTTGCACTTTGCATTTAACAAAAATAGCAATAATACAACAACAGACAGTGAAAGTAATCAATTAAAACACATGTTAATGATACTAAAACGTAGTATACTGGTAAACAGCAGAAAAGTGTCAGTCTCACGTCGGGTCAAAAGCCAAAGTATAAAAATGTGTCTTCAATCTAGTTTTAAAAATGGACAGAGAGGGAGCTTACCTAACATTTAATGGAACTTCAACATGCTTTATATTTATTGCACTGGATACCCAAAATACTGCTACCAGGTCCAAAAGTCCAGTATCAGTCGTGCTCTAATTAACAGGTTTGATAGCAAAAACAAATGATCTTTGGTTAAAATAATTAAGGCTTCCATTGTTTGTGCACTATGTTGCTTGTCCGACTGTCATCTTCAGTTTTATACAATGGACTTTCGGACGTCGAACACCATGCCATTCAAACTCACTGTGAGATTGCACCAAGTGCCATTGTAGTTATTTACTTGTATCTTCATTATAGCATGGCTAAAATGACATGGTGGCCTGAGACTTTTACAAAGTCCTGTTTGTTGGTACTCGAGCGTCTGGAACGTTTTGCTTTTGTCCACTTTTCCTGTGAGCTTTCATAACAGCTTCTCTCAAGACATTTTTGTGTGCATGTGTGTTATTTGCAGAGGTGGGCATTTTACAAAATTTTGCCGGTCCGTCATTCATCATCCGTCAGCGCCCTGGGTACCCGTCCGTCATTCGTCAGTCCGTCATTTTTTCAAGCAGACCCAATCTGTGATCTTCAGTGGGTCAGTCCCTCAATCAGTCCATTCGCTAGTTCATCAGTTACCGTGTTTTCCGGACTATAAGCCGCGACTTTTTTCCCCTAGATTTTGAGCCGTGCGGCTTATAGTCCGGTGCGGCTATTCTCTAGATTTTTCTTCCACCGCTCGGGCGCTGTAACCGGAATGACAGTACAATTCAATACAAAACATTTCCCATTAACTGGATGTGACTGCAGGTGGAGGAGTTCAACAGGCGAGGGCGCCATAGACTAGGTTATTGCATTAGGTGCTGTAATGCTTTGATTCTGTTTTCCTAGAGGTCAGGGAAGTGCACATGAATGCGATTGGCTGATGTTACGTCTGTTCTGTTGTTTTCGATGTGAAATACTATTGTTGATTTAGCACGTCGTGTGTTAGATTGGCTGACTTTATTAACATAAAACAAGAAAGCTGCATATGTAGCATGTAGTGGAACAATAGATGGTGGAGTCTGGTGGACATTAGCTGACAAACTGGAGCGGCAGTCGGCAGTGAAATGAAGATAAGTACTGTTTATTTTCTCTTGGTTCTATTGTGTTTTAATCAGCAACGTTGCTGCAGTGTTAAAAGGCACTGTTAGGAAAGAATCTGCTCAGGTACATACATGTACATTTACAGTTCATAATCGTTCTGTAAATGCAGTAAATATAACAGTTTTCAACATAGATAGGTACGGCTTATATAAAGGTCCGGCTTATTTAATTTTTTTTTTTTCAAAATATTCTAAAAATAGAGTGTGTGCGGCTTATATAACAGTGCGGCTTATAGCCCGGAAAACACCGTAGTTCGTCACAAATCGGTCGATCCTTCAGTCCATGGCTACCTGCAACTATTTTAACTCCTAAAACGGTTAAAAGTTTTAATTTAAAGCTTAAAATGGTTTAACTTAACCAAAATCTAGCTCCGCACTGTGGCCAAGGGTAAATAAAATCCAATCCAAGCTTCAACTGCTGTTTATAAATGCTCTTTTTCATCTTCTTCTTCAAATTCTTCTTCTTCTTTGAATTCTTCTTGTTCTTCTTCTCCTCGTCCTTCTTGGTTCATGGGCGAATTGCAGCTCTTTGGTGCATACTGCCACCTACTCTACAGGAAGCCCAAAGTGTTTCCAAGTTTCCAAGTGTATAGTCAATGGAAGCAACCCTGCTCGTATTCAGACACATGAGACAGTCTTGAATATAAATAATTTCTCCAAGATTTAACAGAAAACCAATACTTTAAAGGTGTATATGTAAATAAATACACATACATAAACTATTAGACTAAAACAAACATTGCCAATTTGTGTTGTCATAGCAAAGTGAAGTGACGCCTTCTGGTTCCGCCTCCTTAGCCAATCACAGCCGGCCATCACAGTCCCTGCAGACATCCTATTGAAAGTAGTCTCACACTATATGGTCAATGCAGTCCTCTCTAAGAAACCACTGTGGACAAGCATACATTACAAGAGACGTGAGGTGTGTTTCCGTCAGTCGTCAACAAAACGGGTATCCGTCATTGGCGGACTGAGAGGTCTGGCGGTACTTGACCGGTTTGTGACGATTACACTGATGGACGAAAACCCAATTCTGTCAGTGCTTAGCACCTCTTTTTATTGTTTTTTTAGTTTCCCGCCTATCATAAATTGTCAGCAAAACGGCCATCCGTCAGTGACAGACTGACGGGCCATCAGTCTGACTGAATGCCCACCTCTGGTTCTTTGTGTGGAAACACAAGTTTTTTTGTGACTGGGAGTGTAAAAGGAACTGTAAAAACTAAAAGCCATAAAACTCACACAAATACACTTTTAATAAAAATGACGCAACCATGTGCTGGCCAAGAGCGTAACAGGGTGTTTGGGTTGGCACTTTTTTGGCCAACAGACACACGTACACACACATTAAGACCTCTGATGTGTGACTTGCACATTACAGCTTGGGTTGTCACATTCTCCCGGTCCTGCTCATCGTCCATTTGCTGCTCTTGATGGACACCACCTCATCATTCTCTCCCTCAACCATTCAGCCAAATACATGTTGGCGCTTGCCAACATGTCCTTCGCATTTAATACATGCATTTTGATGCAGCAACCACAAAGTAAACACACTGGATTTGTAGAAGTGCTCTTATGTGGTCACGCTCATTTCCCGTCGGATGGAACAAAGTGAGTTATCGCCTAAAAGGTCCGGATCATTTGGTCTTACTTGGAGCAATGTGAATGTATGTGGCCGTTGTTGTCTTTCTTGTCTCACTGTGTTGACAAACCAAGGGGAACTGCCTCTGGCTGCCTCCAATGAAATGTAACACCCGATGTTTTTTCGGTTATGTGGAAGGAAGCTTGGTGCACCCGCTGTACACCCACGCACACCCAGGAGAACAGTCCCAAGTCCCGTTGAAGAGTTGATCAGCAAGTCTTAGGTCTTGCTGGAAGGCATTGGTACAGCAGCCTCTTGAGGGGCAAATAAAGGCAATGAAAACCCCAAACTAAGAATCCCAATATGGTATTTGTAATATGTAAATTAAGTTAAACTGCAAAACACCCTGGGCTCCATTTTAATAGACAGAGCACGTGTGCTTGGCGAAAAAATTGGCAGATCTTAATTTTTGTGCCAGGGCAAGTCTAGTGTTAAACTAGACTAGAATAATAATTAAGATTAAGATCAGGCAGACTGCTGTGCCGTGCTGGGCGTTCCGGTAGACCGAGGAGGCTTTCTTTTGTAGGTCTCAGGCGCACCTGAACTTTTGGTGAGTGAAAGTAGACACAACTTTAGACCAGCTTGAAGCAGGTCTAAGTTATGGTTTGTGGTGTAACATCATTTTGGTGAATTTGATTGAGGCACAGGCAAACAGATTCTGCGCTCCACTGATATGTGTGTGTGGATGTCAATGAATTTCATTCATAAATATATAAAAACAGTGTGCTTCGAACCCTCTGAATCATTGTGGACTCTCCTGCACTGAATTGAAAGGGAAGTAGAGCAGCAGTTTCCATTGGCCAGGAAGCAAGTCGGCTGTGTTCACTCCCACAATGACGCAAATACCCCTTTCTAACTGCGCCTGTCTACATCCATCCATCCATTATCGATACCGCTTATCCTCACAAGGGTCACGGGGCGTACTGGAGCCTATCCCAGCTGTCTTCAGGCAGTAGGCGGGGGACACCCTGAATTGGTTGCCAACCAATCGCAGGGCACACAGAGACAAACACCCGCACTCACAATCACACCTAGGGGCAATTTAGAGAGTCCTATCAACTTACCATGCGTGTTTTTGGAACGTGGGAGGAAACTGGAGTACCGGAGAAAACCCACGCAGGCACGGGGAGAACATGCAAACTCCACACAGGGAGGCCGGGGCCTGTCTACATAAATAGCAAAATAAATGAACTCCACCCAAGCGCACAATTAAACTGCCCTTCATCTAGACTTGGGTATGAAAATAGGGCCCCAAGTGTAATTTTTCTTGTATTCAATAAACAAATAATTATTTTTACAATGTATTAAACTTCATTAAGCTAGAAACATGCAAGGCTAGAAGATAAATTGATGACATTGAAAGGATCACTCAAAAACATTTTGTCTTTGATTCGGCTTAAGGAATATGTTTTCAAGAGGTGCAATGATATATCAATTAATCGGCAAATAATTACTTAGCAAATGAATCAACAAGTATTTTGATAATCCATAAGCATTAAGAGACAATGTTTAATTTAAAATGGTCCAAAACCTCAGAATTTCACCTTCTCAACAGTAAATACAATATTCCTAAATTTCGTCAGTCCTCCATGAAAACATACTGATTATCTTATCAAAAGTAGACATTTGTTAACACATGATATGAGCACATTAACACATGAGAAAAATGATGTTCATTTTAGCCTGTTTTCTGACAAGTCTGGAGACAAAAGCAGTAACTGAATCATGAATTTGTTTTTGCATTTTCTATTTTCTATAAAAGTATTTAAAATTATTAACACATAATAAGTAGGATTTAATGATTGTAAATAGTCTGAAATCTCAAAATCAATTAACATTCTTTAAAAAAAAAAAGTACCGACTGATTCTCATGTTTTAGTTGGGACTCTTAAGTGCAGATTCACATCTTTTACGGACAACTTTGGGAAGTTGGTCTTACATTTAATTTAAAGTGGAGTTGAAAAGTCTTGAACTTGGAATTTAGCTTGTCTTAAACTGTAGGAACCCTGGTCACGTTTTGTAATAATGGGATGGATTTAAAAAAAAATATATATTTTATTTGATTCATCGTTTGGTCAAACACATAATCGACATATTCATTGATTATTAGAATAATCATTTGGCACAGGACGTCATGATTTTTTATCAAACCAGTCAGATGGACTTGATGGAGGTTTGCCATTGTAGTTTGTTTTGTTGGATAAAAGAAAACAGAAACATGCACATCTTAGATGCATGGTTTTCAACTAAAAGTTAATGGTTTTGTTTGGGATGGGTCACACAGTGAACCTCTCAAGGAGTTTTCACCAGAGTCCTTTTTTTCCCCTTGAGTCTAAAAAAAATCAGGACATTGCCTAGCCTTGGCAAGCCTTGCATTATTTGACTGTTGGACTGGATGTTGCTCAAGTCAGTTAATTTTGCTTGGAAACCACAGCGGAGACTCTTGGTTCTGCAATGCATCTATTTTTATATGCGCACATGGCACCCTTTGAGAAGGTGCTATTGCCATTAGAGGTGCCATATCGCACCTTCAAAATAGAGCCATCCATTTTTGTGTAGATTGGTTGACAATGTGCACATCTAAAATGCTTTTACTCCCATCCCATCCCAAGCCTGCCTTGCTTTACCCATGATAAGGCATTTCTCTCATCATAGTTGCCATAGTAATCCCAGTAAAAATGTTAAATTCAATGCATTGAGTAAGAAAGTAGACACTGACCCTCGTCTCCACCTTCCCTGCAGTCTCTTATCTTCGATGAGGTGGATTTGTCAGATGCCAGCGTTGCTGAGTCCAGTACCAAGAATGTCAACAACAGCTTCACGGTGAGTTCACCTTCTCAGCGCCCCACACACACTGGGTGGGAGATTAAATCCAGATTTGGGAGCTTCATCTCACACCTTCAGAATTTTCAGTACCAAAGTTAGTGTTAAAATAGGTTAGAAATTAATTCTTGTACATTATGTAGGCTGCAACTGACTGGAGTCAAGTCCAAGGTGTGCCCCGCCTCTCAACCGAAATCAAATGGTGTAAACTCCAGTTCATCCATGACCATTAGAGTTGGGCACTGAAAACTCGAATGGAACCGGTTCCATCATTCCGGTTTTCCCAGAACCGTTCAGATTTTAGAATGTCGGTGCTAAGTTTCGATTCCTAGTTAGCCGCACGGAAGAGCTACTAACAAAGTACGACCGGTTAAAAAAAAAAAATGTGTGAGCGCACGGCGTGCAGCCGCGGGCTCCTGCCACCGAAGCTGCGTAGCAATAGCACGTTAGCTCGCCCCCACTCGCGCTCAGATCCTTAGTTCGCTTCGTCCCGGCCGGCAAGCATGGACAGCGGCGGCGGCGACTCTTGGCGGGCCCTTCCCACAGATCTCCATTGCTGCAGCGGCCGCTGGGACACCGCGGTGGCAGCAGTCGGCCTTCACGGGGTCGGTGATCCTGCCCGGGCCGGCCTGGCCGGCTCATCCGGCAGACGCCTAGCCAAGAACTGATCAAGTCAAAATCGGCTAAGTACGTCTAATTGCAACATTGAGCCAACAAGTTCAACACACAAATGCACATATCTAGCTAATATTTAGTTTATATCATACGTAGCTGCAGTATATACATAGCCTGCTTTCATCAGATAGACTTTCCTTGCTTGCCCTTAAAATGCAGCGTTGTGTTTGTCATATTTATATTTTCTTTCTAAAGCAAGCCAAGGTTAGCCAATCAATTGGTGTTCAGTAGCATGCTTTCAGTAACAGCTGCATTATTGTATTGTCTTGAGCTTCTCAAAAATAAAACCTCTTGTGAAAAATAATACTAAATAATATAAAAACATTTATTGAAATAAATATACTGGTTAAAAACAGCCCTTTGAGTAATCAATGGTAAAGTTCACAAATAGTAAAAAGTTAATAAAATTGAAGAGGAGAGAAGTTCATGTGATTTGTCCAAAGATAACTTTTTTTTTGTTAAGAATCGGAATCGAGAATCATTAGGAACGGGAATTGAATCAAAGAACCAGAATCGGAACCGGAATCGTCCAAACTCAAACGATGCCCAACTCTAATGACCATGGTCCTATCCTATCCTGATGCTGCAAATCTTCGAACAGCCGCTACTTTAAACACAGTAACATATAGAAACAGAGGTTTGTAGGAATACCTGCATACAGTACAAGTTTGGTTCTTCCCTTAGTAATGATGGGTTTCATCCCAAATATGTGAAAGTGTTTCAACTAGTGGGCCTGCTGGGAACATATTCTTGAAAAAAATATGTTTAGGTTGATGTTTCTTTAAGGCTCAGGTCTGAAGTGTGCCGCCTGCCACTATTTTTTATAGGGGCAAGTCTGACTTAGTAGTACCATGTTGTGCCACCACATGTTGGAGAGCACTGAGGTCTACTGGAAGACATGAGGCGAAATTAACAATAGGAAGAACAGCCAGAGAAGGGCCCAACTGTGCCCCATTAGCAGGGTTTGACATAAACGTCTGCTAACCACCAAATGCAGAGGAATTTCAAGTGTGGTGTGTAAACGCAGCACTCCCTTTTGCCCCTTTTGCCGTTCAGATCAAATTACAGGCAGTCCTCATATGCGACGTACGCGACCTACGACGTTTCGGGTTTACGATGCCCGTGCCTCCTCCTCCATTTTGTCCCCAGCACCATAATGACTATATTTACATGCAGTCAAAATTCTGGTTAAAATCAAAATACAGATTTCTGAAACATTATGAATATCCCGTTTACATGATTGAGCGGACAGAGTTGCTCCGGCATTTGAATAAGCCACTGTGTACGGCGACACACAGCGTCATGACTCAAATGGACATCATTTCCGCTTGTTACTTTCAACTGTCAATAAAACACTTGATATTTATGTCATTCACTTCACAGTGGTGATCTGTGGTCACTGTGCCCAACTATACATCACCCAAACATGGAGGTCTGTTTGCATTTCCTTATACCCGTACCTTGTGGACTTCGGTCTTCTGCATGGACTCCAACGAGTCTATTTCTTCTTCATCCGTGTCAAAGACAGTGCGACTTTCCTGCACTGACTTTAAAGGGAATGAGAGATGCCGTTTTCATTGGCCGGTTAGCAAACTGGGTTGTGTTCACTCCCACAAAGGTGCACACGCCCCTTTCTAACCACACCAGCCTACGAAAATACCCCAAAAAAGAAAATGCCACCCATGCTCAGTTAAACTGTGCTTTCTCCTAGAATTGCACTGGGTACGAAAATAGGGCTGCTTAACTGAATTTTGGGGTGTTCTGGACAAACCCAGAAAATTACAGTGAACATGCAGAATGTCTTTTTAAATGTTTTCGTACACAGCAACATTTTTATAATTTTCAAAGGCTGTTAGTCATATGCACATATTTGAAGGTGAACACATTTTGGGCGTTTAAGTAAGAATTGAACAGCCTTGGTACAGTTCTACTCTTGACTAAAGAAAATTAGATGCTGTATAAAGTGTTTTAATTAAACTAAAGGCATTTCTTGATATTTTAAATAATATCTTCTGTAGAGAAAAACTCAGCATCTTGAAAATTTTCCTTCCATATTTTTGTACCCAAAGCCTAACTAAATGACCGATTACTCAACACCAGACCTGGGCATCGAGTTCCCGTCTGCATATTTAAACGACCCATGAGGTCCTTGTCGGTCCGAGTCAGCCAAACGGCCTTGAGAACGGACTTACCCTGTACCATTTCACACGCAGGTGCCAGGTCCTTGACACATGGCAGAGTGAGGAAAAAATACAAAATAAAACAGTGTTGTGTACCTTGCGGTCCCACAGACACAATGACATGTGCCCCATATTGTTTTTATTTCACCGATCACCACGCTGTGCATGTGTGTGTGTCTGTTGTTTTTGTTTGATATGTTTTCTTTGTTTGGTGGCGTGTCTGCTCGTGCGGCGCCGGCGTGTGACGCGAAGATTACGTTCTTCACGTCACACACTGTCACCGATGAGGGGCCTACTGGGACCACGTGGCTCTTTTAAAGTCTGTGACAGTTAGGCGATGCCCTGCTCTGCTCAACACGATATTTGTTCAGTATGATGAATGTCATCGATTTCAACTTCATGATGCAGATGGTTCTTTAGGGTTGGTAAGATAAATATTCATACTCTAGAAGAGCTTGAATATTTCCGGCATATTTTTAGATGACATTTTGATTATTTTTGGCATCTTCACTTGGGGAAACACAGCTGACATTTCCTGGAAGCAAACACTGTGTGTGATGTAACAAACCTGAAATATCAGCATGGAGGACCAAAAAAATGTTGGCTTCTAAAAATGGCTTCACTCATCCCGGGTGATGCTATATTAAGAAAGGAAGAGTGGAGTAAGGGGGGGTTGTCGTGAGGAGAACAGTGCCCAGAGGAGAGCGTGCTGCTATTTTTAACTTCATACTCCTTGAAATGCCTGCATGGGAATGACCTGTCGTCAGCTGTATCCGTAAATGAGATTAACTGTAGCTGCGACACGTGTGAGTGTTTTTTCAAATGTGTGTGCGCAGCAGGCTTAATAAAAATGCCTGCGTGCCAAAGAGTATGGAGATGGACGCTGAGCATCAGGGTCTCATTAAGAAGGGTGGGAGTTGAAGTGAGTGGCAGGGGTGGGGGCAATGTTGATGGTAATGATAAAGGAGCAAGCCCAAAATAGAACAGAAAGCAATTTCCAGTCTGAGGACATAAAATGTGATCGGTGGGGGCTACGACTGAGGGAGAACTGGCAAAGGCGCGGTGAGGGAAAGACGAAGAGTGGGGGAAATCCTGCAGTGATGCTCGGTGGCTGCCTGCATTGTGGAAGGCAACGCGGCGTGCCGAGCAGGGGTCGAATACACGTGCATCGAGAGTCACGCTAGCCGACAGGCAGGGGCGGCGGTGGGTGCTAGACTTCATTACGAGAAGAGTTGAACAGAGTGGGCCGAGAAAGATTTTCTGTTTGTAGGCCGTCCATCCGTCCATCGTTCCTGAATGACGAGGGCCGGCGCCCGCTGTGCAGGTGGGTGCTGCCTGAATCCATGTGATGGCTGTAAGGTGCCATGAAGATGTCGAGGCTGAAGCGCATGTGTGCTGCATGTGTTGCTGCTGCATAGTCAGAGCTACATTTTTAACCAAGGCATTAGTGGAATGTTTATTCCCTTGAGACTTTCGAATGGAGGGCATTAAAGGGGAAGTCATCCCAAACGTTTTTTTCCAGAATATGTTCTATGCAGGCCCACTAGTTGAAACAAGGCATTCTGAATAATATTGCGTTTGTGGAATAAGAGTTAATCCACACGTTTTTAGCCATCTCAGGGGGCGGCCATTTTGTCACTTCTATCGACTGAAAATGACATCACAGTTGCTCAGGGCTCAGGTAACAACAAATCACAGCTCACCTGTTTTCTGCAGTTGAGTCATGATTGGTTGTTTTCTGAGACCTGAGCAACTGTGATGCCACTTTTAGTCGACAGAAGTGACAAAATGGCTGCCCCTGAGATGGCTAAAAACGGGTGGATTTTGCTGCTTAACTCATATTCCACAAACAATATTAATCAGAATGCCGTGTTCCAACTCGTGGGCCTGCATAGAACATATTCTTGAAAAAAATGTTTGGGGTTCAATGCTCGCTATAAGCTGCGCGCGTGAGCAATTGCAGGCTGCTCTCACCCTCTCAGCGCACACGGTGACGCTGTCGCGCACCACACACACACACACACACACAATGAAATATTCAATTTTGATATTAAGGTGTATTCAATCATATGTTCTATGTTGATATATAGGTGGTATGAATGTTTTGTAATGTACCTACATCATGTAACTTGTTATGATCGCATGTTTTGCACAGGCATGATACTGGTTTGGCCGCCGTGTGCTGGTGTGCTCAGACACATGGAAAATTAGAGGGAACATTGTTTGGGTTTAACAACATGGTGATTTGCACAACTGACTTCACTGCAGCATGCAGGAGTCAATAACTAATGAATGACTTGTGAACTGCAAGTACTCTTGATTTCGTATAAACGAAATATTGGCTGTGCGGACCATGCTTGTGCGACAAAAGGACACATCATTGCTCTTTAGGCTTAGGGTTAGACCCAAAGTCGCTCATTTCACAGATGGCTGCCGGACCTGTGAGAGGGAGTGCTGCGCCCTGTGGGAGTGATCAATCCTGATCAATCATAGCAGCTTCTTTCATCCCTTCAAATGCGCTGTGCTAGTTGCGCACTTGAGTCTGGACATGGCCAAAGCATATCTGCGCTGTGAAGTAGGCACTTGGAGACATGACACATTGCTTATTCGTCTTTCTGCACATTCTGCTCAATCATATAGTATAAGTACAAGTAATGTAAACTTCTGTCTGTCCATTTACCTACACACACAATGTATACATTGATCTGTTTATTCACATACATAACATACATACAGTACATGCATTTTCTGTACTGCTTATCTAGAGCATATCCCAGCTGTCTTCGGCAATCGGCTGGGTACACTCTGGATTGGTCGCCAATGGGCACATATTTATAGACAAACAAAGACGACCATTCACACTCACACTCACACCTAAAAACAATTTAGAGTCTTCAGTTACGCTAACATGCATGCTATTAGATTGTGAATAGATGGAGGAAACTCACACTATCACGGGGTCAACATGCAAACTTTACACAGGAAGGCCGGGGCTCGAATTCAAACTTCAGACACCGGCCAGTTTCCTTCAGCAACACAGTCACATTTCCTTTGAGCAAGGCAAAAAAAAAAAAAAAATATATATATATATATATATATATATATATATATATATATATATATATATATATATATATATATATATATATATATATATATATATATATATATGGAATCGCTCCATGATATACTGTACATGATATTCCAAAATTTAAGAGGATTCTAGTCGCTATATATGTAAATGAGCGCCCAATGAACAGCCATAGAGAAAGAGGATGAGGTGTGAATACTTGATGAAGCAGCGTTGCTGCGGCGCAGAGACGAAGCACCTTGCAGTCCATGTGAGAAGGAGGGCTCAAGCCCCCTCCCAACCCTCCAAACCTGAATCCCCATCACAAACTCGGCATGGAAGATCCGCCTCCTCTCGCCGACTCACTCGTTCTGATTGGATCAGCTTGGGCTGCTCCCGTCACGCTCTTGAAATCACTGAAATGCACCTTAAGGCTTGTGCACGTGCATCACTGTTGTGTAGTTTCTCGCCGTCGAGAGTAATGAGGCTTCTCATCACATTCTCACACAGACACAAACACGCATACACACACGCACACATGCACACACACAGTCGTGAAGGTCAGTCATCAAGGGAGGTTCTCCACGTTTGAGGGATGCCTGCAGCCAATTTGGGAAACGGCTGTTCTTGTTTTCCCCGGCAACCAATCACCGGCGCTTAAACCCAACACCAGCAGGGACAAGAGGACACATACACACACATTCAATGACATAACACATGCCTTTGCCTAACAGTAAGCATCACAACAGAACACGATATGTATGGGGACAGGGAATAAAAAGTGACGAAAATGTAGAGTTGAATGTAGAGTCCTCCTTTTGCAACTACAGTAGCTTTTGTGAAGAATTTCTCAAAGATTTTTGAGTGTGTGGCTATTTTGTTCTTTCATCCAGTAGAGCAGGGGCGTCAAACTCATTTTTGTCGAGGCCATGTAGTTAATGGTTTCCTTCATAGGGCCGTTATGACTGTGAATCCAAATAAATACAGTTTATGATCACCTCATATGAAATACTGTATACTGTACACAACAAATTGATGTATCACTACTTTTGAAATCAGAGGCCAGTAAAAACTGTCCAAATAGTATTACCGTATTTTCCGGACTATAAGTCCCTTTATATAAGCCTTGGCCACTCTATTAAAAAAAATATATATATGAAAAAAACATATATAAGCCGCACCTATCTACAGTGGTACCTCTACTTATGAAATTAATTGGTTCTGGAAGAAATTTCTTAAGTAGAACATTTTGTAAGCAGAGACGCGTTTTCCATGTAAGTGCCCTAATCCGTTTCAAGCCCCCCAACATTCAGACATAAATGTTTTATATAGCATAAAAAAGCATCAAAACATGTAACAAATACATGTTACAATTAGATTATTGCACAATAAATGAGAGTTGTGCATAATGTAAAAAAATAAGATTGGAGTAAATAATAAAAATGATGGTGGTTTACTTTTTAATTGCTGCCCTCATCACTTTTTGCCCTCTTTGGCTCATGTTCTCTCTCAGAAGTGGTTTTGCCTGGCGTTTTGTAAAGAACTGATTTAATAACATGGTGACTGTCGATACATTACGGTCATATTCTTTGGCGGGATCAACCAAACTCAGCACCTTTTCATACTTTTCTATTATCTCTTGCTTTGTTTGTATAGACAAAAAAAAAAAAATCTCCTTTTTTCTTTTCCTCGTTTCTAATTCACGTAAAACTATCGGAACACCTCATGGCCCGAGGGGCGAATGACGAGGACGCTGTATAGACATATCTATCACATATATATCTATCTACCTGTTTATCTACACGCATAGACACACACGGTAGAGTGCCTCTTAGCCAATGGGATGCCAGGAAGATTCTAGGTAATAGCCAATGGCAGAGCAGCCATGAGTATGTTGCGTTCAGTAAACTCTGGAGCTGCGAGTAGCAGCCCATACTGTATTTTTACCTTTCGTATCCTGAAATTTCTTTCGTAACAAGAGGCAATATGTTCCTGTTGAGGCGTTTCGTAACTTGAAAATTTCGTATGAGGAGACGTTCGTAAGTAGAGGTACCACTGTATGTTGAAAAATTTTATATTTACTCCGTTTGCAGAACGATTTTGAACTGTACAGTAAATGTAGATATATGTACCTGAAAATATTCTTTCCTAACCGTGCCTTTTATCACGGCAACAACTTTGCTGACTAAAACAGAACATTACCAAGAGAAAATAAGCAGTACTTATCTTCATTTCACTGCCCGCTGCCTCTTCAGTTGTCAGTTAACGTCCACTTTTTATTGCTGCACTTCCGCATACCACCTAATTCATAACTTAGTGCATAGCGCCCTCGCCTGTTGAACTCCTCCACCTGCAGTCACATCCTGTTAATGGCAAATGTATTGTATTGTATTGTAATTCCTGTTAGACCGCCCCTAGCGGTGGAAGACAAATCCACAGACTAGCTGCATCTTTATATAAGACACATGGTTCAAAACCTAGGAAAAAAGTAGCGGCTTATAGTCCGGAAAATATGGTGCCGTATTTCATTTATTCATTTATTTCCAAATCTGGCCCCAGGGCCTTGATTTTGAAATCTGTGCAGTAGAGGATTTGTGGCGTTTGAAGTCACTGGCACTCATGTATCAATATTTCAATCTATACTTAATGTTCTTAATACAGAGAAAAGAAGGGTTCAACTTCTATAGAAAACGAATGTATTAAAAACATTTCCCTGAGGAACTCCACTCCAAATTGTGTCTGACTGATTGTTATTTTGGATAGTCGTTAATATTTGTCAAAACTGTGGGCATGTGAAGCCCTTTGAGACGTTTCTGTGATTAATAGCTATTTAAATGAATTTGACTTGACTTGACTCGTGTTGGACCATGCAAAATCATGAATGCCACATATGCACTTTAAATATGTGGACAAACCAATTCAGACACCTGCTCATTATAGCTTCAGGACAGGAGAGAATGAGGTATGGTGAAGATGTTTCTGCGGAAATGTTTGCACATTCATCCAGACTAATGCAAATTCATCCAGACTAATATTTCGACCATAAGGATTTTATTGACGGTCTAGCGGTAAATGTTTTCACTTTTTCACTAAATTGTTTAAATAGTCGAACACTGTGAAATCGGCTGATTGGTGGGCAAACACATACAAATAAACATGCACTTTCTGTAATTTGCAAGTCGTCGTCTCCACTTACACAATAAACGAGGGAAAATGCGAACACGGTTAGCTTGGAGGGCAATGAAAAGGCAATGATCACACACACACACACACACACAAACACAAATGCATACACACAAGCACATACAGGTTGTTTTTAGATGTAAGTGGATATTGATTAGAGCTCCTTGGACAAAATGATTGCAATCGTGATTAAGGTGATTGATGAGGGGCTGTTTTTTCTGACGGTGGTGACGCTTATTAATCAGCGCAGAAGCAGGCACGTTCAGGGGGACATTTGTAGCATGGTTGGCTAATGGTGATTAAACGGATGAAGTGTACTGTTGTGTCATCTGACCCCATCTTTTTGGAGTCGCTTTTGTTGGGTACCATTCAAAATCAATAGCGTTTCTTTTTTAACCCATTGCCGAAAAAAGGTTGACGTTTGACCTCAGATTCCTCAATCAGTGTACATTGTAGAGGTAATATGCCCTTTAAAATCAAATGGGTGTTTGCTTAGATTTGAGTTCATTAGTGTGAAGACTATTTTGCAAGAGTATCTGATAAATTAGAGATAGCAAAAGTGCAATGATCTGACTGACTTGATCTATTTTATGCTTCACTCATGTTGTGTCATCATCAATCAATAAAAATTTGTAGTGTCCTTGTTGTAAAACACAGCAACCCTTGACAAATACACCTTGTCCAACTTTCTTGACAGTCTTGTGCGAAATACCCTTTAATCCTTGCTAGTTTTTCTCAATAGTTGAAATAATTTAATCAAATGGCCGTTGGCTTTCATTCACTGTACAATAAAGGAATGAGAGTGTGTTAACCACCCTCTTGTGTCTGGTATGATTCAAAATCAAAGGGGTCTTTTCACATTTTCATAACAGTAATGAAGGTATCAACATTGGCCAAAAAATGTTTCTCCTTCTTCATGTTTGACAAATTTGCATTGAAGAGTGACGATTTGAAGAAACTGTAGTTTGCTAACCTACTGGGTAGAGCTATACACTCCAATTGTGCTTTCATCACTACAACTACAAGTTTTTGTTTGGTGCCACAGTTTCTTTATTGAAAATCTACGTGTGCGTTAATAACTTGAGTACTGGAGATGACAGCATGGTCAAAATGGTTTATGTTCCCTTTAATTTGTATGTTGGTTTTGTAATTTATGGTCCAAAGGTAAAGGCAAAAAAAGGTTAATAAGTCAGCAACTTACTCACTAGTTTGAGCAACTACTCTGCCGCCCCACTGTGCCATCTACTTGTCTAATTAGAATTCCAGGATAAACATCCATACGCAGTCCAGATTATTGGTTTATCCTGGCTTCTTTCTTTTTTTCCGGCTAATATTTTTGTGTATTATTTTGTGTTTAAACAGCACTTGGAGTAAATTTAAAAAAAATCTTTTTCACTGGGTGACAGGTAGCAGGCCAGCCTAGTACTCACTGTCTTTTACTATGACAATACACTGTTGTAACACATGCAGAATGTGTCTTAATAAACAGGGATGTCCCTGAAAAAGACATTGCTTGAAAGTCCAAAATATTTTGCCATAAAACCTGTATGTACCTTTCAGCATTAATAGTGCCTTCACAGATGTGCATTGTGCAAGTTACCATGCCATGGGCACAAACACACCCCCATACCATCACAGATGCTAGCTTTTGAACTTTCCGCTGATAACAATCTGGATGGTCCTTTTCCTCTTTGGCCCGGAGGACACGTTGTCCATGATTTGCAAAAACAATGTGGACTCGTCAGACCACAGCACACTTTTTCACTTTGTGCCAGTCCCTCTCAAATGAGCTTGGGCCCAGAGAAGTAGATGGCGTTTATGAGAAAATATTTACAAAAAAAAAACAACAACACTCATCAGTTTGAACATTAAATATATTTTCTTTGTAGTGTATTCAGTTGAATATAGTTAGAAAAGATTTGCAAATGTTCTACAATGTCCCAACTCCATTGGGATTGGGGTTTGTCGTAATATTAGATAGAGTAACTGTGGCTAATTGGAAGGAAGTATGAGGAGCTTACTGTGGTCATCTGCAACAGTGAATTTGTAATCGAGACGAAATTGAAGTTTCGTGTTTATTAGTGGTCTTTTACCATGGATTTAGTTATTTCATGTGTCTTTCTTTTTTTCGTTTGTGCCATGTGTTTTTGGAAATGATTGCGTTAAGTCACAGTGAGAAGATTAAGAGTGTGACGGGATGAGGGAGCGCATTGATAAGTGTTGTAGAGCTGAGAGGTTGTGTAGCGTATCTGTCGGGGAGACTTTAAACACACACACAGACACACAAGGGGGTGGATGGAAGCTCTTAGCCTTTACTGCGTTTCTTCGCCTGTCAGCACATATCTAGCTGAGAGCGGTGTGAAGCGCTAAGAGCAAGGAGAAAGGGAGAGGGGGGGGGTGCTGGAGCAAACTCAAGAAGGTGTTAGCGGATGAAAGAACAATCGTTAATGAGGGAGGGAGAGAGAGAGAGAGATAGAGAGAAGGGAGATGGTAAGGTGGATTGGATAGAGGGAGGAGGGGGCGTCTCATCTTTTTCCCTGCCTTTAAGACAGAGACCAACGCTCTCTCCTCTCAGTCGCACCGGCGGAGAGGGAAGCATCCGTCTCCTCAATCTCCTCCTCCTCCTCTTCTCTTCCAGGTGATCACCCCTTTCCGTAGGCTCATTCTCTGTGCCGAGAACCGGAAAGAGATGGAGGACTGGATCAGCTCGCTCAAGTCCGTCCAGTCCAGAGAGCATTACGAGGTAAGGATAGACATCTAAGGAGAATGTATACATTCTATCCATAGGGCTTTTAAAGTAGGGAGAACTCTACCACAGACTCGGATCTTTTAGTAACACACAATGAGGAGTCCCAGAGCAGCAGCATGACACAAAAGCACACAGATGTAATTGTGTGCGTGTTGACTTTAATATGACATGTTTTACAACTTACAATAACTTTTAATCCTCAATGTAGGACACTGTTGGTGAGGCTGTTTTTGTATTTTAAATTGTTAAGGAAAAGTGTTGACAGTCACATGTAAAAGCGCCTGTGATTTTAGAGGGAAATCTTATATAAGGGCCTCCTTCATCCTGCCAACTCTGTTTTTTGCACTGCAATGCAGCTGCACCCCCAGAGCTCTCACAGGGGGTAACACACATGCAGGCGCACACGACGGCAGTGCACACGCTCAACAAGATGTCAGCAGCGGTTATTTGCGCCTGTGTGCATCAAAGCAAGTTTCAAGTGAATACAATATTGGCGAGCACGACGCCCACAAACCATGTTTACATGCTGACGCCCAGTAGAAAATGCTCTTGCTGAACAGCTGTCCATTTTTTTTTATTTTTGACTAGCATAGCGACACCCAGACGATTTTTTTTGCATGCAAGGTTTTCCTTGCAGTTTCATTTGGCTCGTTCAAATTGTGTTTGTAACTGTGCTTTAGACTTTATACTGAAGAAGTTATGCACGTTCATACAGCCAATGCATCTAAAATTCCATGTTGTTAAATGAATACCTAATAAAGCTGACGCATAAACTGTATCATACTATTGGTGAATGCCCAGTGGGCTGTATTATGCATTTGTTATTATTTAACGGACAAACTCGTCTAATGGCCAAATGATTTAGTGAGACACTACTTTACTCGCTGTCGATGGAATGCTGTCAATGCAAAATGGCAAATTTCCTCCAAAAGTGTCTTTATTTTTTAAACACTTCTAACTAATGCAACACTTTAGGGACCAGATTTGAGCATTTTTTTGTGGGGCATGTATTCTGAGTTGTTCAATTTAATGGTATTACAGTATTTGAGTTTAATAAAAGATTTATGTTGACATCTGAGTCTAGTTTAGCAAAATATAATCATGGGGAAATCATTTTAGCCCCTTATCACTTTTTTAAAGCTGCAGTTTTGCCACAATTACATTTCTATTGTAATGAATTAATTATTATTGAACATTAAGGATTTGACTGCACGTTCATGATTGCCAACAGTATGTGTAAAATTAACAGTCAATTAATCAATTATTGTATTTTCTGAAGTCCTGTTTCCATACTAGTGTCGTACTGAGCAGAGTAATGAGTTATGCACCACGGAGATACAGCTCAGCTTCCCTCATCTGATGTCATGTTGTTTTATTTTACACAGCAAATTAGTTGCGATTGAATCAACAGCATCTCTGCTGGTTTCGACCCTGTAGTGAAATCCATCACGCCTGAGTTACTTGAAGACATCAAATTGCATATTATTGACAAAATTCTTAACAATGAATTAATTGATGATGGATGCCCACCCTGTGTTCCTACAGATAGGCTTGTATTGCAAGGACAATGATGTGCACTGTGCTTGCCTTATTGTTTGTTTGTACCCGCTATCCCGGTGCCGCCAACCTATTCTAACCTCTCCTTTGCCAGACGGCTCAGTTTAATGTGGAACATTTCTCAGGGATGCACAACTGGTACGCCTGCTCGCACGCACGGCCCACCTTTTGCAACGTCTGCAAAGATAGCTTGTCTGGGGTCACGTCTCACGGCCTCTCCTGCGAAGGTATGTAAACACATGCCAAAACACACATTTACTGTCAAGGATGTGACAAAAAATACACAATGGATGTGTTAATGTGAACAATAAAAATCTGACACTTCAATAGGCACACATTCCCAATCTGATGAAAACCACTAACAGGCTTGCATAGTAAATTCTTAATTTGCAAAGATTAAAAAAATGCTCATCGTTGGTTGTAACCTAACAATATGTTTATTATTGTGGTTGTAGTTTGCGGTATTATACAACTCAATTTTATCATGTTGAGAGGGGTTATATTTTGCCCTGTACATTTAGGGCTCTTTTTTCGTAGATGGCGCATGCGGAATTGCTGGCGTATCCTGATTTTCATCCAGGTACAGGCCTTGTTGCGCCTATTTGTAAATTTGGTTCATCTCTATGCGCCATGCTGGGCCTTCGACATGTGCCTGCCGTATCTGACATTTTGGTGGCCCAATGTTGGAACTTTACTCTTGCTAGAACCCAGTGGCGTTCTGTCAGTGCCTTCATAGCCTTCTGCGCGGGCCGAAACATTGTCAAAAGCACTGACCTGCATTTATAATTTTGTATAAATTTGGCAAATATTGTATACATTTTTTTCCAGCAGTCTTTTGTCTTCATTCAATATCTTGTGTCTTGGCAGCACAACTTAAAGACTTTTGTGGGTTATCATTATTTTGTTTTTTGTCCAATCAGATTTCATCATCTATGTTTTTCTCTTACGTAAACTTCAGAGGTTGCATTGTAGGCTCATACAAGGGAAACTAATATACCGGTAGATTTTTGTTTTTTTTTGTTTTGTTTCAAATCTTTACCAGTCAGATTTCAGGAGGGCGTACATCCTTCCGGGTAGGTCAACACTTTTCCATCCTCTGATTGATTCAGAGCGACTCGTTTGGGATTCATTGCATGAAGCTGGGAGCGGACGACTGAACATGACTGAAAATTCGTTTTCAAGCCAGTCTTTTCAAAAACAGAAAAAAAAACCTGAACATTGTGAGGATAAGCCGGAGAATGTTTGTGACTGCCTAGCTTGGCTTGGATTTATTTGCCACCTTCATAGTGGCCACGTAACTACGTCGCTCTGCATATCAATGAGGCAGTTTACAACATGCAGAGTTAGAAGGCTTGCTGCACCAGACTTAGCCATGAAAATAGAGCCCTTAGTGTTAAAACCATTATCATGAATTCAGCAAGTCTTGTTTGACGCCCAAAGGATAAACTCTAAAGAAGTGTTTGTTCTTGGGCTTTTTTTGCATTTTCTGTGACACCACCACCAAAGAGTACCTGTGATGGCAAATAGGTAAAGTGTAATGATAACCCAAAACTGGAAAAACTTTATTGACATAGGAAATAGTTTGTCCATTCATGCTGAGAAATAAGATGAATTACATTCCAATTACATACATTTTACAATAAATATCCACAGATTTTGAGTGTTGCCATCCAGACATTCCTGTGATAATACAAACGATAATATGCTATGGTTCATTATCATTAGAATTCCAAAAATTCTGATTTTTATTTTTTATTCCACCGATTTGTGCACAGCCCTACTATGCTGTTCCCTGTTTTTGTCCTTAGGCCGAAGCTCTAAAAGTATTACTTTGTTGCCATTTTGTGGCATCTTGGTACCAAAGAACTATGTTGAAGTGAGTTTTTCAAGATTTTCATTCAGGCAGAGGTAGTTCTTTGCCCCAATTATGTGACATCTAAAACTTTTTTAGGGGGCATCGATTACTCGCAGGTTTTCGTTATTGGCGGCAGCACTCGGTCCCAATCCCAAATAGTAGGAGAACAATGTACATTGGTATGACAAACTCTTAAATTGTCCATTGAAAATGCACTGATTACGTTCTGTCGGCTGTGCGCTGTGTTTTTTGCGCCATTGCTTGGTTGTAACATAGAGTAGGCTATGCCGAGACCCCACTCGCCAATGTGTGATTCTGCACTCACTTGCCCGAGTGATGTCACTGTTGTCTCTGTTTCAACGTGGCACACATATCGCAGCATGTCCATCAAACTTCAGTCTTAAGTAAAAAATAATGTGACCTGCAGTAAACACTTACCAGCCGGCTGGCCGTCGCGTGTCAAATGAGCACCGATTCGTGTTTTTCACACATAGCTCCGCATTAATACGACCTGCCAGCAGACGATCACGTCAGTGGTGCCATATTTCTCACTGGTGTAAAGTGTCAGTGACAGGAAGCAGAACTTAATGAGTAGCATCCACACATTCTTTCACCATCCTATTTAGGTGATGCTATCCTGAGAGTGGGTGCGCACTGTTGGGCACTGGTGGTGTGTCTGAAGACTAATTGTTTTGCTGCACAATTTGCATAGTGTCCAATTAACTAATGGCACATTTACATTATGTTAACACAGTGGGCTCTATTTTCGTCATCTTTATTTCCGTGCTGTGACATGTCAGGTTTACCGTTTTTGAGAATTTGGTAGACGCGCTGGGTGTTTCGGTTGACTAAAGGCTTTTTCTATTACACACTCCCGGCGCACATTAAAATTTGCTGACAGAAAGTAGGCTAGAATTTAGATAAGCTAAAAGCAGGTGGGTTGTCACACTTGGATGCAACCATCGGTGGTTGAAGGCAGTCTCCAAGTGCCCACTCCACAGTGGCCAACTTTACATCATCAGCAAGTAAATATCTTCTTACATTTCCTTTTATGTACAAAGTACTTTACGCAAGCCAGTGCCATGGATGAACTCCAGCTCATCCTTCCGGCATGTAGACCGTGCACCTCTCGTGTGCTTAATTCAAATGAGGGGAGCCGCTTCCATTGGTCGGCTGTGATCCCTGTGGATATTCTGGATATTCTTTATCAGCACTCTTCCAGTTGCAAGTCTCCAAACAATTCTCTTCGAAACCAATAAATATTCCTTGATATTAAAGTAATAATGAAACGAAATCCAATCCAGCAAAAGGGCTGCCGCCTGTTGATGCTCTGGTCTACTTCCAACATGCAATTTTAAATGATTTCCAAAACAAGCGACTTTCAGGGATTATTTTTTTCAAGATCAGATTTAACTTTCAAGGATATCTGAGCCAAAATACTTGCTCTAACTTAAGTCAAATGTCATTTTGATACATAGATAGATACATTGTCATTCAGCACTATTTTATCTATGCGTCTTTTACTGTATCTGGTTAGTATAACTGTTCATTTTGACCCAAAAAAACGACAAAATGGGTTTGGGTTTGGATGAGTGAAAACATTTGCTGGTATTCGTAGTTTTATCGTAGTGGAATGATAACAGCCCTTTATGTTGAGAATTAGAAAGAGAAAGTGACAGGAGCACATAAAGCACACAAGTCTCTTGCAGCAATCATTGACTCGCAATTCCCTTTGATTTCTCCGGCCGGCTGTCGAGGCAGGGATTGATTCGTGCTCCTTAGCCACAAACACGCTTGTGTATACACGCACTGACAAACACACGCGTGCTCACACACACAACACACACACGCAACAAAGTCTCCATTTCAGTGCCACACAGAAAGGATGCTTTGGCTATCATGTTCTGTGCATTGTCTTAATGCTCTGCTAATGCTTCCTAACAATGTTTAGCAGCTGACTAGACTGAAACATTGATCTCTGCTCCCGGATATCACTTTTCGGCACTATTTTTGTTTGAGTTTACTTAATGACCAGTATATGTGTGTTCGGGGGTTGCTGATCGAGGGAGGGTCAGTGTTCTATTCATACTGCCTAACTTAATGGAAAATATGTGTGAAACATTATATCAATGTTTCATGATCAGTGCAGCCTGCAGTGTGCATATTTAACTTAATTGTGTTGCTCGACCTCTTCAAATTGATTTGATGTATTTCTTGCTTAAAAATTGCATCTCAACCAAGGGATTCATACACTCTGATAGCAAATACCCTATAATGTGACAAAAAATGTCATGTAAATGCGACATACAAAGAGAAGACTTGTTAGCAATCCCGGCTGAAATTGAATGAATTTAAAAAAAAAAAAAAAACGCACACATCACGTATATAAAATATAACTCAAAAATCATGGAAAATAGAGCTCACCTTCCAGCTGTAGGACGGTGTGTGAATGACAACTGAATGCGCTGTAAAAATGCCCCGCTCAACCTCCAAACTGTCTGTAGTCAGCTGCTGTCTGAATAATGCATGCTGTTGTGTTTAATAAACAGTTAACAGTTGTCAAACAAGCTTTGCAAGATTTGTATGTAGCTCGCTATATGGAAAATGAAAACACAGGTTCTTTAATCATGATATATTGCTGAAATGTGATACACTTGTACACTGTGCAAACTACAACCACAGTAATAAGTATAATCTCAATTGAATACCTTTGTAAATGTGTACTTTCGAAACAGTACTTCTATTGGATGGCATTAGATTGTACGTCTGTACCTTATGACATGGCCTATGATTGCACCTGCCTCCATTTATTGGTTTGTCTGTCCTAGCTTCTATGGTTTCTATTTCTCCTTGACCAGTGGTGAGCTAAATGTATTATGTAAAATTAATTAAGGGATGAATTGTAGGAAAAAATGCAACACTTGTGAATGTCAACTATAATGAAAATGTCAAATTCTGATGGATCAGAGTAGCGGATGGATAAATTCACAGCCCTGACTTGATATGTCTGCCATGTTACTATCATAATATGTGTGAGTGAGCTTTTTTTGGGGGCATTTCAGTGTGTAAATTCAAGGCCCACAAACGCTGCGCAGTTAGAGCCACTAACAACTGCAAATGGACCACATTGGCCTCCATCGGCAAGGACATCATTGAGGATGAGGACGGGGTAAGTGTGAATGTGTATTGTATGAAATCCTCTAAGCAGGCTTACTCATCAGAAAACAAAAATATTACGGTATTTTCATTTATTTTAAAATGCTGACCACATGATAATGATCAACAGTGGTAGTAAAACGTGTGTGTGTGTCTATGTGACCAACAGATCGCGATGCCTCACCAGTGGCTGGAGGGCAACCTGCCTGTCAGTGCCAAGTGTGCCGTGTGTGACAAGACATGTGGCAGTGTGTTAAGGCTGCAGGACTGGCGCTGCCTCTGGTGTAAAGCTATGGTAAGGCATCTGTCACATGGAAAAAAATTGGGAAAAAACTCATGAATAAATAAAACAGCAGCTTACATTTTCCCTCCTGCACACGTATATATTCTTGTTATCCATCCATCCATCCATCCATTTTGTCGCACATATCCGGGGTTGGGTCACAAGGGCAGCAGTTGAAGCAAGGAAGCCCAAAGCCAGCTGGGAGACAAAGTCTGTCCAGCGTCTCCCGGGTGGTCCCCAATGGCCTCCTCCGAGTGAGATGTGCCCGTAACACCTAATGGAGGCGTCCAAGAGGCACCAGATGCCTGAGCCACCTCATCTGGTTCCTCTCAATGAACAGCGGCTCTATTCTTAGCCCCTACTGAATAACCAAGTTTCTCACCCCATCTCTAAGGGAGTGCCTGGATACCGAATTATTTTGGTCGCCCATATCCGCCATCTTGTTCTGAGTTGAGGGTATATCAACTGGTAAACTGAAAGCTTCACCATTCGGCTCAGCTCCCTCAGTTGTGAACAAGGCCCCAAGATAGATGAACTCTTCCACTTGGGACAGGATCTCATACCCAATCTATAGAGGGCACTCCAGCCTTTTCCACCTGAGGACCATGGTTTCAGATTTGGAGATGCTGATTTTCACCGAACACTTACACACTCAGCTGCAAACTGCTGGAGTGTGAGTTAAAGATCACGGCTTGAAGAAGCCAGCAGAACCACATCATCTGCAATAAGCATAGATGTAATACTAGGGTCCTACATTAAGCCTTTTCGTTTGGTCATGGTGTGGTGGCCCTGCCAGAACCTCCACCCATGCATCCATTATCTATACCGCTTATCCTCACAAGGGTTGCAGGGAGTGCTGGAGCCTATCCCAGCAGTCTTCTGGCTGTAGGCGGAGGACACCCCGAATTGGTTGCCAGTCAATCGCAGAGCACACAGAGACAAACAAACATCCACACTCATAATCACACCTAGAGGCAATTTAGAGTGTCCAATCAACCTACCATGCATGTTTTTCAAATGTGAGAGGAAACCGGAGTACCCGGAGAAAAGCCACGCAGGCATGGGCAGAACATGCGAACTCCACACAGGAAGGCCGGAGCCAGAATCGAACCCACGACCTCTGAATTGTGAGGCGGACGTGCTAACAAGTCGACCACCGTGCCGTCCCTGCCAGAACCTGTCCTGTATAATCAACAAGTCCGATTATTACCACTCGGAACATCGCGACCTCGCACACCAACTCAAGAGCTTTCTCTGCCAGAGGTTGACATTCCACATCACTAGAGCCAGCTTCTGTAGCTGGGGGTCGGACTGCCAAATTCCCTGGATTCAGTCGCCACCCAACTCTCAATGCACAATGAAGTGGGACCCATATTGCCTCTTTGGGCTGTGCCCAGCCAGACCTCGGGGGCGCAGGCCCGGCCACCACCTCCAAGACTGGCTCTAGAGGTGGCGGCCCAGTGACCCGTGTCCCGGTGAGGGAAAATTGCAAAATTTGTTTTAATCATAAGGGGGTTTTGAGCAGTGCTTGGTCCGGTCCCCCAATCAGGACCTATTTGCCATGGGTGACACTGCCAGGGGCTTAAAGCTCCAGACAAGTTAGCTCCTAGGATCATTGGGACACATTTACATCTCCAACATGATAAGTTGACAGCTCAAGGAGGGCCATTCTACTTTACTGCACATAATATAACAAGCGGAGCCATCTACATTTTTTAAATCAACTTCTACAGTCAAAAAGTATTGAATCCTGTGTGTGTGATTCCAGGTTCACACAGCCTGCATGGACCTGTACCCTCGCAAATGTCCTCTAGGTCAGTGCAAAGTCTCCATCATCCCCCCGACGGCCCTCAACAGCATTGACTCAGATGGTAGGCAACACACATGTGCTTTAACACCCCCTTATAGAGCTTGTTTTTTTTAGGGTGAGTTGACAAAGTAATCCCTCATGCTCTGAAAACTCAAAAGCTTTGCATTTTAGCATCACAGATCTATCTAGAAATGTTTGTTCAGATTGGTTAGGGATTGGAAGAAAACTCCACCCGTTCTTACAGTTAGACTTCTCTCTGCTCCGGATAAAAATTGGTCCCTAACTGTTCATTGTTTCAGTACTTTTTGCACAAATTGCTATTCTCTGACAAGGAGGTGATCAGCAGAATTCACAACAATGTTTTGATCCATGAATGAATTACAACCTCGTTATGAATCCTGTTGATCAGTTGTGTCGTCTTGGTCTCATTATGTCGAACGTACCCGAAACACTGTGCAGTTTGTCATGCGCCAAGAGGTCAAATTAAGTTAGGTTATAGAGTTTTTGGGGTTTATCCCAAAACTTCACCTGAAAGCCGAATATCACGAACTGCGCTATACAAATAAAAATGAGTTGAGTTTGTGAGTAGTGTGTGTTGATATATTTCCACATCATCAGAATTATACTCAACAAAAAATACAGCTACATGCACCAGAAGCATTTTAATTAAAAAAATGTCAAATCAGGAGTGATATGAAGTATTTGACAAGCGACTGGTGAGCTATAAGTGTCGACTAATCTAGCGATCTTACATGCGTCAGACAGATGAAAGGAAACGTAGATGTTGTCTTTCTCATCTTCAAGTTTCAAACCTTGAATGTTGCCGTTGTCTTTTTCCCGTTTCATCAAAATGATCATCCTTGAATCCAAAAATGTCTCCACACCTTTTTTTCTCCACAATAGATTACAACGCTTCTTTTGCATTCAGTGGTTGGCGACTATGTTTAGGTACATGGGAGATTCTTTTTTATTATTTATTTATTAGTTATTAAATAGAGGGCAAGGGTGGGGGATCGCATAACTATGGGAACTGAAACTCCACAACTGAAGCAATCCCACCCCTATTTACGTTACTTAGCTGTTCACAATCAGGTTTTTTTTATCGGTCCTAACCAGTGTTCGTATCGTGAGCTAAACTGTGACATCAGCTTACCCATCTGTGGGTTTAGTTAGACGTAGTCATAGTTGTATCTTGATTCTGTGAAGTGCAAACCTTGTGTTTTGCCATTTTTGTCAACGTCATTGATCAGATAATCCATTAATGAAAGATTCTCGGAGTTGCTCCCATTGCTGTTGGTGTTAATGTCTTCACACCCACAACTGGGTTGCCAAATTAGTTTGAATGAAAGAAAAAGCCTCTTTTTTCTTTCTTTCATGCTGTCCTCCCTAAAAGGCAAACTGTGCATTTTTTAAACTATCAATAACATGATTTGACCCAAGTCCCCCATCTCTTAATAATACACAACTATACAATATGGTAGTGTTGTTAGTTTGTCCAAACCCATTTACGTGTATATGCGCGTGTCCAAAACAGATCTTTAGATCAAAACAGATTATCCAAAGCCCTTCTCAATGGGAATCACCACCTGATAAGAGAATTGATTTGAATTATTCTCCAACCACAGACGCACACGCACACCCCCACACACAAATGGATGCACGTTGCACACACACGCACCCGCCCGCGCATAACAGTGAGTGTGTAAAAAGCCTAACCTCAGCTAATTGGTCGATGGCGACAGAGATTGGGATGATGGGGAATCCTATTGAACGGAAGTAGGATAAGTGGAAAGCTAAAAGTGGGTGAGTCACTTTGAATCCCTTCCCTCTCTCACTTCACATTCTGGCGTGCCATGGCTGCCGTGTGCTCCATGCAGGGGGGGGGGGGGGGGATTGCTCGTAATTGGCTGGTGGGGGAGACGGCAGCACGCGCCGGAGCATCGTGACTACCCCTACCCTCCCTCACCCTCTCTCCTCTCAGCTCCACCCCCATCCATCCATCTTTGATAGAAAAATAGTGAAGTGATGCCAAAGCACCGTTAGTGCTTTTTGTGGAAGTTTAAATATTAGGGATTGGATGGTTAGGTATGCTTTGCATGGAACAATACATACTTATGGATGGTTTGATTTTGCAATTCACTTTGTATTGACGTGTGTGTGTGCGTGTGTGTATGCGTGTGTATGTGCCTGTCGCACGTTATATGTATTTTACACTACCGTATAGTCACGTGTGTACAATTAGAGGAAGAAGAGCCAGTTACACCATTCAAAAGAGTTGTGTTTGAATTAATTACCTTCAAATAAGTTCTATTAATCACTATACTACAAAAAAAATGCTGTTTTTGCTGACAAGTACAATAGGTAATTTTTAGAGAAAAATGTTGTTCTCTTAATACACAAATACGAAAATGTACCCAACCGTGGCACAAAAAACCTTCTGTGGATCTGTATTGTCGAGCGGTCTGTATCCATCTACATAAGACGATTCAATACGATTCTCTATACTATGGGGGTACGATACAATTCAAGGATGTAACAGTTTTAGAAATGTAACATTTTGATCCAGTTCAATTTAGTGGGATTACGATTCTATTCCATATGCTACGGCTGTATATGTTGTTGTGCTTATTAATATGCAACATCATGTAAAAGCTCTCCAAATCCCAAACTATTCAAGGTAATTAAATTAAAAGAAACAACAAATCAGCACAAACGTCAAACCGATTTATATATGGTGTACATTCGGTGTACAATTCGATACGATTTGCTATACATGGGGTGCGATATGATTCAAGGATGCAACAATTTTAAAATGTAATGATTCGGTTCCTCAAATCCAAACCGATTCTCCATTTCGATTATTTTTTTTTCCCACCCCTCGTACCGTTCCACCCCTACTAAATATGCAAACATTGGCAATGTATTTATCACGCAATGACTTACCTAGAGGTGTCAAAATTAAGCGATTATAAAATTATTTGAGAACTAATTTAATAATCAATCAATAATCTTTTACAGTGGTCATTTAACTTTGAATTTTTCAATTCCTCTGTTTTCAGCCTCTCAACTGTAATTATTCATTGATGAAAGCCGACTGATTATCTTTTGAGTTTAATCAATATATATATATACACACACTCAACAAAAATATAAATGCAACACTTTTGTTTTTGCTCCCATTTTTAATGAGATGAACTCATAGGTCTAAAACCTTTTCCACATAAAAGAATAGGAAACTCAAGTGCTCTGTTTTTTGTTGTTGTCTTTTTATCCGTACTACAAATTCCCTATTAGGTTTTTGGAAGGCCACCTGTCCCCCATCCTGTGCCAGTCCCCTCTTGGTCTTCGTCAACTCCAAAAGTGGTGACAACCAAGGAGTCAAGTTCTTGCGGCGCTTTAAGCAGCTGCTCAACCCAGCACAAGTCTTCGACCTGGTCAATGGCGGTCCGCACCTTGGGTAAGCATGACAAACAGAATGACGCCTTCATTAGGTACACCTGTACAACAACATGGAATCCAATAAGAAAAGTGTCTTTCAAAACTAACAGCTCTATTGTTAGCTCTCATTTGTGTGTGCAAGTGTACCTAATGATGTGTCTCTTGAGTGTATATACCAGAGGGCAACTCTGGTTCTCAAAGGCTGATGTCCTGGATGTTTTATATGTCTCCGTGCTTCATCTCACCTGATTCAAATGACCGTCCATTATCCAGCTTCTGCAGAGCTTGCTGTTGAGATGATCATTTGAATCGGGTGTTTTAGAGCAGGGAGACATCCAGGATACCAGCCCTTGAGGACCCTGGTACAGGATTCCAAACCAGCGAGCTCTTAAGGTGTGCCACGGTAAATTATCAAATTTCACTTAATTGGTCAGAAAAGTAGTTACCGGTATTTAAAACAAATAATGTATATTTGTTCATCTATCTATGCCATTTACTTTGGTGACAGACAGAACAAATACATGATTTTATATTACCGTACTTTGTAGATGGCAGAAAATACTGCATTTATGTAATTGCCATTTATATCCACTTTTTGTGACATTTTTGTTTCGTGGTGTGCCGTGACATTTCCCGAGCCTGAAATATGTTTGCCTGGGCTCAATCAAGGTTGGGAATCAGTGGTCTAGACACATAGAAGTGTACAGTGTATGCATGTAGTGTAAACACTAACCAAAATACAGAGAGAATTATACTTCTAGTAATATGCATCTACTTTATATTTTTCAGTCTGCGCCTGTTTCAGAAGTTTGACAACTTCCGAATCCTAGTATGTGGCGGTGACGGCAGTGTGGGATGGGTGCTGTCGGAGATCGACAAGCTCAACCTACACAAGCAGGTAATTAAAGAATTGTTATCCACTTAAGACTGAATACTTAACAGACCACCCCCCCCACACACACACCATGCACCTCCAATTTTCCCATTAATTAACATAATAAAATATTCAGCACGATAAAAACTACTTAAATAATTGCAACCAGAAATTGACCCATTCACTGATTTTTTTCACTATTTAAAAAATAAATAATTATATATATATATATATATATATATATATATATATAACGGCACTTGGCTTGGGCCTATCTACCTACCCATCACTATGTAATTGTGAGACACTAACAATTCGTAAGTACCATGTGAACTTGTTTGTGTCTATGTGTTGTTACGATATGTTTCGACCAGCTCTGCTAGGGAAAGATTATATGATTGAATGAGGTTTAACAATTCAATTTCTAGAAAGATAGGTTTTAGTACAATGTTCAAAAAGGATGGACACAGACGTCCAAAACAAGTTGACAAAGTGTTTACGAATTGTTAGTGTCTCACAATTACATAGTGATGGGTCCCGCAACACCGATGCGCCGATGCACGCGGCGAGCTGTCAGAGCAATTTCCGCGTCGGTACGCGTACCGCTTTAAGACAGTCACGTGATCGATCCATGAACCGCGTCGACTCGGCAAAAGACGCGCCAAACTGTGTTTATGAGGAAGTGCGTCCGTCAACGGGCTGCCCCTGCCGAAACAATCCAAACCTCACGGATCTTTGTGGACATCGTTGTGCATTATGGAGCAGCCCCAGGGGAAAAGGAAGTTGTCTGCCATGTGGGATCAATTTGATCTCATTTTGGAGAAGAAGGTAATTATTTCAATCTCATTGTTTCACCCAGTTCTTTTCAGATTTTCGATTTTCCATTGTAATTCAAATTCATTTCGAGTTAACTCTTAGTTTACTATTCACATAATTTTTTGCAGGCGAAATGTCGCATTTGTCACGCAGACCTGTCGTACACCAACAAAAGCACCTCCTCAATGCTGAGGCACTATCGGGCCAAGCATGAGAATGAAGTTCCTGATAAACCCAGGATAAGCTCAGGTATACAGCCATTCTCTTATTTTCTCGCAGTTGCTTTGCTAATAAATGATTGGGAATCGGTAGTTATCATTGATTTATTCTCCACTTCAGGTTTAACAATCAAGCTTTCAGGAAGCAGTTGCTTGATCAGGCACTGCTGAACGTCATTCTCAAGGACTGCCAGCCCCAGCATTGTGGAGAGTGAAGGTGAAGGAAAGTCATATGTTTTTGCCAACAAGAAAGGTCTGTGTGCAAGTTACACTATGTTGTAGTTGATATAGGCAATTTATTTCATCTGAAATTTTAAATGTATTGATTTGCTTTTGATTTGTTTTTCAGACCATAAAACAAATGGCGGCCAATAAGTTTCAGGAGGAAAGGGAAAAGTGAAAATGGAAGTGCAGCAAGCTGTGGCAGTGAGTATAACAACTGACATGTGGACTTCTTGAGGCTAAATTGGCTCTGACCTGCCACTACATTAATGACAATTTGCAGTTGTGTTCATCAATCTTGGGTGTACAATATATTGCACAGAGTCACACTGCTGACAATTTGGCCCAGGTCAAAAGGGGCATGATGGAGTACTGGGCCATAACCAATAAGGTAAAGTGTCTTGCGAGCGATGCGGCGCCAAACATGATAGCATCCGCCAGACACTTCCAAAGTCGCCACTCAATATGCATTGCACACAGTCTCAATGTATTAGTCAGAAAATCATGTGATTAGGTTCCCGCACTTACAGACATCAGAAATAAAGCTAGGCACATTGTCACATATTTCCGTTCCAGCACAACAGCCAAGGAGAAGCACGGTCAGGTGCAGCAATAGATGGGGCGGTCAACTCTGAAACTCATCAATGAGGTGCCAACACGCTGGAACGATACATATGAAATGCTGTCAAGGCTGCATGATGAGAGGGAACCAGTGTGGGTATCTCTGGCCTCTCTAAAGACAGATTTGACTCCACTGACAGCTGATAAGGTCACCATCATAAAAGAAGCACTTCTAGAGTGAGAGAAGAGGGGTGAGTGTCAGGTTCAAAGGTCATCCAGATGATGAAAATGCTCTATTTTGCACGTGAGTGTCACACTTCAACCTTGCACACACAGGCAGCCATACAACTCCACGAACACCTGAAGCATCGAGTCACAGACACTGCTTCCAGTCTGAAGTCTATGAGTGTGTTTACCTTAGAACACTTCTAGACCCCAGATTCAAATCACTTGGGTTCCTCCAAGTGCACTCAGGCCATAATCAGACTGCGGTCTGAATGTGTCATCACAGCCCTCTGCAACCACATCTGGCATGTTATTCATCATTTGTTTTTGGAAATGTTCTAAAATTACAATTTTATTTCTTTTTCTTTTTTTTAGATAACCTCTGGCAGCACTTGGACGCTGAACTGGGGAGATGCGAAATAAGTGCAACTGCAGATGTGCTATCAGAAGTGCAGAGGGGAATATCGGACGAACTCAGGATTCACTAAAATATTGGAAAAAAACAGCAAACATCCTATCCCAGCCTCTTCCTACTAGCTAAAGAATTATTATGTACAATGGCATCATCCGTTCCTTGTGTTGTCCACTGCAGGAGAAATCGCGTACAAAAAACAAAATTTTTAAACACTGGCAAAAAAACATTTGGATTACAAATTTCCAACAACAAAAATTCCACAAGCATCCTCATTCACATCATTTTCACATTATGATACATGTTCACATTATTTAATGACATGTAATTGAATTACAAACTCACAATACACAGACACTTGTCAAACAAAGGTGCGAGCTGCACTAAGTCCCAGCCGACTTGAGCAACAGAACAGAGGCACTTTTATTGGTCCCAGCTGCAACAGGTGGAGATAGATGATTGGGCAGTCCATCAGGAATGAGCTGGAAACCAATTCACCAATGATGAACGCGCGGGAAACCAATCCACCAATCCACCATTACGTATACTTATTTATACAAAGGTACAAGAGTTAAACGCAGAAAGAAAGGGGAGTAGAGATGTTGGTAGGCGGGCCCAAGCCAAGTGCCGTAGCAATGTATATATACATAAAAAATATACTTCACTATCCAGAAATGACACACTAAACAATCAAGTGCTTATCGTGCTTTAACTTTGGGTGAGGAGGGGAGAAGGACAACAGCTCCTTCATTGGAAAAAAAAAAGGGTTTCCTTCCAAAATAGCATAACAGTCTATCTACTTTCAGAAATGTGGGACTTTTTAAGGTTTAGCTCAATTTTATTTGTGTAACATGCAATATAGTATTCAATAAAATGTACCTGACAACAAAAGCAATTTAAATGTCTTCATTTTGTTTGCATATTGGCAGTTCGGTATTCGGAAACTCACTTACTCGCCGATTGTTTTGTTTTTTTGTGGGATGGGCCTATCTTCTGTTATCCACTGAAAATGTCACCTATTTGCTGTTCTGTATGCAAGCCAAAGCCAAGTGTAATATAAAATAATTGCTTTGGCATCACCTTGTGGCATCTTGGTGCCAAAGAACTATGTTGAAGTGAGGAAGAAACTTCCTTTCGCCAAACCGTTGCCTAGTCTAATATAAAAAAAAGTGTTTTGTCACCAACTTGTGGCATCTATAGGCACATTTTGGGGTGGTTTTCATAACATTCTGATCTTTACAGCAGGTATTCGATAGTTTTATTATACAGTTAAAGTGGAAGTCAACCCCAAAAAGTTCACTAGTCTATAAACACAGCATTCTGCTTAATATTGCATTTGTGAATATGAGTTAAGCAACAAAATCCTCCCATTTTTAGCCATCTCATTTTGTCACTTGCTGTCATCTGAAAATGACATCATAGTTGCTCAGAGCTCAGGTAGCAACCAATCATGGCTCAGCTTCAGAAAACAGCTGGTCGCCCACTGAGATGGACAAAACGTGTGAATTTTACTGAAATAATTTCTCGGGTTGACTTCCACTTTAAATCTCTCAACAAATTACACCAAGCAGCTGCAGAAAGTTGTACTGTGAGACGCCAACTCAACGCTCTTGCAATGTTTTCCAGTGCCAGCTGGGAGTGCTGCCGCTGGGCACAGGGAACGACCTGGCACGTGTGCTGGGCTGGGGCCCATCATGCGACGACGACACGCAGTTACCACAGACCCTGGAGAAGCTGGAGCGAGCCAGCACCAAGATGCTGGACCGCTGGAGCATCATGACGTATGAGATCAAGATCCCTCCCAAGCACAGCTGCCCCGCCACGCCCGAGGACGCAGACGGCTGCCAGGTATTGTACAGTTTGGACACCTACGACATGTAGCTATATAACATTTTAGAAGTTTTACTAATGATCATGTACTGTACGTGTACCCCAGTTTCACATTTCATCTTATGAAGATTCCGTGGCGGCTCATCTCACCAAGATCCTCAACTCGGAGCAGCACTCTGTGGTCATCTCCTCTGCCAAGTAAGTGACTCACTGAGACGCCCGGGTCGGCGCCGGTCGGCCATTAAGTCTTGATGAGCGTGGTGCAAGTGGATGCACATTGGCACTAAAAGCTGTTTTCTTAATGTGTATTTGCAGTGCACTGTTGCGCAAACTGAAACAACTATCCCTTTGGTGTATACTTTTCAACATTTTTTGAGGTGCCTTTTTAAGCAATCTAGACAAGTGTAAGCAGAGGTGAGTAATCCAGGTCCGGAAAGTAAAAACCCTGCTACAGTTCGGCTTTAGCCACAGGTGCTTCTAATCAACTAAGCTCGTTTACCTGCCGGTTGAGTAGAAGCACCTAAAGCCAAAGGGCGGCAGGGTTTTCTGTACTTGGATTACCCACCTCTGAGTGTAAGGCAACTAATCGTATTTGGCAACCTAAAGTGAAAATGGACGCTACAGTATATGCCTCATGAAGTAATGCCCCACTTTGTCTTTATATAGCCTATTCATGTGTTTCCTGTGGAATCTATCCCGAGCTATTTGCTCACCTATTTGAATTTTTAGTCTGAATGCCCTAAGATTCCACAAGACAGTGCCAAAGTCCAATCTAATAGAAAAGTAGTACTATTGGTGTCAAAGAACATGTTGAAGGGATAAATCCCAATCTAGGGAGGTGGCAACGGTTTGATATCATAGTTTGTGCTGGTCTTACAATTAACATGGCCAAATATTTGTATAAAAAATAGATATGTTTATTTATTCATTTTTTAATTTATTTATTTTGTTATTGACAGCAGGGCTCAGTCCCTAGCCACCATGAATAATGAGAGACTACAGCTGAAGAAATCATGACTTTTATTTTTGCCCCAGTCTTTCTTCCAAAAGCAATGTTAGAATACACAGACAACAAAAGTTCACATATCCCTGATTGATTATAAAACTTCAAATCCAATGTAAGCTCCGCTAGCAGACAAGGCAATCAAAATCAGTTGTTTGGATTATTATTTCCTTTGCGTCATGTTTGCCACTTGTCGTTGGGCAGATAGAGTTCAAATAAGCCAATTTAGAAAATAGCACAAGGAAGCCTGTGGTTTTTTTGTGTGTTGTTGTTCAAAAGCACAGCACTATATTACAAATACATACTAGGTATAATAACAATAACATTGTCATCTGTTGGTATTTATAAACTTCATACTGTCTGAATAATTGCTTTCACTTTTCAGGAGTACACCAGCGTAACTTAATTTAGAGTATTGTTGATACAAAGGTTTCTTTTTCAGGATCCTGTGTGAAACAGTGAAGGATTTTGTCACCAAAGTAGGGAAAGCCTATGAAAAAAGCACAGAGAATGCCGAGGAGTGTGACTCCATGTCTGTCAAGGTGCGTCAAGAAAAAAAGCCTCCGCGGTCACAATATGAATCGGCATCAAGTGCATTCCATTTGCTTGTATGTCACTTCCTTACAGTGTGCCGTCCTGAACGAGAAACTGGACTCCCTCCTCCAAACGCTCAACACTGAGTGCCAGGCCCTGCCTCTGCTGCCCCACGCCACTCCTCCTATCGTGGAGGAGGAGCGGGAGGAGGAGGAGGTGGCGGAGGGCGAAGAGGAGAATCCGGAAGAGGAGGCCGCTAGTGAGGAGAGCCTGACGGCGCTGAAGGAGAAGCTGGAAGAGGAGGAGACGGAGAAAGGTGGCAGCGGTGGCGCTTTCCCGCAGGCGCTCTTCAAAAGTCGGGAGCAGCTGATGTTGAGGGCCAACAGTCTAAAGAAGGCCTTGCGGCAGATCATAGAGCAGGCCGAGAGAGGTAACATTTAAGCATCTTCAACTGTCATACAAGTACCAAGTTGAGTTAAGATAAAATGCAACACACAAAATAAAGCTACTTTGAAGACGCGTAATTGAGAGGGAAGACGTAGGTGTGATCGATACTGTCACCTAGTAGTGTATTGGAACAGGCACCACGGTGGATGGCACAAATGTGTCGCAGTTCTGAGGATCAGGGTTTTGAGGCATGTTCTCATTTGCTTGTGTGGGGTTTCCAGTTTCTTCCCATATCCCAAAAAAATGCATGTGAGGTTGATTAAAGACTAAATCGTCTACTGGTGGGAATGGGACTGGTGATTGACTGGTGACAGTCCAGGGTTTCCCCCGTCTCCAGCCCGAAGTCAGCTGGGATAGACTGCATCTCATCTGTGACCTAAATGAGAAAAAGCTACAAAAAGAAAAAGTTACAGAAAATGGATGAATAACTGTCGTGCCGCTATTGCTTGAGCTGCCAGACTTTTTTCCTAAAGCTCAATTTCAGTTTCTATGGTTATCATCACACTTTCGCTTGCTATCATTACTGTTTTATTTGAAAGTATTAAATTTGGTATCATAGTGTATCATATCAATTGTTATAATCCATCCATCCATCCATTATCTATACCGCTTATCCTCACAAGGGTCTATCCCAGCTGTCTTCGGGCAGTAGGCGGGCGACACCCCGAATTGGTTGCCAGCCAATCGCAGGGCACACAGAGACAAACAAACATCCGCACTCACAATCACTGTTATGATAATATTAACAAAAAATGATTTATGATTTCATTTACAGAAAACATTTTAGTACATATAATTCTTTTTTTTTCCTTTAAGTTTTTAAAATTAATTTATTATTATTACCAAAAATAATATTGTTTAAATTATATATCCGTTGTTTTAAAAAAAAAAATCTGATTCATGTGTTTCTTTTGAGCTGTCCATATATTTCAGAAATGCATTACATTTTTGCTAGAGGCCTACTCAAAAGTGGCATATCTTGTACTACGTACATACAGTACATGACTTTTATATGTTCAGTGGTGGACGAGCAGAACGCCAACATGGACGAGTCTGAGCCAACATCCCCGCTGGAGTTCCGCAAGGACAGTGAGGACGAGAACCGGGACAGCGAGAAGGATGAGGACACTAAGGAGCTGGAAGCCCTAGCACGTATGTTTTTCTTTTTTCTTTTCTTTTTTTTTTTTACGTCCCACCACTAAAAACATCTCTTCCTTTTTTTCTGTTTAAGATATATACAAGGTGTTCAGGACAAAACAACATAAAATGTTGTGCGGGATTTAGTAGGAAATAACACAGCATTTAACATTTCCCCCTTGTGTATGTAGCAAGTTCCTATCATCTCAAAAGCTGACGCAGGTTGCGTTTCCTGTCGTATATAATGTACACATGAAGTTGTAAGATTTAACTCAATCTGTTTTTAACACCATGTTAACACTCTTGTGCAACATTCTTCGTGTTGCACTCCCATTTTTTGTCATGTCACGATGGAAGAAACCCTAAAGACAACTTTAAACATCAAGCCGCACATTCATCTATTACTGAGCAGGAGAATAACATATAGAAGCTATAAATATAAATATGTGAAGGCACATTCACGCTGTTGCGTGGCCTACGGGATGTGTTATTGTCTTTGGAGCAGAAGTTCTTCCTGTTTATCATGCAGCTGCTTACTTCCTTCCTTCCACTCATTTTGCAGCCAGTAGAACACAAGAAAGTGAGTGATATCAGGCAAACCTTTGTCTCCTTTTTTTCTTCCCCATAGGAATGCAGTTCGTGTAAATATAACTAATCTCTTCCAGGGTCAGACTGTCAGCATCATAATAAGCTTTATTAACTGTAGATGCAAAATAACAAACTGTGCATTTACGGTACCCATGTCTTTGTTGAACCCGCTGACAGTTGGAGGATACAACTCGCTTAATATAAAGAAATAGTAGCATCTTGTTCTTTCATATTCAAATTGTTGTTGCTATAGCTAAAATGTACTGAGTAGCCTGGACAGAGACGTGTGATGTCGATTTTCAATTCTATGGTTAACATTACACTTTGCCTTTTTGCTACCACTTGTATCCTTCACTGACGTCATCCAAACAAGGAAAAGCAAATGAGCTAAATCCAAAGGTGGAGTTAATAAAAGTTCCCTATGAAAGTCTGATAAAATTCTATGGTTATGTGTGGGACTTTTGAGGCCTATTTTTCATGGTTTCTAAAATGTTCAACTTTTACAGCGTATTAGTGTGAAGATTACGCTGTGTACAGTGCTACCCAGCTGACCAAACATTGATAGGCAACTGTGGAAAAGTGATCAATACGGCCCAAATGCGACCCAGCTAGGTTTGATACCCCTCATCCAGCAAGGGCATTTAAATACACAACTTAAATCTGTTTTGTTAAATGCACTTACGTAAGTGCTCGAAATCTAAAGAGAAGTCTGTGTTGGGGTGTGCGTGCACGTGTGTGTGCGTGTGTGTGTGTGTGTGGGGTGTGTGTGTGTGTGTGTGTGTGTGTGCATGTAGCGGTCAAGAATGTGTGTTCTCCCACAGAGAGGAGGGTGAGTCGCAGCACGCAGTCGTACAGTTCCTTCAGCATTACACCTTTCACCACCAGCAAGGAGAACCTGCCCGTGCTCAACACACGCATTATCTGTCCTGGTATGTGCACACCTATGCATGCGCATAAACCCATGGATATGTATGCTAAAACATTTACATGCCCTGCACTAATAGGCAGGCACAGCACATGCGAACATGCATTGTATCTGTGGTTCACTTTTCTCAAATTCACCTACAGCAGGCGTGTCACACTCATTTTGGTCACGGGCCACTGTGTAGTTATGGCTTCCCGTTATAACGGTGAAATCATGTCATGTCATCTTCCAAACCGCTTATCCTATACAGGGTTACAGGGAATTGCTGGAGCCTATCCCAGCTGTCAATGGGCGAAGGCAGACTACACCCCGAACTGGTCGCCAGCCAGTCGCAGGGCACATATAGACACTGTCACTGAGCGGGAATCGATCCCACGCTGCCCGCACACAACTCAGGCGTGTGTACCACTACACTATCAGTGGACCTACGGTGAAATCAAATGAATTAAATTATATTAAATCAATTAAGCGGCGGCACGGTGGTCGACTGGTTAGCACATCCGCCTCACAGTTCAGAGGTCGTGGGTTCGATCCCGGCTCCGGCCTCCCTGTGTGGAGTTTGCATGTTCTCCCCGTGCCTGCGTGGGTTTTCTCCGGGTACTCCGGTTTCCTCCCACATTCCAAAAACATGCATGGTAAGTTGATTGGATACTCTAAATTGCCCCTAGGTGTGATTGTGAGTGCGGATGTTTGTCTCTGTGTGCCCTGCGATTGGCTGGCAACCAATACAGGGTGTCCCCCGCCTACTGCCCAAAGACAGCTGGGATAGGCTCCAGCACGCCCCGCGACCCTTGTGAGGATAAGCGGTACAGATAATGGATGGATGGATGGATAAATCAATTAAGCCTAATGAATTGCTTCATTGTATTATTACGTAATACATAAAAAATATAGATTACTAGTTTTGAAATCAGAAGTCAAGTAGTAGTTTGTAATAGTAATAGTAATAGTAGTTTGTTCAATTATTGTTCAAGTTACAGTAATACATTAATGTAACAAAACAATCTTGCAAAATCCTTGCAAAATTTCTAATTTTGGTACACATTTTAGCAAGGGCCATGGAACTTGACACACATGATTTGCTTATGTGGGCCCATAAAATGTAGCAGCCGGTCCCCGGGCCTTGAGTTTGACAACTCTGACCTACGTGTTATGCACAAAAACACACTAATATAGAACCCGAAACGCACAGTAGCACAAGCACTAACACACTTCAGGCACAGAGGTGGCAAAAGTACTCACTGTACTAAAGTAGAAGTACAAATACTTGTGTGAAAAAAGACTGGTGAATTTTTCTATACTGATTCAACTTCTGTACCTGAGTAAAAAAAGCACATTGGTAGCACACAGGCAAATGCTAACATGCACACACTCTTGCTAACACACCAGCCTTAACACGCACACAAATGAACACAGTAAAGCAAGCATGCTAGCACGCGAAACTAATTTATCTAATTAGCTAATTGACCGTCAGTGACCTGCGTGTACATATGTGTTTCTATGTGTGTGTAGGACTGAGGGCTGGCCTGGCAGCCTCTATAGCAGGAAGTTCCATCATTAGCAAGATGCTGCTGGCCAACATCGACCCCTTCGGTGCCACCTCCTTTATTGACCCCGATTTGGACTCACTGTAAGAATTGAATCTCATCCAGTGTTTGTGTACGTGTGTAAGTAAATATATGAGCTCACTGCCTTCCTCCTCCTCCATCAGAGAGGGCTACATGGAGAAATGTGTAATGAACAACTACTTTGGCATCGGACTTGACGCTAAGATCTCCTTGGAGTTCAACAACAAGCGAGAGGAACATCCAGAAAAATGCAGGTGTGACCAAACTCTTTATATCTAACACATTTGTGACCCTCCAGCATGAAACTGATCAGAAATCGCACATTCGTGTTCAGAGCAAGAGCCCAATAAGCAGTGACTATGTGAAAATTGTCCATTTTCAGATTTATGATTCAAACAACAGAACAATAAGTATCGGTAACGATCAGTTCCCAGTTGGAATTGATGTGAATTTCTTAGAACTTAATGCCTCAAAAAATCTATTCTGGAGAAGGTGCAGTGACAGCTCCATGACAAAAGTCGGAAAATCTGTGAAATTAATCGTAAGGAAAAACACATTATGTCTAATATCAACAGAAATCTTGGGGTTCTCTGCATCCCCAGATTTGGTCTATGTGCCCTAAATGAACTAGGGCTGTCACAAACAAATATTTTTGGAATTGATTACTCCTATCGATTATTTAATTGATTACTCGGGGAATCCTACAGGGCTAACTTTTGTTTTCCCGGGAAAATGTCGGACATTGAAGGATGCCTCGACACATAACATTTGAGTTTAACAAATTTGATGTTTGAACACTATGCTAACTTTAAAGGGGAGTCAACCCAAAAATGTATATGAATGGCCAACCCCCCCAAGGTGGCTAGAGATGGGTGAAATTTGCTGCTTAACTTATATTTCACAAAAACAACATTAATCAGAATTCCATGTTTAGACTAGTGAAGGTGCATAGAACATATTATTGCGAGTAATTGTTGGGAGTTGACTTCCACTTTAAAGTAAAGACCATTTGAATATTGCTTTTCATATAAGCCTCTCACAGCCATTAATGGCTGCTCCGCTGCCAGCGGAGTGAGCACTTATTTAAAAAGTAATCCAGCAGCAACTGTTATGCTCGTCTGGTCCTAATTTATTTTTATTACACATTTCACACACTAATCACTTCATCTCACATTCAAACGTCGGGCCTAATCATTGCTTAGCCATGGAGATACGCTTTAGAGCAAGCTATGCTAAGCTAAGATCTCAATTAGAAGCATTAACTTGCGTCGTTTGCAAAATAAATACAATAATGCGGTCTAACTAACGATGGTAAGATATTACCAAATGGGTAAAAAAGGCAAAACTTTCTACCTTTTCATCGATCGTAGTACTACAGTGGTGCGTGGCTGTGCGATCCAGACACCGGCTTGTGACGTGTTTGGATCCCTGTGTTCCTATTTCCAAGCAACTTCAGCTCCTCTTCGCAGTAATGACATAAAACGTTAATTTTGATAAATTTGAGGATTGAAAAAAGTTGTCATAATTCATGGATGGCTATATGAATGGATATCTGTTACCAGAAGAATGGGTCATGCATCTGGCTATCCGCAGCAAGAAATGTCACTGCGGAGGCCTTCCAAATGTTTTTTAAAATTCAAGGTTAGGGTTAGGGTTAGGGTCATTAATCATTTTGAGGCATCAATTTTGATGGTCAACACAACCAAGTTGGTTGACTTTTTTTCCCAGCCCTAGTACAAACCAACAAGAGGCCCTAATACAGTAGTGTGAACAAAAGATTGTTGTTGCTAGGCTAACGCTGAAAGGCCGCTTCTGATTCGTCAAAAATACTTTGCGCAGGGGATTGGGGTCTAGGAGTGCAGATCCACGTTCGGAATGTTTGGTGCAAACGGCAATATAGTATAAAGGGTTTGCTGACATATATCCTCCAATGGGGCTAATTGCCAAGCGGGGTGGTGACTGAACTTAATATACAGAACCCAGTATGGCCCCATGTATGAAAGTGGCTCCAAGCCTCTGTTACAGCACTGGTACTACCTCCTGAGGTGTTAAATTTCCAGGTTCGCTTGAGCTGTCATGAAACTGTGACAAAAGGTGGAAAAATAACGGCTTTTATGGGCTATGTTTAAAAAAAAACTGTCATCTTGTCTTCAGAGAAAAGTTGTTAAAATATTTGTGACGTTTGTTTCACAGGAGTCGCACAAAGAATATGATGTGGTACGGCGTCTTGGGAACCAAGGAGCTCCTCCAGAGGACCTACAAGAACCTGGAGCAGAAGGTCCAACTGGAGGTGAGATAGTGGAACGTTTTGTGAAGTTATGTGATTGTTCCTGAAATCGTTAAAACCTTCGCCTGAAATGAATTAATTTGTTAATTTCTCTCAGTGTGACGGCCAGTACATCCCCCTGCCTAGTCTTCAGGGTATCGCTGTGTTGAACATTCCCAGCTATGCCGGAGGGACCAACTTCTGGGGCGGCACGAAAGAGGATGACGTGAGTCCACTCCAAATGAATGTTCCACTGAGGCACATAATAAAAACAGGAGGAAAATTTGTCAGGAAAGTTGTCAGAACCTGGCAGGACTCCAGGGTCTACTTTAATGTGACCCTGATAGCCTGGAAGGGAGTTACAGTATAGCCATGCTTGTCTTTTTAAGGCTCTTAGAATTTTAGTGTCTGTTTACACACACACACACATAAACTCACACATATCCTTAAGTGAGCCCCTGTACATGTCAACCTTGGACCCGCACACACATACATTGTATAACATTTGGTGTTATGTAATCGCTGTTGTGGAAAAAGGAGAAGTGGTGAGGAAACTGTTAACATGTTAGCCAACCAATTTTCATTAGAAAATAGTACCCAACTATAAGGTAAGATTCAGACTTCGATATTTATCTATCAACCTGCGCATTCTACTAACCAAATAAACATTTCAAGTTTTATTTATTATATTCACTGATCCTTTTTCTACCAGTTAGGACATCCTGTTATAGAGCTGACTTTTGGCCAAGAAGTAGTGTAAATACTTGACTGGTTGCCAGTCCATCACAAGGCTCGTAGCCGTAGATACAGAGAAACATTTCCACTAACATTATTAATTCACACCTCTGGACAACCGAGAGTATTCAATTAACCTAACACACATGCTTTTAGAATGTGGGTGGAAGATGGCTTACTTGAAGAAAAGCCATCATTATCAAAATTGTAATTAATTAATTAATTATTAATTTGAAATACTTCATAAAGGTTAAAAACATTGCTGTTTTGTCTGACATTTAAGGTGCAGAGGAAATGCAAATGCAACCCATTCTCAATGTGTTTATCGCCCCATCTAGTGGTCATGGCTTAACAGTACATGAACACACAAAAAAGACCAGGAATACAATATGAATGCCTTTAAAATGCTAAATATGCTTAATTTGGATTGACAACGTCTGGGGAGAAAGTCAAGCCGTACCTAATTGTTACAACGGGCTTCGGAGCGGACTTGCATAGTCTATTATTTCCAAGTACAGTATTTTTAACCCATTGTCAATGTTGGTAAATCTCTCGTACCATGCAGATTTTCTGTGCACCATCATTTGATGATAAAATCCTGGAGGTGGTGGCTGTGTTTGGGAGTATGCAGATGGCTGTTTCCAGGGTCATCAAGCTGCAACACCACCGCATAGCGCAGGTGAGATTACTTTCACAAGTTTCCAGAGGTTTAAGGAATCGCTGTCATAAAAAGATGAGGAAAATGACAATAGTATTTCTTGTCACCAGAATTTGAACAACAGACTCCATATTATAGTGTAGTGCAATATTTCTCAACCTTTATTGGACCAAGACATATATTACCAATCAAATATGTTACACACTGTGTACTAGCCAGTCTAATACTAGGCTTGTGTTGCCGGTTTGGGTTGGTCTGACGCGCTGGCAGCTTGTTTGCTTGATGTCTGATTGTGCCCATCAATAGAGTCCATAAGTCGTTAGTTAAAATACGTAGTTTATTTGTCACTTTCCAAAGATTAAAATCTCCATAAAACACAAAGCGTCGACGAACATAAACTCCGCTGCACAAAGCGGTCAAAAACCTGTATGCCGTTCCCAGTCAACACCTGTACACCGTTTATTTCTCTCTTTTTATATACCCTTAGTGACAGCGCCACACAGTGTTCAAGACAAGTAGTACACACAAACCATTTGACCCATATTTGGTTTCTATACACTGTTTATATGCTGAAATAATGATAATGTCATCTCACCTTTCTCACAATTGTACTGTGCTTATTCAGTGTGTGTTTGCCATGATTTATTTTATTGAATGAATGGCAACAGGTGGACACTTAGGTTAACTATTGCACAACGGTACACTTACATTACAGAAAGACATTTTATGCAAATATGCCTTTGTTTAACATAGTTGCTTGTTACTGCAATACTAGTGTGGCTCATACTACCAGAGACAAATTCCTTCTGTGTGTTTTGTAATTGGCCAATATAGGTGATTCTGATTACAGTCTGCCATCTAGTGGAAGATCATTAAATTACTCTGCCTAGGCATGCATTGCTATATGAACAATGATGCTTGTGTCATTAGTAGAATGAATAATTTTCAGTCCAATTAAAGTCAATTTGATCATGTTCACTGTTTGGGAATCATTGGTGTCACGTATGTGGTTCACAAATGAATATCTGTCTAAAGTACGCTTTGAAAATCAGTGCCGAACAGTGAAGATCACCATCCTGGGCGACGAGGGCGTTCCCATCCAGGTTGACGGGGAGGCGTGGATCCAGCCGCCAGGAGTCATCAAAATCCAGCACAAAAACAGAGCGCAGATGCTCACCAGGGACCGGGTGAGGTACCTCAAAGGAGTCGGATAGATGTCAAAGCGGAGGTTTGTCTTCTAACGGTGTCCTCTCTTGCCCATGCAGGCCTTTGAGAACACACTCAAGTCATGGGAGGACAAGCTGAAGTACGACAAGCCCCCTCTACGGCCTCACCTCTATCCTCAGCAGTCTGTCGACCTCGCCACAGAGGAAGAGGCCGCCACCGTGCAGCTGTGCGCCCGCGCCGCGGAAGAGCTCATCACGCGGTAGCTATGCGCATACGATACAATACAGTATATATCAAAAGTCAACTTTTTTTTAATCTTTCATTCATGATCCTTGTTTTTTTACAGGATATGTGAGGCCGCAAAGACCAACGGGCTCTTGGAGCAGGAGTTGGCACACGCCGTAAACGCAGCATCGCACGCCATCAACAAAACGCATCCCAAGTTCCCCGAGGTAAAAACAGGCCTTGATGAATATATTTTTACAAGATTGATTAAAAACATTTAATATATACTTTCAAATGTACATTTAAATAAGTTTAATACTTTTTAAAAATTGATTCATAACATACATGTAATTTAATTTTGGATTTTTGTTCGATGTACTGTAAAATATAAATATTTGTAACAAGTTGCTGTTATTCAACTAATTTTGTGGTTTAGTTTAGCTAAATTTTGGATTGGGCATATTTTTAAAAATGTCATATTTCATGTTTGTTTAAAAAATTTTATTCTACATGTTTTTAAATGAATAACAATTGTATTCAATGTATCATATAATTAAAATATCTATTTTTTGCCACAATTTGCCAATATTTTGGTATGTGGTTTGGGTCAGGGCATATTTCTCTCAAGTTCAAGTGAATAAAATGAAGTTTTTTTTGGGGGGGTTTTCGTTCAACCCGAGACTTTCCTTTCTGCAAATGGCACGTAGTTTAACGTCAAATGTACAAATCTATTCCTTTAACTGAACTGCTTATCAACTTGACAAATGAGTGGATGTTATCTATAACATTACAGAGTCTGTCCAGGAACACAGCAATAGAGGTGGCCAGCACTGTCAAGGCTTTGTACAACGAGACTGAATCCCTTCTTGTTGGTCGGGTCTCTCTGGTATGTCCACAAGGCTTACATTGATTGCCATCTGATTGTGTTTCTTTTACAGCTGCCCACCATTTTTAGCGTTAAAGTATTGTTTTTTTTAATCAATTTTTTTTTCCAATTTGCAAAAAATAAAAATAAAACACATGATGACCAAATAAACGATACAGCAGAGCTGGGCATGGCCTGACTGTCACAAAGTTCCCATCTGCATATTTGGCCGACCCACGTGGTCTCAGTCGGTCCGAGGCAGCCAAACGGTGTTGAGAACAGACTTAACCGGTACCACGTCACATGCAGGTGCCGCACACCTGACATTCAGCCAAATAAAGAACATTTAAAATAAAACTGTGTTGTATACATTTCAGTCCCGCAAAAGCAATTACATGTGCCCCATATTGTATTTATTTCACTGATCACCACGCTGCGCGTGTGTGTGTGTGTCTGTTGTTTTAATTGGATTTTTTTTTTTTTTATTTGGAGGCGTGTCCGCTTGTGCGGCGCCTGCCTGTGACGTGTACATTAAGTCCTCTACGCCGATTGGCTGTCGTCGACGAGGGACGAACTGAGACCAAGTGGGTCGGCTAAATATGCAGACGGGAACTTTGTGACGGTTAGGCAATGCTCAACTCTGCGATACAGTGATAATGCAAAACCATTTTATGAACTGAAAAGAAGAGCACTTTATGCAGAAAGGATTCATTTTACAAAAAGTTAATGTTGTCAAACACAAACATTTTGGCTAACAATTCGTTTTTTTACTTTTAAAAGTGGTTAGAGTATTTTGCCTTTGCTGTATATATATATATATATATACATATATATATATATATATATATATATATATATATATCCACAAATGAGGTTTGTTACCAGTTTGGCTTTGGCAGCTGACTGTGATCTATTGTAATAAGGAGGCAGGGTAATAATTACACATCTACCTCTGGTAGCAATTGGACCCACCAGAGGAGGAACAGCTTTCCAGTGCCCTGCAGAGTGTGGAGTTGGAACTGGGAAAAGTAGGAGAGATATCGTGGCTCTACCACATTCTGCAGCCCAATGATGAGGAGGTGAGCATCACTCACAAACCTCGTGTGAACATGTAGTACAGCATAAAGACAGTCCATGAAGACAGTGCGTACAGTGTTTGCTGTCACGGATGTAGTAGATGGCTCCATGTTGTGGGAGAGCGGAGTAGCTCAATGAAAGGCTATAGGTTGACTGTGCTTGTGTACCAGGACCACTCTCTGGGTTATGGCAAGAGGAACAGTCGCGGTGGCGTCTTTCGCATAGTACCCAAGTTCAAGAAGGAGAAGGCGGCCAAAAAGACCAGTCCGCAGTCAGGTAAGGCGACACTTACTTTTTGCCAGCCATCCACTCGACAAGAGTGGAATACAATCGAAATAGGATCGATGCGGACGATTCCTGTGAAAACAATTATTTTATGTGCTCCAAGGTGCAATCATGTTTTTTTAATGTACTCCTAAACTACACTGTGTCTGGACAAATTGGAACATATGGGACATCAACTTGCACACATCTACTTCAATGGACTTCTTTGGTGTCTTCCACACCAAACTCTTCCAACCATGCCTTTGTGGATCTTGCTTTGTGCTCTGTGGCACTCAAGTTACGAGTATGCAGTTAAAGTCAAGCATCATCTTTTGTGGATGTTACCCCAATGATCAGATCCCTAGAGGTTAAGTGATATCTGCCAACAACTGAATTGACCTTATAATGACACTACTTTAGTGTCATTATGAAAAGGCTTTTCCAAGGACAAAACGGGTTGCTATCAGGTTCTGTTTTGCGTGCTTGGTCAGCTGGGGTTCCAAGCTTGCTGAGCCTTTACCATATACTGTTGGTGACATACAGTAAACTACTGCTGATAGTCAAGAAGTGACAAACAGGCATATACACACACACGGCCACACACTCAAGTTTGCTTGTGCTGTTTCTACCATATTATTCACACCAGTCTTTTCTTTGCTGCAATGCTCCGGTCTGTTGCTCCAAGAAAAAAAGAAGTCTCTTTACTGTGGCAAAGAAGAAATCCAGAGAACCTTCTTTGTTTAGTGGGTCTCCAGTGATGCATTCACTACAAAATGTCTTGTTTTTGCGTTTCCTGGTGCCCCAAACGGTACTGTGCAATGGAAAAGCTGTATGGGTGGAACATACAAACTCCAAACAAGGACGGATGAACTCAGAACCTCAGAACTGCAAAGCAGACATGTTAACCACTAATACGTACACCATGCGGCACTTGACTTGCATTCCATTGTTTTAGTGTTTAAATGTAATGTTATTACATCAATCTCACTGAAAATGAAAAAGTCCACCTTAGATACCCTAGATCATTTCTTTTCGGTTTTACATGAGGTGGTCTAATGAATTTCACAAGCTGCCGTCAGTGACGTCTTCCTTGGATCCGGTGAAAAAGACAAAAGCTGATCAATGTTGTGTCACGTCTCTGATGCTCCTTTTTTCACGAGAGCTGTAAAATCAATTTTGCTTTTCATTTCCATCCAAACGCAAAGGTCTTGTTTAGGTGATACTTTGGTCCTTCTGTGAGTGCAATGTCATCAGGAGAAGTGCTAAGCTACAGAACAAATAGAAGATAAGGACAGATCAGATTAGCTTTGCTGCTTGTATTGATGAAGTAGCTCGGCTGTATTTCCACCTCTCTACTTTCTCCTCCTCTGCGTTGAGCCGGAAGGTTGCTTGCATGTTTGCACCCTAGGCCCCACTTGGAAGCCCCTCTTTCCTGCCGGCAGCAGCCACTCTTGCTCTCCCTCTCTCACCTTTAATGCTTGTTCCCTTCTGTTGTTCCTCTTATTCATTTTTTTCCTTCAATGATATACCACAGCGTGTGTGTGTTGTTTATGTGTGTGAGATGAAATACCGAATTTCCCCATATAGTGGCCTATGGCGTTTATCGATTCAAGTGCAGACAGGAGGAGGCATCCAGGCTTGGTTAATAAAGTGAATCCCCACATATTTGCGGTTCTGCATTCACCTATTAGCGATTTTTTTAGCAAACGTACCCTCTGCTCTTTGCTGAAAAAAACTGTCCAATTTGCTGTATTTATGCTCAGGCCCAAGCCAAGCCTAATATAAAAATAGTACTTTTGCACTTAGGTTGTTTACATGCTAAGATACATGCTGCTGTTTTGGTTAGCAATGTAGCAGAAATGAGCTCAGCAGTTAACTCTTTAATGTCTGCATGACCATTCAGCTAATACAGGGGTGGCCAAGTCCAGTCCTCAAGAGCCACAATCCAGCCTGTTTTAGCTTTATCACTACGGCAACACACCTGTTTCAAATGATCCGCTCATCAGCAAGATTGGCAAAAGCCTGATAATGAGCATGATGATTTGAGTCTGGTGTGTTGCCGTAGGGATAAACCTAAAACAGGTTGGATTGTGGCGCTTGAGGACCGGACTTGGCCACCCATGAGCTAATATAATGATGCTGACTTCCTGTTTTGATGGTGAAGATAAAGAAAAACATCTATTTCAGGGAGGCGTTTATTCCTTCAAAAAGATCGAGGACATAGCATCTATTAGAGCCACTATAGAGCCACTAGTTGCGGAAGTTTACTTTTGTGTGTGTGTGGGGGGGGGGGCATATTACATTTGTGCATTTGTTTTGCATATCTGGGAGGTGCTCTGAGCCTCTCTTTGCTCTGCTTTGTACTTTTGCGTGTGTGTGCGTGCGTGTGCATGGGTGTGTGCGGGTGCATGTGTGTGTAGTGGAGAGATGGGGCACAGACGAGGTGGGCGTCTGGCTGGAGCAGCTGAGTCTGGGAGAGTACCGGGACACCTTCATCCGACACGATATCCGAGGCTCGGAGTTGTTGCACCTAGAGAGGAGGGACCTGAAGGTACACTTACACTCACACACACACACACACACACACACTCAGCTCACAGCTCATTCTGTCCTCTGACCAACACTCTTCTGTCCTCCTGGTGTGTTTCTTTAATGACTCCCTATTATGCTGCATTGCATTGCTCTGCCTGGCTTTTCTCTGTTTGACTGTCGCTTGGTAGAACAGACAATTTTCAAGTATTACGAGAGAGTTTACAGCAAGATAACAGGACTGGACTAAGAGTAGCAAGTACAGCGTTTGCCCGCATAATCTCAATTTGCGACTTTTTTTTTTTAACCTATCCTCTGCTATTCAGTGAAAACCCACCTATTTGCTGTTGTTGTACTCAGGCCAGAGCAACAAAGGTTGCTACCTCATAGCATGTGGCACCTATTTTAGGTGTCAATTACTCACAGATTTATTCTATTCGTGGCATGTCCCTTTCCCCCATGAATAGCGGGGTTGTTGGTTTCTCTGCAGGTTGTCGGTTGAATGCTGAATGGTGTTGGTTTGTCCAAAGTAACACGGTGAAAGAGCTACAATGTTTAATTCAGAATTCAATCAACATTTTCAGGAAAAATATGCTTCTGATGTCAGCATCACCAGCACACAATGGGGAAATACATTGTTGCAGCCCAAAAAGGCGGAATGTTGGGCAGCTTTTATAAAACGCTACAGTTTTTTAAATGTTTTTTTTTAGCACTGGAAGCTCAGGAAATACAAATGTTAAAGAGCTGCTTTTTTCCAGTGTTATCTGGAATTCTAATTGATGCCTATGCTCAGAATTGCCAAAAATGTTCAATTGATTCATTTAATTATTGCATTGTTAATCAAGTAGAAACATCTGCTGTACAGGAAACCCATTTTTTTGCCTCATTAGGTTTACGGGTGAGCTTAGCCTATTCCAGCTAACTTCGGGTGGCAGGAGGGTACACCCTCGACCGGCAATTGACTGTGACCAGACTATCGCAGGGCACATGTAGACAAATAACCATTTACACTCCCATTCACAACTCTGGACAATTTAGAGACTTTGATTAACCAACATTCATGTTTTTAGATTGCAAGAGGAAGCCAAAGTACGCAAAATAAACCCACGCGAGCACAGGCAAAGAATGCAAATTCCACACAGGAAAGCCAGAACCAAAATTACAATTGAGGGCCTCGCCTGTGAAGCGGGCATACAAACCACTCTAGCACCGCACTGCTTCTGTGAACTAAATGCTCAGTAAATTTCTCATAGAGGGACCAACTCTGCACTCTTTCTGAGAACTCAAAAGATTAAGAAATATATCTTTAGGCTTAGTATGTTTGCATACAAAATTTTACTCTGTGAGATGATGAATTTTATGTTGGCGTGTTGTGGCCAATTATTTTCTTTGCTGAAATATGCTTTGTCCTGTAAAAAGATATAGGCTTGATTAGCTGTAGCTTCATTCTACGCCTTTTCAGTTGGCTTGTTTTCTTGAAAGACTCTGTATTGATTGTTCTGTTTTCTTTTATTGAATCTGATTGAATAAATAAAACAACCAAACGACTCTCCCAAAAATGTATAAATAAATAACCTACAGCATTAACTTTTTTTCCCTCTGCTGGCACAGAAAATACTTCATATCTAATATTACGTTAGCTCATATTTCATCTGAGGCGGTCTACTTGATATCAGTTTTTATGTTATCAACACAGGACTATTTCTTACAGATGCGTGCATACTTTAAGTCGAACAGCATCAACAAGGTCGGATCTAAGATTGCAAAACAAATGTTGCAGTTCTGCACTAGACCACCTTCAGGATTTCCGTATCGCCTGTAGTGTTTTCACAAATTTGGTCCAAAAATGTTCATTTATTACGACATCACTGACCATCCGATAACTCTTGGAGATTTCGTGCAGGGTGTAAATCTGGCTTTTCAAACATTGCAACTGTGCCCCATAGTCGTGTCAGACCGGTTTTGGTAATTTCGTAGACCAGCGCACCTGTTCGCATCCAACAGTGCGCGTTCTGCACCATTGTGGTTGTGTATACAGTCAACTAAAGTCGCTGCTAATCAAAGCAGCTCCTCACATTCCTTTTAAATGTGGCACAATTGATGGAGACAATTGCACTGTCCTACGTAAGTAATCACAACTATCCCTGCGTTAGTGGAGTATTTGCAATGCTCCCGTGCTGGCCAGTTGGATGATTTGAATAATAATGGCAATAAAAATAAAGTAGTGCATTCAAACAATGTAGTGCATTCAATTAATTGGGTTCTAGACTGATTCAGACAGCTTGATTCCCACTTTTCACATATTTATGAATAAAATACATCTGGCATCCACTGCACATGTCTGCGAAGATCAGAATCTGTCTTCCTATACCTCAACTATAGCGCAGTTGAGGAGGCCAGAAGAAAAGATATAAAGATCTTCTGAAAGCTAACCTGAAGTAGTGCAACATCAATATGAACACGTGGGAGACCCAAACTAAGGACAGGCAGCTTGGAGGCAGACCATCGCCGAAGGAGCATCCACCTTTGAAGTCAACTGCCATGCGGACCTCCGGGAGAAGAAAAGCAGAAGGAAGGAGAGAGAACAAAGCCCTCGAGCCAAATATTTTGTAGCTGATCGCAATTAGAAACAGGCGTTTGCGCCGTTGTGGGTGTGAATACAGCCGACAAGCTTCCTGGCCAATGGAAGTGGCTCCTTTCATTACCTTTAAAATCAGCGCGGAAAGGCTCACAGTCTTTGATATTGTGGAAGCAGAAATAGACTTGCTGTAGTCCATGCAGAAGATCAAAGTTTGCAAAATATGTTCATAACGAACTGCAAGCAGATCTCCATGAATGAATGATGTAAAGTTGGCCAGGGTGATCACAAATCACCACACAGATCTGTGTGGTGGGCACTTGGAGCCTGCCTTTCACCCCTATTGTTTGTGTCCGTGTGTAACACGAGATCGACAAATGAAAGCATGGGTGGATTTATCATCATCGCAGCCTCACTCGGCATATCCCTTTGTTGTATCTCACCAGTGTCGTCCACGCTAATCAATGAACGGCATTTTTGAACAAAGTTCTGTTCAGAAACACATAAAGTTATTCAAATATGCCGTTCAGTTAATCAGTCGAGCCTTGTGAGCGGCGCGTGCTCAGCCACCCAAGCACGACGCATTCACCACAAGGATGGCGAAACAACAAGTGTTTGTTAAAGTTTGTCTTAAAACAGTTTACCTTAACTAGCATCCCGTGTTGCATTTGAGCAAAGGGTCCTTGTTGATGTCGAAATCGAAAGTTAACTTGCCATGATTACTTCCAGTGACAGAGTTTATTCTTCTTCGTCGTCTTGAAAAACAGAAGGAGAAGATGACAACAAAGAAGAAAAAAATAGACAATTACATAGACAGGAAAATATGGGCTTCTGACTATTAAAGGTTACATTTGGGTGAGCTTAACATTGGTACTTATATAGTAGGTTTGCATGTAAAAATGACATCAGTACTAAAACGCCCCCGACTCCCCCCAAAACACTCAGTCGTGATTTAATTTATTTTTTGTGATTAGATTTACAACAAATATCCCCGGCCTCTTTTGGGGCGTGGCTTATGATATGTTTTCAGTCAGCTGTCTATGTCAGGAAGGAGCCAAGCGTGGTAATATTGCTCGCTTTGTCAGTTCTGTTGTCTAAAACGGCGACCGATTGCCACCAAAATGCAAATGCACATTACTACTCTTGTCCACTTCAACCTGTGAAAGTATAAAAGTGTTCTGCACAATAGTTTGGATTTATTGACATAAAACGTGATTTCATCATGATCACCTCCACAAAATCAAAAATACAGTGGCGATTGCTCCTCCACTTTCACAAGCTGAAGCGGACAAAAGCATGAATGCGCACACGAACCCCGACTGGTTATATTCCGGACATTTAGCGACGCTAAACTCGTGTCAACTCCCAGGAGGGAGACGGCGGCTTGCAACGAGCAGCAGGCTAGGCTGATTGGATCTTTATACCCCCAACCCCTTTCCTCCCCGGGGTAACAGTACAGCTAATAGCAACACCTAGCTTCAGGCCGTTAAAACAAAAGGCGTTAGCACAACAACATTAGGTCCTTACTGTCCGCGCAGCATGTGGAGGTGATTATGAGCCCGCGTCTTCGTGTCGCGGGGTTGCTTCCCAAGCAGTCGCGTGCATTGTCCGACACCGCTTGCAGCCACGGGAGTGAGTGGCACATGATGGCCTGACGACTATAACTTTTAAGCACGTCCTCCTGCCTCCGTCGCCGACTATATTTTGCCACGTGAAGGCCGGTTGACGAATATTCCCAGTCCGAATTTTGGTCCCAGTAAGTCCCTGAATACTGTGGTGTACAGGGATATTAATCTGACTGAATTCCTTATCTTTTATTTTGAAGTTGGCCCTCGGAGGTAATCGTTGTAGCGGCTGACTTGACTTCGAACTGAAGCTAACAAAAGCGTGTTGACCGACTTGAACTGGAGCGTAATATTCAATTTCCAGTGCACATGCGCTCCGGGGCACCGCTAATGTGCACCCCTCCCTGTTCATATGGCTCTTGACCTTTGTGTCAACTCAAGCGCTTCCAAATCATTTGTTTTGGTGTTACTTTGAATTACACTCCAAAACACAGGAAACACTCAGCTATCCTTAGCCAAATGTAAACAAACCGTTTTTCATGAAGTGGCATTTCTATTATCTACAAATGTTTTTTTTTTTTTTAAACAACAGAAACAGTCCCTTGTGTTGTGTGTGCTGCCCTTTTAAAGGCCAAGCGTGAGGGAGCACGTAGCGCACAATATGACAGTGCATCTATGTGTGTGCATGGAATTTGTTGGCTCCACAGAGAAAACCATAACCAGTGGGTGTCCGCTCATTCCTGCTCATGTTGTTTTTGTCAATTTTGTACACTTTTGGACAAAATCATCATGTGATTTTCTTTCACAATTAATTGCACTGTTTCAACTGCTCTTCTGTTTTTTTGCTCTTGCAGGATCTGGGGATATCGAAAGTGGGTCATATGAAGAGAATCCTCCAGGGAACTAAGGACCTGGCCAAGGCCTCCATGGTAGATCTTTAACCTGGAAGCAAACGCTTCCCAAGAGGGGAAACACAAGTATATGTTCCCCCTCACGTTACTGGAGACGATGGCAATCGGATCCGTGAAGCGTGTTGCCAAAATCGAGGAAGAGAAGGGAAGATTGTGAAAAATCTTCACAAAAAGCCATTTCCTTGACAACAACCAATCATATGTCACATGCACACACATACACACAGGTATGCAACTAAACACAGTGCAAATTTGTTGTTCGACTTGTGATAACAAATTAGTAGCAAAAGCAGGACTTCCATAAGTGGGGATGTCGTTCTGGTTGACGTTGTTTAAAAACGAAAACAAAAAAATTGTAGAAGCAGTGGTGCTTCGTTCAACAACGGCATGTTCCACGCTCGTTCGTTTAAGGTTTAATTGCATGATTTAGTGTTTTCTACTTTTGTCGTAACACTTGAACAAGTTAACTTTACAAGTAAGTATTGTCAGTGCCATTTGTGACTACTGAGAGTGTCCTTTCCTTTTTCGTCCGCGTGAGGGAGTAGTTTTAATTTATTTAGTTTGCATGACGATGACGTGTCAGAGATCTGCGTTGAGTGCCATATCCTTTGAGTATTTTTAGCTTAACAACGTGCTTTATAGGAGGATTTTGTGAAGAGTTTTTAAAGCTGTTGGGGACCACATGGTCTGCTGTGGAGGAAAAAAATGGGAAACCAAAGTGAATGTTATAAGACAAAAAAGTAAACTCACAATTTTTTTACTGGCGCTCACCAGTAGGTTTCATTTTTCATGAACGACGGTAGAATAATTTGTTGGTTCTCGTATTTCCTCAAATAGACACTGCCCCAATTAATTGCCAAGTCTGCTTGACTTATGTGACACCTTTGCATCTGTAAAGCTGGCTTGAGCAAGCAAAAATCTGCGACTTCAACATTAACCTGAAAAGAATTAGGAATTTGACCAAAAACAAAAGAATTGTGAATTCTTAAAAAACAAAAATGAAAAAAAAAATCATTGAATTTTATATGTAGGGCTCTATTTTTTGAATGGTGTAAATCCTGTGCAGAGTGCATCCTCACTCTTCGCCAAGGTGGGTTAGACCCTGTGCTGGTAATTTCACAGATGAACACAGGCCAGATCTGAGAGAGGCAGATTTGCGCCTCTCTGAGGGTGGTTACAGTCGACTTTTATCATGGCCAATCAAAGCGTCTCCTCTCATTCATTAAATGGGGCACGCTAGTCACACCATACAGTCTTGACATGGCTGAGCTCACATCGGAGCTGTGACATGGCTGCAGAGCTCACTATCTGTATGCCTGTGTCCAAATAAAATTCACCAAAATCACATTAGAGTTTGCAGTCTACCCTGCACTTGGACGTGGTCTGACCAGACACAAGTTTAGATCAACTTCCTGCCACCAAATTGTCCCTCCAGCATGTTATTTAACAATGCTTCAAAAACTCACCCTCTGCTGCACTGGCACACCCAGCCTGTCTGCCAAATTGGCAAACACGCACAGTGAGAAATGTGCTTGCACGAAAATCAGGATCAGCCGGCATATGCGCCCGTGCGCAGATGCGCTGTCTATGAAAATAGAGCCCAAATTGTCACTTTTTATTTGATCTGAAAGTGAAATAAAAAGTAGATCGTACATGATCTATTTCCATTATTTGTTTGTAAAAATATATATATATTTTTTTTGTAATGTAAGGGGTAAGCATGTAGGTTTTTTTTTTTACATTACATTTAGTATTTAATATTTCTAAAATCACCCCTAGATGTGTGGTACTCTCTTCAATTACATTAAGTAAATTAATCACCCCGATATCTATATGAGGAAATGCAGTATTTTTGTTGTTGTTTACTTCTTGCCTTATGCAAGTGCAAATTCTTATACTAGATATTGACAGCTCACCTCAACCTTTTGGCAAATTAGCACCTTTATGAAACACTAATGCAAATAGATATTTTTTTATTACAAAAAGAATTTTAAAGTTACCCTGCAGAACACTGTGGGCATACATCTTGCTTTTTGTTTCTTGTTTTTTTCTTTTTTTTTCATTGTTAGTTTATTTACAACTGGTGGCATTACAGGGTCTGTTATTTCTTTCTATAGCTAAGATTGTAAATACTGTATATCTGTGTCTCTACATATGCACTGTCTCTACAGTACAGTGTACCGGTGTATGCAAGCCATGTTTGTGTTGTAGTCCAGTAAGTGACTGACATGGCATGCGTGTGTTAACACATAGAATTGTGCGTGTATGACACCATGACACTTGTTGTCTCGTGCATGATGGTGATAATGCTGTCGTGATGGAATGATGGTGCAATATTTTGACACACTTTCAGTGGCACACAGACTGCTTCCTCCCCACACATATTTCTTCCAGTGGTGCTTCCATGATGAGTTGTTAACATAGGATTACTGAATAAGAGCATGCTGGCTCAACGGTTAAGCTATTATATTATAAGTATTTCATTTGTGTAGTTAAGATATCGCTTCAGTTGCCAAACATGTTATTTAACAGTGTCTATTTGTCCTTTCGTTTCTGATTTCCACCCTCAGAATTGTCCCATAAGGGCCAAATTCATTTGAGTTTTGCAACAGCTTTTTTCGCTGTACCTGAAATCGGAAATATCCCGCTTTGTTCACTTACGAGGTCAGTCCTTGAAGCATTTGTCGTTTAGCATGGGCGGTTGATTAACGTTGAGCTAGTGGGTATGATTTTTTTTTTTTTGCCTTGTGCACTTATTTCATATTTTACCAAGCACAGTGAAAGCCCCGTTTATCACGATGGGTATGTTCCAGACCCACCCGCATATTAGTGAAAGTCAGTCCCACAGAAAGACAATATAAAAGGTCGCAGTCGTATTCCAATTCCGTTCAATATCTTTTGTGATTGTAACAGTACCTGGTAGCTCGACACGCACCATGGTGTCTCTTTTTTAAAATTTTGACGGAGTTTTGACATATCTTCCTGTTGTTAAACAACTTTTATGCTACATATCCAGTATTAGTGGATGCCTGATGGTATACATTTTGGTGGTCTACGAGCATGTTTCCAGTTTTGAATCATGTTCAACTTACATTTATCATTGCAGTGATGGACATTGACTCGCAGAATAAGATTTCAGTCAGCAGTTACTAGCCAAAGATAAAAATTTAACCACTAAATTATGTGTGACACTTTTTTCCCCAGTTGCATTGCTGTGGTTTAGTTGCCTTTTATTCATTCTCAACATATTCATGCATCCAAAGTGTCTGCCGGGCTTCGGTCTCAAGTTTCAAGGCAAGCAAACGCTCGCCATGTGGAAGCTGCCATCTTCCTTTATTGTCTGTAAATAATGCTGCAAACTGCCTGGTTTTGTCCAAACCAACCATGCAAACGGGCCTGTCATAGGCTAAAAAATTGTGATGGGAGTTTGATTTGTTTACATTGTGTTTATAGTTTTAATTTGTAAGAACTATAAATCTATAAGATATTTATTGCCTAAGGTATGTGCGTGCATTGTGTTATCTCACATTTTGAATATAATTGTCTGTCACCCGTATTGCTATATTGAATGACTTGGGTAAAAAGTAGTTTATTAATAATGATAATAATACTTTTTATGACTACTAAGTGACTGTTTTCTGTGCCTTTTTATGGTTAGAAAATGCATGATTAGTTATATTTATTATATGCAGATTTGAAGTCACTGAGATGTGTATTTTTGTACTCTGGATATAAATACATGGTTCAGCTTTTTGTTGTACAATTTGCAAGGGTGCCCTACAAGAGGCTACCGACACAGTACATATCTCTCTTCAATTAAAAAAGAAAAAAATCAATCAATGCATTTGTTTGACTTATTTTCTTCTAATGCACTTTATGTTCAATTCATGCATGCACTGAAGGATTAAGTAACAAAAGACCAATGATGCACAGGAGATTTGTTTGCATTTCGAAACAAATTCAACAGCGGTTTAGGTTTGAAATGTGGTATCATAAAAAAAGAGTGATCACCAACTAGGGCCAGAAACCACATGAGGAAGTCATCACTAAGTGGGACAAATACAGTGAATTAATAAGCATTTACATCTTTTGATCTCTTATATTGCTTGAACCCTTTTATTACTTAAATATATGCTCTTAACTAAACTATTGTTTTTACTTAACTTTTTAACGTTCATTCAAAACTGCAAACGAGGCAAACCATGTTCATGTTGCACCCATAAATGCAAGAGGCCACTGAAAATAATTCTCCTAATTATAAAAAATGATCAGCTGCACATAATTGTCAAAGAGTAATGGGTCAACACTTCAAGTCATAATGTTATATTGTGAGAAATATGTTACCATCCATCCATCCATTATCTACCGCTTATATGAGGTCGGGTCATGGGGACAGCAGCTTCAGTGGGGAAGCCCATACTACGCTCTCCCCAGCCACAACTTCCAGCTCTTCTGGAGGGATCCCAAGGCATTCCCAGGCCAGCCGGGAAACACAGTCTCTCCAACGTGTTCTGAGTCATCCCCGGGGCCTTCTGCCAGTGGGACATGCCCAAAACACCTCACCAGGGAGGTGTCCATCCCAATCAAATGCCCGAGCCATCTCATCTGGCTCCTCTCAACGTGGAGCAGAAGCAGCTCGACACTCATTCCCACTCGAATGACCGACCTTCTCACCCTATCTCTAAGGGAGATCCCGGACACCCTGAGGAGGAAACCCATTTCGGCCGCTTGTATCCGGGATCTTGTTCTGTGGGCCACGAACCCACAGCTCATGACCATAGGTGAGGGTAGGAACGTAGATCAATCAGTAAATCGAGAGCTTTGCCTTTCGGCTCAGCTCCTTCTTCACCATGACAGACTGATCCAGAGTCCGCATCACATCAGACACTGCACCAATCCGCCTGTCGATCTCCCGTTCCATCCTGCCTTCCATATTGAACTCCTCCACTTGGGGCAGAATCTCATCCCCGACCTGGAGAGGACACTCCACCTTTTCCGACTGAGGACCATAGTCTCAGATTTGGAGATGCCAATTTTCATTCCAACCGCTTCACACTTGGCCGCTCCAATGAGAGTTGGAAATCTTGGCTTGAAGAAGCCAACAGTACCACATCATCTGCCAAAAGAAGAGACACGATACTGAGGCCACCAAACCGTGCTCCCTCAACCCCTTGGCTGCGCCTAGAAATTCTCTCCATAAAAGTTATGAACAGAATTGGTGACAAAGGATATCTTAGCGGAGTCCAACCCTCACTGGAAAGGAATCCAACTTTCTGCCGGCAATGCGGACCAAACTTTGACATCAGTGGTACAGAGACCGAACAGCCCGTATTAGGGGGCTCAATACTCCGTACTCCCGAAGCACCCCCCAACAGAACTCCAGAGGGACACAGTCGAACGCCATCGCCAAGTCCAAAACACACATGTAGACGGGTTGGGCAAACTCCCATACACCCTCAAGGACCCTGCCTAGGGTGTAGAGCTGGTACGCTGTTCCACAACTGGGACGAAAACCACATTGCTCCTCCTGAATCAAAGATTCTACCCTCCTCTACAGCACCCCTGAATAGACTTTACCAGTGAGGCTGAGGAGTGTGATCTCTGTAGTTGGAACACACCCTCCAGTGCCCTTTCTTAAAAAGGGGAAGCACCACGCCGGTCTGTCAATCCAGGGGCATTGTCCCCTATGTCCATGCAATGTCGTAAAGGCGTGTCAACCATGACAGCCCCATATCATCCAGAGCCTTTAGGAACTCCAGACAGATCTCATCCACTCCCGGTGCTTTGCCGGTTACTTCAACTCCAGAGATAGGAGGGCCCACCTCAGAGTCTCCAGGCTCTGCTTCCTCAATGGAAGGTGTGTCAGTGGAATTGAAGACGTCTCTGAAGTATTCTCCCCACCAACCCACAACGTCCTGACTCAAGTTCAGTAGCACCCCATCTCCACTATACACAGTGTTAATGGTGCAATGCTTTCCTCTCCTGAGGCGCCAGATGGTGGACCAGAATTTCCTCGAAGCAGTGCGGTCATTTTCCATGGCCTTGCCAAACTCCTCCGATGCCTGAGTTTTTGCCTCAGCGACCGCCGAAGCTGCATTCCGCTTAGCCAGCCGGTATCTGTCAGCTGTCTCCGGAGCCCCACAGGCCAAAAAGGCCCAATAGGACTCTTTCTTCAGCTTGACAGCATCCCTTACCACCGGTGTCCACTAGCGGGTTTGAGGATTGCCGCCACGACAGGCACCAACGACCTTACGGCCACAGCATCGATCGCCTGTTCGATCGATGGAGGCAAGAAACATGGTCCCTCTGCCCCAATGTGCCCTGCCTCACCTGGGACGTGGGCAAAGTTCTGCCAGAGGTGGGAATTGAAACTCCTTATGACAGGGGATTCTGCCAGACGTTCCCAGCAAACCCTGACAAAACGTTTGGGTCTGCCGGATCTGACTGGCATCTTTCCCCACCATCGGAGCCAACATACCACCAGGTGGTGATCAGTTGACAGCTCTGTCTCTCTCTTTACCCGAGTGTCCAAAACATGCAGACGCGAATCCGATGATACGACTACAAAGTCGATCATCGAACTACAGCTTCGGGTGTCCTGGTGCCAAGCGCACATATGGACACCCTTATGTTTGAACATGGTGTTAGTTATGGACAATCCGTGATGAGCACAGAAGTCCAGTAACAGAACACCACTCAGGTTCAGATCGGGGGGGCCGTTCCTCCCATTCACGCGATTCCAGGTCTCACTGATCGTTGCCCACGTGAGAATTGAAGTCCCCTGGCAGAACGATGGAGTCCAAAGGGGGCACGCTCTGCAGCACACCCTCCAAGGACTCCAAAAAGGGTGGATACTCTGAACTGCTGTTTGGTGCATTGGCACAAACAACAGTCAGGAACCGTCCCCCCACCGTAAAGCAGAGGGAGGCTACCCACTCGTCTACCAGGATGAACCCGGCGCCAAACCGGGGGACAATAAGTATGCCCACACCTGCTCTGCGCCTCTCACCTTGGGCCACTCCAGAGTGGAAGAGTGTCCAACCCCTCTCGAGAGGACTGGTACCAAAGCCCAAGCTGTGTGTGTAGGTGAGCCCGACTATATCTAGTCTCAGCCTCGCACATTAGCTCAGGCTCCTTCCTTGCCAGAGAGGTGACATTCCATGTCCCAAGAGCTAGTTCCTGTGGTTCCACCGGATCGGACCAACAAGGTCTCTGCCTTCTGCCATCGCCCAGCTCACAGGTCCCTCTACCCCTTTGCCCTGCTCCCCCACAAGTGGTGAGCCCGTAGAAAGGGGGACCCACGTTGCCTTTTCAGTCTGAGCCCGGTCAGGCCCCATGGGTTGAGGCCCAGCCACCAGGTGCTCGCCAATGAGCCCCATCTCCAGGAGAAATAAGTTACAAAAATTCTAATTATATTGATATGAAAAAAAAGTGGTAATGGTATGAAAAATGTTGCAAGGGAAAAAGGGTTGATATTATGAAAAAGATGTAATAGTATTACAAGAAAAAAGTCATGCTAGAAAGACTATTCAATATGAAAATAAGTTAATAATATAACACTACAAGAATTATTGAAAAAAATAATGTATCTACAACTTGACATGACAAAAATTAACATTGCAAGAATAAAGTGAGAAATGAGAAAAAATGAGAAAATAAATATGTTGTAAAATTACAGGAACAGAAAAATGTCGTAATGTTACAAGAATAAAATTGGAATACTCATAGAAAATAAGCTGTAAAATTACAGGGAAAAAAGTTATACGATCACAAACAAATGATAATTACAAGGAAAAGGTGGTAATGTTATGGGATAAGCATGTAATATTAACGGAAAACAGACGTTACAAAAATAGTTGCAATGTAAAAAGCGTAATATTAAACATTGTCTTTAAGTCAACAAACATAAAACACAGTCCTTATCTTAGCAATATAATACACTTAATTGTGCCTACAAACTTGCAACTTCGTCCTCGTAAAATTACAGCTTTATAGTATAATTACACTTTGTCTTGTACTATTATTTTAGTGTTTTCAATGTGACCCTGACACTCCTTTTAGACCTTTTAACAAAAGGGATTGGAAATCAACATTTCAAAACTCAATTTTCTGAACCACAGCTTCTTCACATTATGGCCGCTGATGAGCTGGAGCCTTTTCCAGCTGATTTTGGGTGAGGGTCAGGGTACGCCTTCAATCAACTGCAAGGCACATATATAGACAATATTTTTATTATTCATTGTATATAGGTACATTGGTTGGAACCTTTTCAAATAACCATTCACACTCACATCCACACCTATATCTACAATTACAGCAAGGGTAGGCAGATCTTAGTGCTCAAGGTTCACATTAGATTTTTTTTATTAAAAGACAGATGGGCCAGATCATTCATTGATGAGGAAATAATAATAATAATAGTAATAATAATAATAATAATAATAATAATAATAATAATAATAATAATAATAATGTGTATGTAACATATTTCACTGATTTATTTTCATAATGATTTGAAAAAAAATTCAACGATTTCACTATAATTAATCAATAAATGATTTAATAAATGGAACATTTTCAAATGTATAAGTATATTTGTAGATTTATGTCATTTAAATCAATGAACCAATTGTTTTATGAAACAAATTAACTAAATATTGAATGATATAAATGAATACAAATAATAAAAACATACGCGTAAAATATGTAAAATGATTAAACTATCATTATGTTACATATTTATACTGTGCAGTTTTAGTTGGTTGCTCCATTTGTCGGCCTTCGATTGGCGATGTCTCAGACAACTCTCGTTTTCAGACAGTACTGCACAAGGAATGGGGAGTTCGGTTACGTTCAATAAAATCGGTGAAAAGTAAATTCCATGACTTTCCGTGCATCATGTTAAAAACGTCGATATCACATTTAAAATGTTTATTGCGGTTTGACTTCGCGTCTCTTTGTGATGATGAAATGATTTCACCGGTCTTATAAGGGTGAAGTACGGAGGCGAATGAACCCACCGTTTCGGTCGTGTTCACCTTCAAGGGGAAGTATTCAAAAATACCGAACTCGTTTTGTGTTCGCGAATGGCGCAGGAGTGGTTAACGTCGGTGCTGCTGTGAGTCGTCAACATCACCGAGCATCAGAGGTAAATTACGCGTTCACATGACTATGGCAATGTTTTTCCACACATGTCATTGTCGTTTACGTCTTTGGGGCACGTCGGCGTTTACCCGAGTCTTCTAAAAGTTGCTCGTCGGGGCGTTCGCTCACTGCGGCCTATTATTATCCCTGCTAGCTCACTTGATTGACAGCCTGTCAACTCGCAAGATAGCCCCCTTATTATTATTTATTTTTTAATATGGTTGATTTGTAACATGTATATCTGACGAGTGACAAGTATTCAGCAACACCCGTGCTCGAGTTTATTGTTCAATTGTTAGTGAAACAACGGCATCCACAGTCAATGTGAGGCCACAGGGTGTACCTATTCTTCTTTTACATATTTTATTTCTTACTCGCTATGAGTATGCTTGCTTGTATTTATGTTTGTGTGCGTGTGTACGTGCGTATATTGTGAAACCCATTAATCGTGGGGGACCCACAATTTGAGAAAATCTACGTCATACAATACAATACAATACAATTTATACAGCGCATTGGACAAAATTTATATAGCGCATATCACAACAGCTACAGTTGTAACAAAGCACTTTCCATACAACAACAACAACATAGCAACAATATAACAAGTGAAAGCAATATATTAACACAAACACCATATAATAACATATTTTATTACACGTTACATCAGGGCTGGGCAATTCCGGTCCTCGAGGGCCGGTATCCTGCATGTTTTATGTCACCCAGCTGCAACACACCTGATTCAAATGAGCAGGATCGTTATCCAGCTTCTGCAGACCTTGCTGATTATATGATAATTTGTATCAAGTGTGTTGCAGCAGGGCGATATGGAAAACACGCAGGACACCGGCCTTCGAAGACTGGAATTGCCCACCTTTGCTTTAAATGACGCTGATTTTTGGGTCCAATCAGTGAGTTAAAAAAAAAAAAAAAAAAGATCACCAATCCGGTCAGAGCATTATGTTTATACAAATAACTTATTTATTGTATATACTTGTGTATGGTTTACTGAGTATCAGCGCACTGGCGTGTTAACAAATGAATAGAGATGGGCACTTTACCCTATTTTGCTGGTCCATCCTCCGTCCATGACCTGGGCATCCTTCTGTCGTCCCTCCGTCCTTATTTATAAAATAATTGTCCTTTGTCCCCGTCCGTCCTCAACCTTTTGAAGCGCCATGTTGTCGTGGGAGAGAGGCTAACGGCAGAGAACGAACGAATAGAACGAAAGACTTCCACTTCCGGGTCGTAGCTTTAAGTATACGACGGCGCTAACATGAACATGATTGACGGTTTGGAGAAATTTTAACGCTCTAGTGATGTCCCAGACAAGGACATACTTCACATGCAAATAAGATAAGGTATGTACTAAATGTTAACAGTTAACGAAACAAAATTGCTATCCACCTGTTTCCTATGCCCCATACATACTTTATCCTGTATTACTCACGCAAGCGAGGCTGGGTGTGTTTCTGTCAGTCGTCAATTAAATGGGTGTCTTGTGGTGTAATCCATGATGTCACGTGTTGAACCACTAGGGGGCAAACTATGCCTGTGTGAGTATAATGTTACTGCAGGGAATACACATGAAAAATTAGAAATAGGACTCCACAGCGTTGTTGCATACAGTTAATAAAGGCAGCTCTGTAGTATCGCAGAAGAAAACAGTGGTCATTCTTTTTAAAATAATCCAACACAACACATCAGTCGGTACTTGACCCAGTTAGGGACGATTACAGGGACGGAGGAAAACCTACTTCCCTCCTTGCTTAGTCCGCCCTTTGAAAAAATAAATAAATAAAATAATTCCCGTCCTCTGTCCCCAAAATGGGTGTCCCTCCGGGAGGAACGTACAGACTGTTTCATGCCTGGGATGGAATGCCCATCTCTGCAAATTAACATAACCTTTTTCGTAACAGCAAGGCTCTAAATAGTTTCTTTCATTGAAGAGCAATTTTGATAATCATTGACTTAATTTCAAGACCAAATTTCTCATTTTAAAGAGCAGTTTCTCCCCCGGTTCAGGCACCTGAAGCAAGGGTTTTATTAAACAACAAAACTACAACAATATAACAGGGCGGTTGAATTTAGCACTGCAGCTATCGAACATTTCAGTATTCCAGTATCCTACTGAAAATTTGATAGAATAATCGTGTATTGCTTTAAAGGATACTTTTACATGATACAACTCAGTTTGTAACGAGCAACCAGTAGGTGTCTTTTTTTATATATAATCAACTGATTTTATCTGTTAAACCCACAACTGTATTTTATTGTCTAGAAAAAAAATTCACAGGGGCAATTTCAAACATAAACTTAAAGTTTGCATTTCTTGTATCAAAAATATAAAGCATTAAATACAAAAAGGCTTTTAACAGCATTTGTGCAACTTGACTTGAGCAGTTAACATTTTAGCATGCGATAATACATCGCGTTTAGACCTACCTCTCCTTGCAAGTAAAAAGACGATATTGTTGTAGAATGTCTTCTCTCCTCATTGTGTGCATTGTTTATGAATGTCTCACTTGGTGTGAACCTGACACTAAGTTTGCAAGAGAAGCTTGAACACGCACGAGACAAATGTAACCGTGCACAATGATTTAGTTTAGATCATGCTTTCCTTCTCGTTTAGATAGTGTTCAAATTAACTGTGATGAGGCTCTTTAGCCTGTTCAATGTGAGCTGCACAAGTTTGTAAGAACCACAGAAGCATTTCAATGGCCACATAGCATAATTGTCAATTTTCAATGTTTTTGGAAAACAAGAAAAACCACAATTTTTAGAACACACATTGGAATTTTTTATTGAGTCTTTTTCCGTTCACTTGCTTGTTCACCCATCTCGTTTAAGATTTTGTTACAATATCAATAAAAAAATAAGAATGTGGTTCTAAAATTTAGTCTTTTCTTGTTTTCCAACAAGCAATTATGCTATGTGGCGACGATCTCAGTAAATAGCCACTCACACAAGCGTGTGAGTTGGAACCTTTTCAAATAACCATTCACACTCATGGTGTTCTTATTCATTTGCCAAATGAATACAATATAGGGTGTAATCTACAAATGCCACAGAGTGCATTCTAGCGATGGAAGGGGATATTACATTAGCTAATGAGTAAAAAAAACTTTTATCCAACTTTAACCATCATTACATTGACATGTTCCCATGACCCCAGCTTCACTTTGCAGTAATTAAATACAACTTTAATTTGGACTATTTACAAAATAAAAACAATGAGTATAATTCCTGGATTGATAATCTGTTGCTGGAAGAGTGTTGTCGGAAGCGTCCGCTGCAACAAAAATCCTTCGAAAACACGGAACATTGGCTCCAGCGGGTTCTGCAAAAAAAAAAAAAAGATTAAAATTAATTAATATTTTGATATTTTCGAGTCATACATTTTTGTTTTGACCACACTCACCACTCACAATTGCACCGAATCGCCACTGATGGAACAATGGCGTTCAGTTCTTATACAGTGGGGAAAGGCTGACTCATGCCGGAGCCTTAGCTGCGTCACCGGGTGCCGCTATAGCCTTCCCCAAAATATCAGGTTAACTGAAATGTTGAGTGTTGTAGTCGAGTACTACAAAGTTCTCAGTCTTTGCACATGTTTTCAGCAATTATCTTCAATCATGTAGAATGTATTTAGAAACAAATCTCTGAACTCACTTAACAGGGTCTAATATTAATAAGATGCCAGAGTACTATGAGGAGAAAAATCATAATTGTATTAAACATCCATAGAACATGATGAGGAAAAAGTAATAATATTTCAAAAAAATATATGTAATGTTAGAATTGATTAATGTCACAGATGATGATATGATAAATATGTTTTCCTCCTCTGAAGGACATTTTCTGTTTGCAGGTGAGCGGTCCTCCTTTGGTCGCCATGGACGCTTGTGCGCGAGTTCGAGGAGCCCCAATGAAGTCCCGGGCCACTGTCAGAAAAGAGGTCAGGGACCAGAATTTATGCTGCACTTTTTGGGGGGTAAATCAGTTTATGAAAACCAGCAGGCTTAAGATATAGTTTGTGACATAAATGTACTAAATGCTCTCAAATGGTCACCTCTGCAGTCTGCTCGAATAAGTGCATCCCCCGTACTAATAATAAGCTACGCCTCAGCTAAAATGCATGTTTATTCTTTTAGACAAACCAACTCATGATAACTGAGTCAAAAGCAAACAAATCCTTATTCCAGAGATACAATACAATACATTTCACAACACGTCTGTGTTGCAGCAGGGAGGGATGGAAAACATGCAGGACAGCAGAAGGCCCCAGTATAAAATATATATGTGTGGGCGTCAACTACACACAGATTTTCGCTATTTGCGATCCCTACTCCATGCAAATAACTTGAGTCCACTACATTGTAGCAATATTTATTTTTACTTTGTCCTCATTAGCATATTTGGAATTGGAGTAATCCAAAAGTAACTCATATTAATCAATCACAGTACTTTAATATTGTGGCACTTGGATTTCTAAAACTGTATCAGTATACATTTTAAAAGTAACCTTCCCAACCCTGCTTGTGTAGCAAAATGTGACCCTTTACTGTATATATAGATAGATATTGTATTATACCGGGCGGCGCGGTGGTAATGGTGAGTGACGTTTTTAATCTATATCGTGACATGATATCCAAATGTCATGGTGTCAAAGCCATTCAGCAGGTACTAACTTGAATAAACTTAATGCTCGTCTGCCCAGTTGCTTTTTTTCCCCACCCTGATCCCATAAAAGGTGGCACATTCATGCACATATATTAATTTATATTAAGAGTTCACACTGATCTGATCGAGTGGATTGAACTCAGTTGATATTCAGCATTTTATGCAAAATTGCTGATCAACTGTAATGTCATAATTTGTGCTATCAAGCCTCATCTCCACTCCATGTCCGGTCGTTTGAGCGCAACACTTTCCTCATCCTGAACATCTGGCTCGTAGATGTATGGTCCAACATACAACCTATATTCAATTGAATACACTACCAAGTAGTGTTTTTCCGTCACCATTTTTTGGCCTACGATTCCATACCGGGATGTGCAGTATCAGCCAATGCCGATACCGTACCGATATCACACTGCTTGTAGAAACAAAACACAAGCGCTTTTTTTCTTGTAATTCTTAAACACTGCATACTCACTTGGATCAAAAGTCATTGCTATCAATCACATCAATCAATCACATTTTATTTATATAGCACTTTTCATACATAAAAATGCAACTCAAAGTGCTTTAAAACATTCAAAGCAAAACATAGAATTGTCTTCAATCAAAAGAAAAGATAAATTATTTAAAAGTTGTTGAAAGCCAAACTAAAAAGGTGTGTCTTGAGCTTCCTCTTAAAAATATCAACAGTCTCTGCAGACCTGACATCCTCTGGCAGGCTATTCCAAAGGTGAGGACCAAAATGGCTGAATGCAGCCTCGCCATGCATTTTGGTCCTCACCCTTGGAATAAATAAAAGGCCGGCGCCAGAGGACCTCAGGATCCGCGAGGGCTGGTATGATAAAAGCAAATCAGATAAATAAGATGGCCCAAGACCATTAACACATTTATAAACTAATAAAAGTACTTTAAAATCGATCCTGAAACACACAGGGAGCCAATGCAGCAATTTCAAAACTGGCGTAATGTGCTCCCGCCCTCTGGTTCTCGTCAGCACCCGAGCGGCTGAATTCTGCAGTAGTTGCAGTGGTGAAATGCTCTTTTTCGGGAGGCCAGAGAGCAGGGCATTACAGTAATCTAAACGACAGGAAATAAAGGCATGCATCAGCACTTCCGTGTTAGCCTGAGAGAGAAACGGGCGGACTCTGGCGATATTCTTAAGGTGATAAAAACCAATCTTGGTTACATTTTTAATATGAGGAATAAAACTGAGCTCAGAGTCAAAAATGACGCCAAGGTTCTTCACACAGTGTGGGGGATTAAAAATGTGTAGTTTTGGTAAAAGCTTCTCTCTCTGACCTTCGGGACCGATAACTAAAACCTCAGTCTTGTCCTCATTGAGCTGTAGGAAATTATCTGCCATCCATGACTTGATATCTAAAATGCAATTTAAAAGGGTATCAATGGGTCCTGTGTCATCAGGAGACACGGCAATATACAGCTGCGTGTCATCAGCATAGCTGTGAAAGCTGATGCCGTGTCCCCTGATGACATCCCCGAGGGGAAGCATATAAAGATTAAAAAGTAAGGGGCCTAAAATCGAACCTTGAGGAACCCCACATTTAATTTCATGAGTTTTAGAGGAACAAGTATCCATACTTACAAAGAAATATCGGTCTGTGAGATAGGAATAAAACCAGTCAAAAACAGTACCAGAGATGCCCACTAGATTTTTAAGTCTATTTAATAAAATTTGGTGATCTACTGTACCATGGCTTGGTCAGGCACTGCTTAAAAACCTTTGAATTTGAGCTGGTTCAAGTGGATCAAATACTGTAAACCCTATCAGCACACTATATCTGGACTTATTACCTAATACCGTACTCACATTTTTTTCCTCAATTTACTACTAAGCCATGACCATCCACTTGTGTGTGCAGACTGTGCGTGACAATGGAGCACAGTTTGTCAAGAGCCTCTTGCGGAGCAGAAAGGATCTTTGCAGTATCAACCTGGACCTCCCATCCAGAGACAGTTCAAGAGTGACAGAGGTCTGTCTCAAGCAAGCATGCAAACATGCATGCTGTACATACAGTGATATAGTAAATACTTACTCTGTTCACATGCAGACATAGATATGCACAACACACTTACATGCTCCAAAATCTAAGATAATATTAACCATTTTCTATGCTTTTTCAGATTAATTTTGTTTGCCTACCGAGTCAGAGTGAAGGCGACGATGCTGTTGATCAGGTAAGTTTATATTTTATTACAATTGATAATTGCCGCCTTCACACTGCCTGTAGAAGCCGTCTTTTTTTCAGAAGTAGGCCCAATTCATAATTTACATCAGACACTGGCACGTCTGTCTTTTACCGTAATTTTCACACCAGTCCAAAATTATGAAGAAGAAAAAAAACATGAATATGAATGATGTTTTTTTGCTGAAATTTAATTTACAAAAACCGAGACCAAGAACAGTAGAGCTCTGACTCACACCTAAAATTCCATTTCCCCAATTGTGTTGATGGGAGCAAACGAGTTCCGGTTGGAATCGGAACTTCCACTTGTAACTACTACGGTTGTCCCAATTTGATCGCCATGATCAGAAATTGGGGCAGATTCCATGATTTTCAGATGATCGGTATCAGATGAAAAAAATTGGATTTTTAAATTGCTTGATTTCTAAAGTCAAGAATAACATATTTTAGTTATTTACTTGATTTGAACCGCTGCTGATTTACATCCATATAAAAAGGTATAATCTTGGGATAGCTTTATTGAAAAAAAAAAAAGTTCATTGAGATAATTTGGATGTGGTCTTGTGTTTTTTCTTCTTCATTGAATTGCATTGGAGAAGTATTGAATCGGGATTCGATTTCGATAAAATCAATTGACTTGAACTAAGACTTGGATGCAATAAATTGTGATTGGACATGCAATAACTACAGAAAAGCTTTTGAAATAGCTTACCTTAACTAGAACCCTATGTCAGATTGTGCCCAAGGGTAGAATCCTGGACTGTTATTGTGCCTTTTGGTGATGTACATAGTAAATCTGGATGTATAAGGGATGTTGCATGCTAAAGAAGGTGGCTGTAATGCACCAAAGGCATTTGCCAACTCCCAAAAGAAAGTGGAGGGGCCACTGCATTCTGCCTTTACTGGGTTCTGTGTAAAATGCCAAGGAGAGTAAATGCTGGATGTTCTGTTGTGGATGCAGCAATTTCACATGTCTGTATTAAAAGCAGCTACTGGTTGAGTCTTGGTGTGATGCATGGGGATCGTTTGCACATGACTCTATTGTGTAACTATGTATTGAATCCTTCTTTTAGGCTCTGGCAACCCTTCCGGCTGGGCTGTGTGAGATGCTCAGAACATTCCACATTTACAGCCTAAGAAATAATGAAGTTCAGCTTCTCAAAGACTCCTCCAGACTGACTGAGCACAAAGACACTGGGCCTCAAGTAAGTTGAAAAAAAATGCTCCTGTAAACATACTCCACCACTTATCACTGCATGCAGAATAGAGAAGTCCAGTTCCGTCCTTTTTGCAACTTGGGAACAACTTGTTTTTTTTCCCCTGAATCCTCAACATGCAGTGCTGGGTAAAGGCCGTGTGTGTGCTGCGCCACAACCCTGGTGTCATTGGGCAACCTCCGGCCGGCGTCACATTGTTGACAGGCCTTCTTGGATGCTACATCGCCGGCCTCCGCTACGCTCTGGAACTGCAAAGCCTCCACAGGGGCGGGGCGAGGCAGTTAGAGGAAGATGACACCAACCAGTCCGTCTCATCCATCGAAGACGACTTTGTCACTGCGCTGGAGAATCTTGAGGAGGATGAAACAGGAGAGAATCCCTGTAAGGCTTAATGCTTAGGGGAGTTTAGTAACCTTCATATAGAGATGCATGTGATCCTAGCAGCTGACTGGAGAATTTCCTCATCTAGTGGCCTAGAGTATTGGTTGTTAGGTTAACTGAAGATTCAAATGTCCTTAGGCGTACATATGAGTGTGAGTGGCTGTTTGTCTATATGTGCCCTGCGATAAGGTGACATCCAGTACATTGTATAGCCCCCCTCGCCCAAAGTCAGTTGGGAGAGACTCCGGTTCACTGGCGGTATAGAAAGGATTAGATGGATGGGTTGATTGTAATAAATTAAGACATCAAGTATGGACAGCAGTAGTTCACGCTATAATAAGTTAGGCTTTTGAGTTAAATGGCAAGGTTTGAGTGCTGCTGCAGACAAAAATGTGTAAATGACCACCACCCTAGCTCAAGTAAACAGACCTCTTTGTGCACATCTTTCACTCTGGGTGCCCTATTTTCGTTCCCATCGCAAATCTAGCGCAAAGCGCAGTCCAACTGGCCGCATGGGTAGATGTTTTGTTCCTTGACTCACACAGGTGTGAGAGGATGTTTGCGTCATTGTGCGCCATTGTGGGATGGAATGCAGCCGACTCCCAGCCAATAGTAGCAGCTTTCCTCATTCCCATTAAAATCAGGGCGTTTGAATCACACAAAGTGCTTGACATTGTGGACGCAGAAATTGACTCGCTGCGGTCCTTGCATGACATTGCCACACGCAAAGTGTGTTTATACAGGTAAACTGCAAGATCTCCCCTTTCGGATGATGATGTCTGCTGCACATGTGACGTGTGCAATTGGAAACTGCCTTGCATCCGCAATCATGGGTCAATGTGACCTTTCTTTGCAAACATCCCATTGTATAATGTTCAGATGCGAATAATATATTTACATCTTTCTTTCTTTGGCTAAATTTAGTTAAGACTTTTAACCAGGTGGGTTTTGTAGTCCAGAAATTACGGTGGTTCTCTAATTTTCTTTGCCTGTCCTCTTGTTATCATCTTTAAAAGAAAGTGTTAATTTGCCGCCATCTTGTGGCATCTTGGTGCCAAGAAACTATGGAGAAGTGAGTTGAGTAGCTTTATTGTGACAAAAGTTCTGCTTTACTGCCATCTACTAAAATTAGTAGACTCAGTAGAATCATTATAAACCTTTTGGCTGGTGAGCGTCAAATACTGGTCAAATACACTCTTTGCGGCAGGGATCGATGCCTATCCCCCATATATGGCAGGGATTTACTGTACTCTGGTATGCCCTGCGCTGCATAAAATAGCACCACCACCATTAACTTCAGCTTTACAGATGTCATCTGCTCTATAAGCAGTAGTTTGTGTTGTGTTCAAGATGGCACTGCCACTATTTGAGGAAATACAATAGTCATTAATTTAAATGAAAATAGTCTGTAAACATTGGCAAAATAGTGGCAACATTTTTTAATTGTTGTATTATTTATCTTACCTCTTTTTCCTTTGTCTTCTTTCTCTTCTGATCGCGATGGACACCTGAAGCTTATCGCCCTTTCAAAAGACATGATGTTGCGTCACAAACAGTGCCTTCCCACAAGAGACGAAAGGAACTATCAGATTCCCACATTAGAATAAGTTTGTCTTCAAAGAAATATGAAGCTAAACACAAGCCGGTCCCGGAGGTTTCTGTCACAGTGCAGAAGTGTTCAGGCATGGAAACCCAGTGGACTTACTGCAGTCCAGGAGCTCACCTGTCCTCACCAACAGTTCAAATCAGTGAATCTGAAGAATCTGACTGCTCCAGCCCGAGTCCAATAATTTTCCTGGATGAGGTGGGCTACCAGAAGAGCATGCTGGCCAAGCTGGACATCCCTCAGGTGCCAGGAGGTCCCAGAGAAAGGGTGGAAGACTCTGACTCTGAAGTGAGCGAATTCTTTGACAGCTTTGACCAGTTTGATGACCTAGAAGACTACAGTTCAGAGAGCGGCACTCTCACGCTTCCAATAGATAATGATAGTGCTCCAACCACACAGACTAAAACCACGGAATCCAGCAATGGTGGCTCACCATCCAAATATGTTTCCAAAGGCTGCTCAACAAAGGGGATGTATCCTCACTGCTTTGATCAACCAATTCTCCCAGCTAATCTGAAAAAACCCACTCCTCTTAAACCAGGCTCCCCCTACGGACCTCACTCCGAGATGCCTGACTCCCCACGGCCAGTACAGAGTGCCTCTGAGGACAACGGTGGTCCACTCTTCAGTCCTGTTAGCTCCTCTGCCTTTAGCCCCCTGGTAGATTCGAGTGGGATGCTAGAATATTTCTGGAAGAGAAGTGAGGACGGAAGCGGCAGTGCTGAATTATGGAAACCTCAAGATCTTTGCTGCTTGTATAAGACCTACTCGGACTTTGCCAGCAGTCTCTCCAAAGAAATTCTTGGATCTGTCTGTGGGTACCAATCCGCTATAGATATTAATGACAACAAGAATCTCAGTTGTGTTTGCCACAAGGAATTCACCAACCCCTCAGGCTACACGATGAAGCTGTCAGAAATCCAGGAGACTGTAACAGTGGCTAAGCTACAGAAGACATCCCAGTCTTTGAAAGATGGCATCCAGAGGTTTGCTAGTGATCTTGTAGAAATGAGCCTGGGCAGTGCTTTGCGGGACATCCAAAAAGGGGTGTCTACCTGTACTACCACATTGTGTCATCTAGCTGCTAGACTCACCTCCTCAGTATTTCAGATGGCCTTCCAGGAGATTGGCATGCGGCAGGCCTATGTGTTGAAGGAGCGAGCAGTAAATGGGTTAGCAAACTTCCTGGTCGGGGAGGCAGTATCTGGTGCGCTAAAAGAGTTCTTGACTGTGAAAAAGCAAATTTTTCATAGCACAGTGACACAGTTTGCAGCAGATTTAGCTGAGGAGCTGGTATTCGAAGGTATTATGGAGGTGTGTCAATTCTCCCACCCGTCGACACCTCTAACCCCCAGTGATTGTTCTTTTGGCCAGGGGCACGAAGAAGAAGAAGAGGAGGAGGAGGAGGTAGTTACTTCCTATGCTTCAGACTTGTCCGAGTCTGTTATCCAGGAGGCGTTCATCGAACTCTCTCAGGCTGAAATTGCCTTTACTAGCCAAGCAGCCATGAGTGTTTCTCCGGACAATATCTGTTATGTAAGTGCAGAGAATATGAGTGCTCATACCAGCAGCACATTTGCTAACCGGCAACTTTCCAATGCAACCTCAATAGAAATTCCAGGGACCTCACAAGAGAGTGCCCCCTGCACAGTGAAGGAAGCTCTATTCACTGTGTCAGGCATGGCCAGTTGTATCCCTGTGCCCCAAGCAGGCCAAGCTATCTCCTGTCTAAAGGATCCTGAAGACCAGCATGTTTCCAGCTTAACAGATGGCTCACAGTCCAGCCTAAAATGTTTAACAGTATTTTCATCAGATAACACTACATGTACCCAAACTCACATTCACAGCCATGAAACTCAAACACCCACCTGTGGAAAAGGCTGCTCCCTTGGAAAGTCACCCTTCCAAAACTTCTCTGGTAACATGGTGGACATGATAGTGACTGAAGCTTGTGAGCTTGTAAGCTCTTCTAAAATGAAGAGAAGTTTTGATGACTGTGCTGGTTTCCTTGCAAAGGCAGTCCTGAGCCAAAGGGACACTCTGCATGTGCCAAATGCAGAGATGGGTGGACAAAAGATGTCGTCTCACTCCAGGGATGACGCAACTCCAAACTCGGGTCAAAAATCTGGTCGAACACCCGGCACTCCTCCGTCTACCCCCCAGCAGCCATGTGAAGTATCCAAGGAGAAACAAATAAAACAGTTTTCCAAGAAGTTAAAAAGCAAGTTGGCCAAAGAATTTTCCCCAGCCACTCCTCCTCCAACTCCGCACTATCACCCTGAGACTGGCCCGGGTCCAGCGCAAAACAGTCCAGAGGCAGACAAGACAGAGTTCATGTTAAAACTGATGAGATCTCTTTCTGAAGAGGTAGACGGTAATGAGGATGAAGAGGAGGAAGAATTGCCAGAAGACCCCAGTCTAAGTGGCACCAACAAATTGGTCGGGTCAGAAAGTCTCCCCCAGGAAGTGAGACATTTGTCATCTCGCAGGCTGTCCAGCAAAGAAGCGCTCCATTATGCCGAACAGTTGGCTTGTCATATAGTCTCAATGGCAACAGAGATAGACACTCTCGGAGTCGGTGATGAAGTTGGAGAATTTGCCATTACGAGTGAGAGAAGGCGTGACAGTGTGGCTCATTTCTCAGAGCAAACTTTGAACACCTTGTGGGTGTATGCAGGGGAGGTGGCCGGGGAAGTCATCAATGATGTGAAGAGGATGGTGAGCTCTGTCCAGCAGTGCTCGTATCATGGTTCTCCACGAAAAAGAAGTGTAGACTGTTCTAGCTCGGAGTGTTTGCATCACCATCACCATCATTCTCTTACTGGCACAGATCACAACAGGGACTGGAGGGTGGAGAGGGTGGCTGATCAGTGGTCCAACAATCTCCTATCCTCAGTTTTCCGCTCACCTGTCTCAATTTCATGTAGTTCCAGCTCAGGATTGTCCTCGACTTATCCCAGCTGTGAGAGTGTAACAGATGAATACGCCGGCTACCTCATTAGAGTGCTAAAAAAGGAGGGAGACAGTCGAGAGTTGGTCCTCGACCAGTATGCTAGTCGTCTGGCGTACCGGTCAATAAAACAAGGTTTGGCTCATGCTAGTCGCAAGATTAAACAGAGGTCCTCCAGTGCCCGCCTTCGTCCCTCAAAGTCATTACCAGATGAATGGAAGGCATCGGGTAGTGAGGCCTCACCAACCAAGGACATGGTGGAGTCAGTGACTTGTCCCTCGTGTGAGGATGTACAATGTTGTTGCGGAGAAAAACAAGGCCATAGGGACTGTGTTGATCTGATTAACTTTGCAGAATCCTTAGCGTACAATATCACTTGTGATGTCACACGAACACTTCGTCTATCGTCTGTACGCCTCCCAAAGTCTCTCACAGACTCTTGTCTTTATAAGAAATCCAAACTAGAAAATATGACAGAGAACCTCATTAGGAACTCATTCTCCTGCCCTCTACTTTCCAAGGACAGTAAGGCTCGACATTACCACAGCACGGGTAGCTTGTTTGATGGTGGCCACAACAGAAGGATGATGCAGGTCTTTGAGCATTACGCAAGAAAAATCGTTGATGACACTCTAAAGATGAGCCTGGCTTCGGTAGGGCATTCATCCCAAGATCATCAAAAGACTCTCGGCCAGGACAGACACTCACACACCCAAAGGCTGTCTGAAGGAACAGTACCAGGTCCCTCCCAGGGACAGAAGACCTGCCGTTACTGTCAGGCTCTGGAGTGTCCCTGCTGCTCCAAACCTAGTCGGAATCACCACCAGTCTATATTGCAGAGGAGGAGAAGGGGCCAAGAGTATGAAACTAGGCCAGAGCTCCTCCATGGGCTGGAAATTCCTAAAATCCATATCGACCTGGAACACAGGTCGGCGTTTGCAGAGCAGATGGTGTCTATGGCGATGGAGAACGCAAAACGCGACTTGAGCAACACAAGTCTTAATGCGGACAGTGGCATTGGCCATGATGGAACCAGCTACGCAGAGAGCCTCACTGCTGAGATCATGACCTCTGCACTTAACGTCTGCCAAGCAGCCAGTGTCAGGTACCAACAAGACTGACATCATCAGAAACTTGTTGCATGTTCTGCCTATCAGTACACAGGTATTTTTTAAAGGGGAAATCAACCCAAACATTTTTGTTTTTTCAAGAATGTTCTCAGCAGGCCCTCTAGTTGAAAAACAGCACTCCGATAAATATTGCGTTTGTGGAATATGAGTTAAGCAGAAAAATCCACCCGTTTTTAGCCATCTCATGGGGCGGCCACTTTGTCACTTCTGTCGACTGAAAATGACATCACAACTACTCAGGGCTCAGGTAACGACCAATCACGGCTCAGCTTCAGAAAACAGGTCAGCCGTGATTGGTCGTTAGCTGAGCCCTGAGTAGTTGTGATGTCATTTTCAGTCGACAGAAGTGACAAAATAGCCACACCCAGAGATGGCTAAAAACGAGTGGATTAACTCTTATTCAACAAACGCAATATTAATCAGAATGCCTTGTTTCAACTAGTGGGCTTGCATAGAACATATTCTTGAAAAAAATACTGTATGTTTGGTTTGACTTCTCCTTTAAGTTATAAGATTCATGAACCTTTGAGTGTACTACCTCCCTAGCAAAAGCAACGTCCCCAAAATTACCATCTGACAAAATGCAAAGCATGGTTGGGATGACCAGTTCAAATACGTCCACTATGTTTCAACAATGTAGTTAAAATACTCCTTTAAATATTAATTGTTAAACATTGTGTTTGAATGTATGCACTTCCTGCGAGCCATTTTGGAAATGACATCATCATTAGATGTCCGTCAGAAGCAAAGAGCTGTGATTGAATTCTTTCACATAAATAAACATTTTCAAAAGATTGTTAAAGGTTTATGAGGATACTGCAATAGGCTACAGCACTATCAAAAAGCGGATATCCAGCATCTAAGGTGAAGAAGATCCGAGTTTAAGTGACCTGTGTGGCAGCCAAATAAGTGGAAGGCGATCATCAGCGGTTAATCCTGGAAACAGTGCTAGGGTAGAGGAACTGCTCAGAGAAAATCACAGAATCACTACTGATGACATTGCTGAAGTTCTTGGAGTGAGCCATGGAAGTAGTGCAAATATTTGTGAGGGACCTTACAAATATTAACATGTACCTAAAGAAATTACATTTTTATTATCTAATGAAAGAAATGCATTTTTTCATATGGCAAAATAAGCCACATATCAAGGTAATTTTTAACATATTCAAAATTTCCTTGCGACAACAAAAATTGATAAAACTTGCGGTGAACGTTTTGCAAACGAACGAACTCTGATGTGAATGTAACATTGGCTGACTTCGAAAACACTTGTGTTCGCCGCTCAGTGGAATAGGGGCTTTGATTGTAATAACTTAACCATTTTTGACCATTATTTATGAGAAGAGCAGTAGAATAGGTCTTTAGTCATCATTGTTTTTTCAGGAATTTATTTGTTGTGGAAGATTTTAGAAGCGTTTGAAGTGTCCATTCCATGTCTTTTGCCACTTTGCTATTATCAAGAACTCTTTTTCCATGATACATTTTCCAGAACTTATGAAAAATTGTTCCCTTGGTCCAAGCACACAATGGTCATCCAAATTAATGAAGGGGTGTATCGTACTATTCTTCACTACCCAGATTTTTAAAAAATGCATCATTACTAAGCATATAGATTGTGACCTTGATATTTATGTTTTGATGCCTTCTTAATTTGCTATAATTTGCATGTAGCTCTCCAGGCAAAGAAGCCACAGAGTCCACTGTGTCCCAGCAGTTGAGTGTCGGTGACGACAGTGTGGGCAGCTGGTCCAACCTTAGCTTTGAGGATGACAACAGCAGCTTCCTTCACCTCAGTGACAGGTAGGCTATACATCCTGAATGATGTATTACATACCAGATACTCCATGGTATAGTATGGCTTTCATATATTTGTCTGGCAGCAGACAAAAATGCTCAACAAAGGGGATGTACCCTCACTGCTTTGATCAACCAATTCTCCCAGCCAATTTGTAAAATGCCTGTCAAAGGTTTTCGCTGTCAAATGAGGATCAGGATTTGGATGCATATGCAGATATTACACGGACGTTGAAGCGTAAAGAGTCTTCATCAACAAAAATACAAAGTAACAACAGAGATCATGCCTGGAAGAGAGTTTGCATCCTCACTCGGAGAAGGTTTGACGTACTGACAACATGTCACAAAGTAACTCAAACTTTTAAACTGTAAGACTTCAGGCCTATATGACATCATAAAGTACAAAGCATAAAAGGACCTTAGCAACTGCAGAGCAACTGATGCATCACGTAAACAACCAGCCATAACATTCACTCGCTTATCATTATAGGAAACAGTGCCTTCAAAATTTAGCCTTACCGGAG